>NW_020173108.1:7474516-7787576 GCF_003031525.2 Neophocaena asiaeorientalis asiaeorientalis | reverse complement strand
AAAAAACGAAACAAAAAAAAAAAAAAAAAAAAAAAAAAAAAAAAAAACTGAGATGACAAGAAAATATGTCACTGATGAAGGAGCAAGGTAAAACTTACAAGACCAATAAATGAAGAGGAAATAGGCAACCTTTCTGAAAAAGAATTCAGAGTAATGATAGTAAAGATGAACCAGAATCTCAGAAACAGAATGGAGGCACAGATAGAGAAAATACAAGAAATGTTTAACAAAGATCTAGAAGAACTAAAGAACAGAGATAAACAACACAATAACTAAAATGAAAAATACACAAGAAGGAATCAATAACAGAATGACTGAGGGAGAAGAACAAATAAGTGAGCTGGAAGAGAGAATGTTGGAAATAACTGATGAGGAGCGGAGTAAAGATAAAACAATGAAAAGAATTGAAGACAATCTCAGAGACCTCTTGTACAATACTAAACACACCAACATTCGAATTATAGGGGTCCCAGAAGAAGAAGAGAAAAGGAAAGGGTCTGAGAAAATATTCAGAGAGATTATAGTGGAAAACTTCCCTAACATGGGCAAGGAAATAGTCACCCAAGTTCAGGAAGTGCAGCGGCCCACACAGGTTAAACCCTAGGAGAAACACACAAAGACACATATTAATCAAACTAACTAACATTAAATTCAAAGAAAAAATATTAAAAGCAGCAAAGGGAAAGCAAAAAATAACATACAAAGGAATCCCCATAAGGTTAACAGCTGATTTTTCAGCAGAAACTCTGCAGGCCAGAAGGCAGAGGCAGGACATACTTAAAGTGATAAAAGAGAAAAACCTACAACCAAGATTACTCTACCCAGCAAGGATTTCATTCAAGTTCGATGGAGAAATCAAAAGCTTTTCAGGCAAGCAAAAGCTAAAGAATTCAGCACCACCAAGCCAGCTTTACAACAAAAGCTAAAGGAACTTTTCTAGGCAGGAAACACAAAAGACCCAAACCGAAAGCAACTAGAGAAAGAAGAACAAAGAAAATCCAAAATTATTACAAGGAAAGAAATCATAAAAATCAAAGCAGAAATAAGTGAAATAGAAATGAAAAAAAATAGGAAAGATCAATAAAACTAAAATTTGGTTCTTTGAGAAGATAAAAAAATTGATAAACCTTTAGCCAAACTAATCAAGAAAAAAAGGTACAGGATGCAAATCAATAAAATTAAAAAAGAAAAAGGAGAAATCACAACTGACACGGCAGAAATACAAAGTATTATAATAGAATACTACAAACAACTATATGCCAATAAAATGGACAACCACAAAAAAATGGACAAATTCTTGGAAAGGGACAATTTTCTAAGACTGAACCTGGAAGAATTAGAAAATATAACCAGACTTATCAAAAGTAATGAAATTGAAACTTTAATTAAAAATCTTCCAACAAACAAAAGTCCAGGAGCAGACGGCTTCACAGGTGAATTCTATCAAACATTTAGAGAAGAGTTGACACCCATCGTTCTGAAACTCATCCAAAAAACTGCAGAGGAAGGAACACTCCCAAACTCATTCTACAAGGCCACAAACACCTGGATACCAAAACCAGACAAAGATATCACACACAAAAAAAAGAAATTTACAGACCAACATCACTGATGATTATAGATGCAAAAATCCTCAACAAAATACTAGCAAACAGAATCCAACAGCACATTAAAAGGATCATACACCATGATCAAGTGGGATTTATCCCAGGGATACAAGGATTCTTCAGCATATGAAAAGCAATCAATGTGATACACCCTATTAACAAACTGAAGAATAAAAACCATACGATATCTCAACAGACGCAGAAAAAACTTTTGACAAAATTCAACACCCATTTATGATAAAAACTCTTCAGAAAGTGGTCACAGAGGGAACCTACCTGAACATAATAAAGGCCATATATGCCAAACCCACAGCAAACAGCATTCACAGTGGTGAAAAAGTGAAAGCATTTCCTCTAAAATCAGGAAAAAGACAAGGATGTCTTGTCTTTTTCCTAATTAACATAGCTGCTGAAGCCAACATAGTTGTTGAAATCCTAGCCACAGCAATCAGAGAAGAGAAAGGAACACAAATTGGTAAAGAAGTAAAACTGTCACTATTTGCAGATGACGATACTATATACAGAAAATCCTAAAGATGCCACCAGAACAACTAGAGCTAATCAATGAATTTGGGAAAGTTTTAGTATACAAAATAAATGCACAGAAATCTCCTGCATTCCTATACACTAACAATGAAAGATCAGAAAGAGAAATTAAGGAAACAATCGCATTCACCATTGGAAGAAAAAGAATAAAATACCTAGGAATAAACGTACCTAAGGAGACAAAACACCTGTACTCAGAAAAATACAAGACACTGATGAAACAAATCAAAGATGACCTAAACATGGAGAGATATACGATGTTCATGGATTGGAAGAATCAATATTGTGAAAATGACTATACTACACAAAGCAATCTACAGATTCAATGCAATCCCTATCAAATTACCAATGGCATTTTTTACAGGGCTAGAATGAAAAATCTTAAAATTTGTGTGGAGATACAAAAGACCCCGAATAAACAAAGCAATCTTGAGGGAAAAAAATGGAGCTGGAGGAACTGGATTCCCTGACTTCAGACTATACTACAAAGATACAGTAATCAAGACAATATGGTACTGGCATAAAAACAGAAATACAGATCAATGGAACCAGATAGAAAGCCAGAGATAAACTGACGCACCTGTGGTTAACTAATCCATGACAAAGGAGGCAAGGATATACAATGGAAAAAAGACAGGGTCTTCAATAACTAGTGCTGGGAAAACTGGACAGCTACATGTTAAAGAATGAAATTAGAACACTCCCTAACACCATACACAAAAATAAACTCAAAATGGATTAAAGACCTAAATGTAAGACCGGACACTATAAAACTATTAGAAGAAAACATAGGAAGAACACTCTTTGACATAAATCACAGCAAGATCCTTCATGACCCACCTCCCAGAGTAATCGAAATAAAAACATAAATAAACAAATGGGACCTAATGAAATTTAAAAGCTTTTGTACAGCAAAGGAAACTATAAACAAGATGAAAAGACAACCCTCAGAATGGGAGAAAATATCTGCAAACAAATCAACAAAGGATTAATCTCCAAACAGCTCATGCAGCTCCATATTAAAAAAACAACCAAATCAAAAAAGAGGCAGAAGACCTAAATAGACATTTCTCCAAAGAAGACATACAGATGGCCAAGAGGCACAGGAAAGGCTAGGGAGGGAGACACAAGAGGGAAGAGATATGGGAACATATGTATAACTGATTCACTTTTTATAAAGCAGAAACTAACACCATTTTAAAGCAATTATACTCCAATACAGATGTGAAAAAAAAAAAAAAACCACATGCACCCCAATGTTCATTGCAGCACTATTTACAATAGCCAGATCATTTAAGCAATCTCAATTCCCATCGACAGATGAAAGGATAAAGAAGATGTGGTACACATATACAATGGAATATTACTCAGCCATAAAAAAGAACAAAATTGGTTCATTTGTAGAGACATGGATGGACCTAGAGACTGTCATACAGAGTGAAGTAAGTCAGAAATAGAAAAACAAGTATCGTATATTAACACATATATGTGGAATCTACAAACATGGTACAGATGAACTGTTTGGAAGGCAGAAATAGAAACACAGATGTAGAGAACACACATATGGACACCAAGGGGGGAAAGCAGGGGAGGGGGGTGGTGGTGGTGGGATGAATTGGGAGATTGGGATTGACATATATACACTATTATGTATAAAATATATAACTAATAATAACCTCTGTACAAAAAATAAATAAATAAAATTCAAAAAATTAAAATTAAATTGTATAAAATTAAAAAAAGAAATACAAACTGGAAAAGAAGTAGTAAAACTGTCACTGTTTGCAGATGACATGATGCTATACACGGAATATCCTAAAGATGCCACAATAAAACTACTAGAACTAATCAATGAATTTGTTAAGGTTGCAGGATACAAAATTAATGCACAGAAATCACTTGCATTCTTATACACTAACAATGAAAGATCAGAAAGAGTAATTATGGCAACAATCCCATTCACCACTGCAATAAAAAGAATAAAATAGCTAGGAATAAACCTACCTAAGGAGACAAAAGACGTGTACTCAGAAAACAATAGAACACTGGTTTGTAGAGACATGGATGGACCTAGAGACTGTCATACAGAGTGAAGTAAGTCAGAAATAGAAAAACAAGTATCGTATATTAACACATATATGTGGAATCTACAAACATGGTACAGATGAACTGTTTGGAAGGCAGAAATAGAAACACAGATGTAGAGAACACACATATGGACACCAAGGGGGGAAAGCAGGGGAGGGGGGTGGTGGTGGTGGGATGAATTGGGAGATTGGGATTGACATATATACACTATTATGTATAAAATATATAACTAATAATAACCTCTGTACAAAAAATAAATAAATAAAATTCAAAAAATTAAAATTAAATTGTATAAAATTAAAAAAAGAAATACAAACTGGAAAAGAAGTAGTAAAACTGTCACTGTTTGCAGATGACATGATGCTATACACGGAATATCCTAAAGATGCCACAATAAAACTACTAGAACTAATCAATGAATTTGTTAAGGTTGCAGGATACAAAATTAATGCACAGAAATCACTTGCATTCTTATACACTAACAATGAAAGATCAGAAAGAGTAATTATGGCAACAATCCCATTCACCACTGCAATAAAAAGAATAAAATAGCTAGGAATAAACCTACCTAAGGAGACAAAAGACGTGTACTCAGAAAACAATAGAACACTGGTGAAAGAAATCAAAGATGACATAAACAGATGAAGAAATATACCATGCTCTTGGATTGGAAGAATCAACATTGTGAAAATAACTATACTACCCAAAGCAATCTACAGATCCAATGCAATCCCTATCACAATACCAATGGCATTCTTTACAGAATTAGAACAAAGATTTTTACAATTTGTATGGAAACACAAAAGACGCTGAATAACAAAAGCAATCTTGAGAAAGAAAAACAGAGCTGGTGGAATCTGGCTCCCGGACTTCAAACTGTACTACAAAGCTACAGTAATCAAGACAGTATGGTACTGGCACAAAAACAGAAATATAGCTCAATGGTACAGGATAGAAAGCCCAGAGATAAACCCATGCACATATGGTCACCTAATTTATGACAAAGGATGCAAGAATATACAATGGAGAAAAGGCAGATTCTTCAGTAAGTGGTGCTGGAAAAACTGGACTGCTACATGTAAAAGAATGAAATTAGAATACTCCCTAACACCATACACAAAAATAAACTCAAAATGGATTAAAGATCTAAATGTAAAAAAACTATAAAACTCTTAGAGGAAAACACAGGATAAACTCTCTTTGACATAAATCACAGCAAGATCCTTTTTGACCCACCTCCTAGAGTAATGAAAATAAAAACAAAAATAAACAAATGGGAGCTAATGAAACTTAAAAGCTTTTGCACAGCAAAGGAAACTATAAACAAGGCAAAAAGACAACACTTAGAATGGGAAAAAATATTTGCAAATGCAGTAACTGACAAAGGATTAACCTCCAAAATATACAAACATGTCTTGGAGCTCTGTATCAAAAAAACAAACAACCGAATCAAAAACTGGGCAGAAATCCTAAACAGACATTTCACCAAAGAAGACATACAGATGGCCAAGAGGGACATGAAAGGCTGCTCAACATCACTAATTATTAGAGCAAGGCAAAACTGCAATTAGATATCACATCACACTCGTCAGAATGGCCAGCATCAAAAAATCTACAAACAATAAATGCTGGAGAGGGTGTGGAGAAAAAGGAACCCTATTGCACTGTTGTTAGGAATGTAAAATGATACAGCCACTATGGAGAACAGTATGTAAGTTCCTTAAAAAAACTAAAAATAGAACTACCATATGACCTAGCAGTCCCACTATTGGGCATATATCCTGAGAAAACCATAATTCAAAGAGATACATGGGACTTCCCTGGTGGCACAGTGGCTGAGAGTCTGCCTGCCAATGCAGGGGACACGGGTTTGTGCCCCAGTCCGGGAAGATCCCACATGCCACGGAGCGGCTGGGCCCATGAGCCATGGCCACTGAGCCTGCACGTCTGGAGCCTGTGCTCCGCAACGGGAGAGGCCACGACAGTGAGAGGCCAGCGTAACACAAAAAAAAGTAAAAATAAAAAAAGAGACACATGCACCCCAATGTTCATTGCAGCTCTACTTACAATACCCAGGACATGGAAACAGTCTAAATGTCTGATGACAGATAAATGGATAAAGAAGATGTGGTACATATATACAATAGAATATTACTCAGCCATAAAACGGAAAGAAATTGGGTCAGTTGTAGAGTTGTGGATGGACCTAGAGTCTGTCATACAGAGTGAAATAAGTCAGAAAGAGAAAAACAAATATATTAACACATATATGTGGAATCTAGAAAAATGGTACAGATGCACCTATCTGCAGGGCAGGAATAGAGACATAGACATAGAGTAGAGAACCGACATGTGGACATGGTAGGGAAAGGGAGGATGGAACGAATTTGGAGATTAGGTTTGGCATAAATACACTACCATGTGTAAAATAGATAGGTAGTAGAAACCTGCTATATAGCACAGGGAGCTCAGCTTGGTGCTCTGTGACAACCTAGATGGGTGGGATGGTGGTGGTAGGGAAGTCCAAGAGGGGGGGGATATATGTATACATATAGCTGATTCACTTCATTGTACAGCAGAAACTAACACAACATTGTAATGATGGAACGAATTTGGAGATTAGGTTTGGCATAAATACACTACCATGTGTAAAATAGATAGGTAGTAGAAACCTGCTATATAGCACAGGGAGCTCAGCTTGGTGCTCTGTGACAACCTAGATGGGTGGGATGGTGGTGGTAGGGAAGTCCAAGAGGGGGGGGATATATGTATACATATAGCTGATTCACTTCATTGTACAGCAGAAACTAACACAACATTGTAAAGCAATTATACTCCAATAAATAGAAAAAGTACATTAGGAGTATGGAAATATCATTAAGAATAAAAAAAATTTTTATTTTAAAGATATCACCATGAAATGTTAACCAGCAAGGGCTTTACCTAATGAGTCAAAGGTACCCTGAATAAAGTCACATATTCATTTTAGTTGTACATATTTCATTTTGATATTTTAGGTCATATACCAGATGGCGGAAAGCATTTATACATGATGACTTTTCCTAGATGTGCCAACATATGCTGCTGAATTGCCTATACAGAAGAGCCTTGCTCATTGCAAGTCTCCATGGAAGTATTTCAAACAAAGCACATCAATTAACATTTGTTTATTATGCCACTGTGACTATATGACAGTTTTTTCTTTCTTTCCCAAATACTCAGGCAACAGTTGGGTTTATATTGAATTTGTCAGATGAAGGTTTATGTTTAGGGATATTTAGAAATGTTTTTCATTTCAAATTTGCTATTAAATATCTCACCTCTCATCTAACCTCCATTAAGTATCAAATTTTATGAATAGATATAAAAAGAATTGTAGATGATAGAATGCTACTATGGATTAAAAAAAACATACAAGGCATTAAAGTACATAATACAGTTAGTGAAGGATTTACCAGTGATGTAGATAAATTGAGGTATTAAGTATAAATTTTAATTTATTAAAATCAAGTTTATCATATGAATTGCATATTTATTTTTAAAGTATAAAGAGAGAAAATCTCTCTTAATTCCATAAACATACAAGTATCATCAATCCTAGTGAAATAAATCCTTCCACTCTAATGTAGAGTAGTTTATAATTAAGGCTATGTTTCACTCTGTGTAGGTAATATGATGATTACCTTACACAAGGAAAGGTTCTGGGAGCAAGGTGTTAGGAAGGAAAGAATAAACAAAGGTTTTGCTATAAGCATAGTCATTTGCATTAACTGAAATAAAAGTGGAATAAATATTTTATTGCAGATCAAAGCATCTGAGGCACAAGCCTTCACTGTATGCACTGTATAGGGTTTTTTTTTTAGATGTTCTCTATTCACATTGAGCAGTGAGGCAGCATCTAAAGACTAACAAGGTTTTTACCACTTGTAAAAGAAAGCTTCTAACTATTTTATGCCATAGAATTTGTTCCCCAAAGAGGTATCACAGGACAATAATATAAGTGGTTTAACAGTATGTGGGAATTATTAAGTAATTTTTAAAAACTAAGCATGTTTAAAAACAAGTAACTAACCTTTGTATTCTATTACTGTAAATAAGTGTTGCCATGATAGTGACATAAAGAAAAGAAAGAAAAGGAAAGGAAATTTGATTATATCTTGTTCATGTTGTACTGTAAAATTAAACACACCTATAAATTATATAGAAAGTGTTCAGACTATTCCAGACAAGATAGAACAACTTTAATAATTTCAAAATATTTGCTCTAACACATTACACCTATAGACCAAATGTACTCATTCTTTTGAAATCATCTTGCTTTGTCTGATTCATATATGTGATTTAGTTGTTCAAGTTATTCTACAGTAACATTATTAACTCGCTTAGGAAGGCAGCTTTTTAAAACATGAAATAAATAGGAGTTTCAGCCTTAGAAGAGAAAAACTGAAAACTGCATAGATGCTAATCACTTTGGTCTTTTGAATAATTAGCTGTGGAGAATTTAAAGGCATTAGTTTAGACATTATTATTCCTGAAACCTAGTATAGACATTTTATTATGCAATTTACATTAAAAATATATTAGCTAAAAATAATTTGGAAAAAAATGCTTTATGACCAAAATCATAAAAATGATGCAAGGAAAACCATTAGCTAGGAAAAGAACAAACACTGCAGTCAGACACTTAACTTTATCATACCTATACCAATATAGAATTCTTGGCCAATAAAACTATCCTTCAAAATCAGATTGAATAAAAACCTTTTGTCAGTAAAAGCTGACAGAATTAGCCACCAGCAGATGCTCATGAAAAGAATATGAAAGGATTTTCTTTGAGCGAAAGAAAAATAATCCCATATGGAAGGTCAGCGATTCAAGAAGGAAAAATAAAGATAGAAACATGTAAATGTATAAGTAAATCTAAAGAATACTGAGTGTATAAAACAATATTAATATGTTGGTGTCTGTAAACACACACACATGTAGCCATGCACACACACACACAGAAACACACACAGTTTAAATGTTCAACAGGAAAATTGTTTAAGAGAAAGAAAAGGAGTTAAAATATTATAAGATGATTTTATGGTCCAGGAAAATATAAATCTCCCTACATTAGAATTCAATAATAAGAGATTCATTTTGTAATATCAGGGTAACAAATAAAGGAATGTGTGACCACCAAGTAAACAAACAAAGGGGGTGGGATGAAACGGTATAATGAAAAATCTTCCTGAAAGGGTACAAAATGAGTTTTAAAAAAAGGAGACAGAACAACCAGAAAACAAGTAAGAAAATGGCAACAAGTACATAACTATCAATAATCACTTTAAATGTCAATGGACAAAATTCTTCAATCACAGGACATAAGGTGGCTGATTAGATTAAAAAACAAGACCTATCTACATGTCGCCTACAAGAGACTCACTTTCGAGCTAAAGACACATGCAGACTAAAAGTGAGGGGATAGAAAAATATATTCCATGCCAATAGAAATGAAAAAAAAGCTGGGATAGCAATACTCATATCAGACAAAGTAAATATTAAAGTCAAATTCTATAATAAAGACAAAAAAGGGCATTGTATAATGATAAACGGATCAATACAAGAAGATACAACATTCATAAACATGTATGCACCTAATATAGGAGCACATAAATATATAAAGCAAATAGCAACAGACATAAAGGAAGAAGTTGAAAACAATACAGTAGTAGTAAGAAACTTTAACAGCTCACTTACACAAATGGACAGATCATCAGGCAAAAAATCAATAAGAAAACATTTGCCTTAAGTGACATATTATATCAGTTGAACTTAATAGATATCTCAGGACATTCCATCCAAAAACAGCAGAATACATATTGGATTCAAGTACATATGGCAAGTTCTCCAGGATAGATCACATACTAGGCCACAAAACAAGTCTCAACAAATTTTAGATAAAAATTATATCAAGTATCTTTTCCAGTATGAAACTGGAAATCAATTATAAGAAGAAAAATGGGGGGAAAATGAAGATAAGCAGCATGCTACTAACAAAAACGATGGTTCAACAAAGAAATCAAAGATGAAATCAGAAAATACCTTGAGACAAGTGAAAATAGAAACAAAACTTTCCAAAATCTATGGGACACAGCAAAAGCAGTTCTAAGAGGGACGTTTATAGCAATAGAGGCCTACCACATGAAACAACAAAAATCTCAAATAAACAACCTAAACAACCATCTAAAGGAATTACAAAAAGAAGAACAAAGCCCAAAGGCAGCAGAAGGAATGAAAAAGGTAATAAGGAAATAAATGAAATAGAGACCAATAAGACAATAGAAAAGATCAATGAAACCAAGAGATGATTTTTTTGAAAAATAAACAAATTTGATAAGCCTTTAGCTAGGCTCATCAAGAAAAAAAGACAGGACACAAACAAAATAAGAAATGAAAGAGGAGAAATTACAAATAATATCACAGAAAAACAATAATGAGAGGAATACTTCATATAGTTATCTGCCAACAAATTGCATAACCAAGAACAAATGGACGAACTCCTAGAAACTCCTATAACTCCTATAATCTTTCAAGAAGAAAGTCTATTTCAGGAAGAAATAGTCTGAACAGATTGGTCAGTAGAAATGAAATTGAATCTGGTATCAAAAAGTCCAGGATCAGAGGGCCTCACAGGAGAATTCTACCAAACATAAAAAGGAGAGTTAATACCTATCCTCAAACTATTCCAAAAAACTAAAGAGGAGGGAACACTCCCAAATTCATTCAACAAGTCTACCATTACCCTGATATCAAAACCAGACAGACACTACAAAAAAGAAAATTAAAAGCCAGTATCTTTGATGAACATGGATGCAAAAATCCTCAACAAAATATTAGCAAACTGAATTCAACAATATATAAAAAAGATCATACACCATGAACAAGTAGGCTGTATTTCAGGGATTTAAGGATGGTTCAACTTACACAAATCAACCAATGTGATATTCCAAATTCACAAAATGAAGGATAAAAATCACATGATCAACTCAGTAGATGCGGGAAAAACATTTGACACAATTCAACACCGTTCATGATAATAAAAGCTCTCAACAAATTTGGCACAGAGGGAAAATATCTCAACATAATAAAACCCATTTATGAAAAACCCATAGCTAACATCATACTCAATGGTTAAAAAAAATGAAAGTTTTGGGCTTCCCTGGTGGCACAGTGGTTGAGAGTCCGCCTGCTGATGCAGGGGACGTGGGTTCGTGCCCCGGTCCGGGAAGATCCCACATGCTGCAGAGCGGCTGGGCCTGTGAGCCATGGCCGCTGAGCCTGCACATCCGGAGCCTGTGCTCCACAATGGGAGAGGCCACGACAGTAAGAGGCCCACGTACCGCAAAAAAAAAAAAAAAAGAAAGTTTTTCCTCTAAAATTAGTAACAGGACAAGGATGCCCACTCTCACCATTTCTATTTAATATAGTATTGTAAGTCCTAGCCACAGCAATCAGACAAGAAAAATAAAAAGCATCCAAGTTGGAAGGGAAGAAGTAAAACTGTCACTATTTGCAGATGACAAAATACGTAGAAAACCTTGAAGTCTACACCAAAAAAAGTTAAAACTAATAAATGAATTCAGTAAAGTTACAGGCTACAAGAATAATATACAGAAATCTGTTGCTTTTCTATACATTAATAATGAACTATGAGAAAGAGAAAGCAAGAAAACAATCCTTTTTTTTTTTGGTACATCCCGCATTTAAAAAATTTTTTTTTATTGAAGTATAGCTGAGCTCCAATGTTGTGCTAATTTCTGCTGTACAGCAAAGTGACTCAGTTATACACATATATACATTCTTTTTATATTCTTTTCCATTATGGTTTATCCCAGGAGATTGGATGTAGTTTCCTGTGCTACACAGTAGGACCTTGTTGTTTATCCATCCTATATATAATAGTTTACGTCTACTAACCCCAAACTCCCAGTCCATCCCTCTCCCTCCCTGCCTCCCCCTTGGCAACCACAAGTCTGTTCTCTATGTCCATGAGTCAAAAACAACCCCATTTAAAACTGCATCCAAAAGAACAAAATACCCAGGAATAAACTTAATCAAGGAGGTGAAAGACCTATACTCTGAAAACTATAAGACAATGACGAAGGAACTTGAAGATGATATGAATACATGGAAAGATAGCCTGTGTTCATGGATTGGAAGAATTAAAATGTGCATATTACCCAAAGCAATCTACAGATTTAATGCAATACCTATCAAAATACCAACGACATTTTTCATAGAACTACAACAAATAATTCTAAAATTTGTAGGAAACCACAAAAGACGCCCAAATGGCCAAAGCAATATTAAGAAAAAAGAACAAAGCTGGAGGTATCATGATCCCTGACTTCAGTCTATACTACAAAGCTACAATAATCAAAAGAGTGTGCTAATGGCAAAAAACCAAACATGTTGATCAATGGAACAGAATAGAGAGCTCAGAAAAAATCTATGCACGTATGGTTAATTAGTTTACAACAAAGCAAGCAAAACTATACAATGGAGAAAAGACAGTCTGTTAAAGAATTGGTATTGGGAAAACTGGACAGGTACACAAAAAAGAATGAAATTAGAACATTTTCTTATACCATATACAAAATAAACTCAAAATGAACTAAAGACCTAAAATTTAAGACTGGAAACCAAAAAACTCTTAGAAGAAAACATAGGCAGTACATTCTTTGATGTAAGTCTTGGAAATATATTTTTGGATTTGTCTCCTCAAGCAAGAGAAACAAAAGAAAAAATAAACAAATTGACTGAAATAAACTTAAGTGCTTTTGCACAGTGAAGAAAACCATCAACAACAAAAAAAGACAACCTACTGAATGGGAGAAGATATTGGCAAACAATATGTCTGATAAGGAGTTAATATCCAAAATATACAAAGAGCTCATACAACTCAATATCAAAAAAAAACAAACAACTAAAAAATGGGCAGAAGACCTGATTAGACATTTTTCCAAAAAAAAAAAATACAGATGGCCAATAGGCACATGAAAAGATGTTCAACATCACTAATCAGGGAAATACAAACTGAAACCACAATGAGCTATCACCTCACACAGGTCAGAATGGCCATGATCAAAAAGACAACACATTATAAATGTTGCTGAAGATGTGGAGAAAAGGGAAACCTAGCACACTGTTGGTGGGAATGTAAATTGGTACAGCTACTATGGAAAACAGTATGGAGGTTCCTCAAAATATTTAAAGAAGAACTACCATGTGATCCAGCAATTCCATTCTTAAGTATATATCCCAAGAAAACAAAAACACTGATTCAAAATGATACATGTATTCCAATGTTCATGGCAACATTATTTACAATAGCCAAGAACTGGAAGCAACCTAGGTGTCCATCAATAGATGGATGGATAAAGAATATGTGGTATTATATATATATATTACTCAGCCATAGAAAAGAATGAAATTTGCCATTTGCAACAATATGGATGGACCTGGAGGGTATTATGCTTAGGGAAGTAAGTCAGACAAAGACAAATACTGTATATTTTCACTTACATATGGAGTCTAAAAATTAAACCAAATGAATGACAAGCAAAACAGAAACAGACTCACAGACACAGAGAATAAATTAGTGGTTACCAGTGAGGAGGAGGGGTGGGGAGGGGCAAGACAGGGAAAGGGGATTAAGAGGTATAAATTACTAGGTATAAAACAAATAAGATACAAGGATATAATGCACAGCACAAGGAATATGGCCAATAGTTTGTAATAACTTTAAGGAATACACTCTATAAAAATATCGAGTCACTATGTTGTACACCTGAAGTTAATGTAACACTGTAAATCAACCATACTTCAATAAAAAAGAATGGAATTGAAAAGCAAAAAAAAAAAAAAAAGAAAAACACAAAAGGAGAGCCAGGAACAGGAAGTACAAACAGAATAGTAAATAGAAAGATGTAGTAATAAACACAAATATATTCTAATGGCATTAAGTGTAAACAGAATGAGCATTCAAATATAAAGTCAATAATTTTCAGGTTAAAATATATTGCTTCTCTAAAGATATATACATGTAAGAATTCAGAGAGCTTGGAATTTTAAAAAAGGAAATAGATGCTCCATGCAAATACTAACCAAAAGAACCCTAATAAAAGAAAGGTACAGTGGTATACTCATAATAGAAAAGATACACTTTTTATAAAGAAGAACATTTCATAATGATGAGACTATTGTCCCTGAACACAGTAGAATTAAACTAGAAATCAAAAATCATAAATATAACAACAAAATCTCCGTATATGTAGCCATTAAGAAACTTCAATAACCAATGGTTCAAAATAGAAGTAATAAGTATCAGTATCAAGAGAATCAAAACTTGTTTTTCAAAAACAAGTTCATAAACCCTTGGCACGATACACTAAAAGGAGAACAAAAGAAAGAGTATCATGACAGATTCTAAAGATGTTAAAATATCACAGAAGGATACTGTGAGCAACTTTATAAAATATCTTTAAAAATGCAAATGAAATAAACACATTCTTAGGGAGACAAAACAACCAAAACTGATGCAAAGAAAAATAAAGTCTAGGCAGGCATATAACTGAAAAATTCTTCCACAAATTAAAAACCTTTCTGTAAGTATCCATGACCAAATGTCTTCACTTGGGAATTCAAGGAATTAATTTAAATTATTAAGGAAGAAATCATGAAAATACTACAAAATTCTTCCAAAGAATAGAAAAAAAAAGAGCGAGATAATCACTTCCAAAGTCATTTTAGTAGTTCAGCATAACTTTGACATAAACTCTTACTTTATAAGAAAACATTATAAGAAAAACATTATGGCAGGGTGGTAATGGTAGAATGAATTGAGAGATTGGGATTGACATATATACACTAATATATATATATATAAAATAGATAACTAATAAGAACAATACAAAAAAAGAAAATAAAGGAACACCTTAAGAAGAATTATTCCTTAAGTCCTATATATTTCAAAGATGATTTTAAAAGCATAAATAAATCTTACTGAAGGGTAAAAAAAAATTATGGATGCAATATATTAAACAAAATAATATCAAAGCAAATATAGCCATATTAAAAAGATTACTACATCATCAAGTGTTTCTCTTCTAGGAATGCAATGATTATTAAACATAAGAAAATCAAACAATGTAATCTACCACAGTATCCATGGGCAAGTTACTTTACCTTTCAAAAAGTTTAACTGTCCTTATTTAAAGTTTCAATTTCCTCATCAGTAAAATCAAGACTATAACAACTCATGTATCATACGGGGTTTTTTTGAGGATTAAATAATTAATGCATGTAAAGTGTTTAGCACATGGCACAAAGTAAATGCCCAACAAATCTTAGCTATTATTATTAGTGTCTTTTAAAAAATGATAAGTATGAAAGAAGTAACATTTATACTGAACAATGTAGCAGATTAAAATCTCATTTAGGTAGCACTCAATCAGAAAACTCCTACTATGTAAGAAAACAAAAAACCCAGAACTTAGAGGCTTAACACAACCATTTATTTAGTCCACAGTGCCAAGGTCAGCAATCTGAGCTGGGCACAGGAGAATGTGCCTTCTCCTCTCATTCATGTGTCTATGATCAACTCTTAGGTCAGGTAGGGACCGGCTAGTTTTGGGAGGTGTCCGTGAAACAACTAGGATGGCTTGTCTCTCTACCATGTTGTCTCTCATCTTCCACCTGGTTAACTCGGACTTATTTACATATCAGTTACAGGGTGCCAAGAGAACAAGAGAGGGCAGGCACCAATGTGTAAGCATTTTTCAAATCTCTACTTGTATAGCATTACAATTGTTTAAATTAAGTCACATGGTCAAGCCTAGAATTTGAGTGGGGAAGGAAGGATGGGATATAGGGAGCCTTGAATAAATTGGGGAAAATTACTCTAACAGTGTACCACAAGTTCCAAAGCAGTAATTCATTTAAAAAATATATAGGAGATTATATACATGATTTTTATCCAACATAAATTACCAAACCATTAAAATCCAATAAGAACAAACAATTTTTTCCCCAAACTGTTTCCTTTACTTAGCATCTCCAGTTTTATCAAACCATCCCTAAGTCTCTAAGACCTTAGCTTGGTAACCAAAACATAGCTTTCAAATTTGATGCCTAATACTGCCCAATCCAAACCTTTTTACCCAACAAGGCAAGGTCAACCAATGACTTTCTCTTAAAGCATTCTTATTTATGTTTGGCTCATGCCATTTCCTTATCTGAAAGATGCTTTCCTTGACCCTCCCCCTCTTTGAATCATTTCATGTATCTCATCATTTAAGTTTCCAGCTCAAATACTACTAAAAGATAATAGTAATTTATTCCTCATTAATAGTAGAAAAAAGTTAGAGAGCAAACATTTATCTGAACTCCCATTTTGTGCTATGAACTTTCATGGGGCCAGCTACATATATAATATTCCATTTGTGTTGTTCCCTATCTTTCTGAAAAATAGGTCTTCTGGATGAAACAGTAAAATTTATTGTGTAAAGGTTATTTTTTGGACATCCTCGCTTCTTCCACAGAATTCACTATGGCAAAAAAGATTTAGTAAGTACTCACATTTGCTTCATATTTTTTACTGTTTTTCGTGAAAATTTTATATAATTTCTCACTTTACATACTCATAGTATCTTAATATTAAATAAGAGAATCAAACTAAATTAAGTGATATTTTACCAACTAGATACTTTATAATTTATCATTTATTTACATTTATATTATATTATTTATATTGTTTAATAATCCAAATACGTCTCTCTCTAGCTAAACTTTATATAAACCACATTTATAATAAGATATCTTTTAATCTACCTAATGCAAATTAAACTTATTTTTATGTTAAATATGTACTATGCATAAATTAATATAACTGCTTTTAGAAATTTCTAATTTAGATTTTTCTCTGAGGATAACTTGCCTTCCCGACACATTTACTATTTAAAATGAATGAAAGCATCTCTCAGAAGCCTCACTAAGCACTGAAAACTAATTAGCACATCTAGTGGTTAAGCTTTTGTTTATTCCTTTATTCTCAGTGCTGACTGCTTGAGTAATAAGGTCTTCACTTGGATCTAGCGTCTAAAAAATATTTACTATGTCTGATTAACTGACTTATGAATTTCAAATGTAATTATCTACAGATATTTACTAAAATTTTGAAGAAAGAAGCTATCTTATACCTAAATGACTGGGCTTGAAAACAGGCGTATAAATAGAATTCTAATTATAGAAATGACAAATTTGAGTTAGCTTATTTATTTAGTTGCAGTCTAATCCGTTTGGGATACGAAATGGAATATAAAAATAGATACAAAAGCAGATAATAACATAAATAATAACAAATAATGGAAAGAATCATGGAAACAGAAAAAAAAAGTAAGACTGGGTGAGATGAACTAATCATCCTCTATTTCTCTCAGAAACTGGTCAAAAATTTGACTCTCATTTTTTTAAGCTCCAGCAAACCATTTATCCAAATCAATAATAATGTTCAGAGAGCACATGAAACTAAGAAGGATTTATTTCCTAAAGCCCAGTAAAGAGGATACTGGGTGATATAGTGGTCACCACTGTAATAGGTACAATAATTTTCTTTGTTTTTCTTTTTTTTTTTTCTGTGTTTCTCACCAAAACCAAGGACAAAGATGAAGCAAGTTGCATGAAAGCAAGTCCATGAAATCCAAAACACTGTTGAAGTGGGCAGCAATCTGATTGTCTTTTTCCATGAAAAAAATATTAGAAATCTAGAGAAAAGGATGGACTGCATATTTTCAGATAGTCCTCCATAAAGATCGTTACTCCAAATCAGACTTATGGTTCAAAAACAAAGAGTTTAAGATTTTGTTTTCTACTAAGGATCTAGAGTGTAGATATTTTGTGTTGCAATAATGGCCCACCCATAAGCTTGGACAATCAATTAAGCAGAGTGAATCATTTTTGCTTTTCTTGTTAACATTAATTCACATCTGTAATTATTATTGGAAAACAGTATATTAAGAGTGTTAGGGGACTTCCCTGGTGGTCCAGTGGTTAAGAATCTGCCTTCCAAAGCAGAGGACGAGCGTTTGATCTCTGGTCGGGAAACTAAGATCCCACATGCTGCGGGGCAACTAAGCACACACACCACAACTACTGAGCCCACGCACCGCAACTAGAGAGCCCACAGGCTGCAAACTACAGAGCCCACACGCTCTGGAGCCCACGTGCCACAACTAGAGAGAAGCCTGCGCACCACAATGAAGAGCCCGTGTGCCGCAACAAAAGAGCCCATGTGCCGCAACTAAGATCCAGATGCAGCCCAAAAAATAAAATAAAAGAAATAAATAAAAGAAATAAACATTAAAAAGAAAAGAATGTTAGGATAACTGCATCTGTGCAAGCTAGAAAGAACCAGAAACTTTCAGGGACAGAAAAAAGTGTACTTTAGAATAACAAATTAACCTGGCTCAAAATAAGACACAGAGAAAAAAAAACTATTTGATGGAGTTTTGAAATATCATAGGATACCACATGGATAATCACTGGAAAATAATATTTGCATTTTATGAAGAATGGATAGCTAATTTCATAATGATTTCCTTTGAATGTGAATATTCAAACAGCTAGAAAAACCAAGAATTTGTAAAATACGTTTTTAACTTTAAAGAAAAAGACATTAGATTTACTGAGTCCAGATTTGCAATTTATATTGTCTAATGCTGGAAAGAAAAACTTCTAAATAAGTTCACTAAATAATTTATTATCCCCTCTTATCTTTAACTAAAAATGGGTCAGTATTAACTTTTAAAAATCATGTTCTCAACAGTGGATCACTGATATTCACTGAATATGAATATTCCTTTTTCCTTAGAGACAAAGGACAAATATTTCCTGGTGACAGACGTACCAGTTGATGGCCAGTGTTTTATATTACCTGGGCAATATTTACTGCATTACAGATTTGCCCATCTTTCTCATGATCCTTTGTTTTCTGTAACATTTGCCATATTGTGTTTCTAAGTCCATCCTGCTCCTTATCTCCTCCAAGTTCCCATGACATTTTCAGCAGGTTATACACTAAGCCATAGTATCCAGTCCATTTCACTTGATCACCTGTTTAGAAAGAAAGGTTTTTTAGGAAGATATTTTATTCATCTTATTAATGTATGGTTGTGTGAAAAAGAAGAAAATTGATTTTATTAATGTTTTAAAGTTTGAAATTCTGAGCTCTGGAATTTTCTTTTTACCATTCACTACTTTTACTCCTTTAATTTTAAAAGATCTCACAGATCGTTTAAAAACTTCTAACGGAGATACGTTCAGTAGATTTCTCCTTTCTTCTCGTGGACGCCACCGAGTAAGCATCGTTGACGTCTCCCCCCACCCCCCCACCTCCACTGCCGTCATGTCTAAGTCAGAGTCACCCAAAGAGCCCAAACAGCTGCGGAAGCTCTTCATCGGAGGTTTGAGCTTTGAAACAACCAATGAGAGTCTGAGGAGCCATTTTGAGCAGTGGGGAATGCTCACAGATTGTGTGGTAATGAGGGATCCAAACACCAAATGCTCCAGAGGCTTCGGGTTTGTCACATACGCCACTGTGGAGGAGGTGGATGCAGCCATGAAGGCAAGGCCACACAAGGTGAATGGAAGAGTTGTAGAACCAAAGAGGGCCGTCTCAAGAGAAGATTCTCAAAGACCTGGTGCCCACTTAACTGTGAAAAAGATTTTTGTTGGTGGCATTAAAGAAGACACTGAAGAACATCATCTAAGAGATTATTTTGAACAGTATGGGAAAATTGAAGTGATTGAAATCATTACTGATCGAGGCAGTGGCAAAAGAGAAGCTTTGCTTTCGTAACCTTTGATGACCATGACTCTGTAGACAAGACTGTCATTCAGAAATACCACACTGTGAATGGCCACAAGTGTGAAGTAAGGAAAGCCCTATCTAAGCAAGAGATGGCTAGTGCCTCATCCAGCCAAAGAGGTCGAAGTGGTTCTGGAAACTTTGGTGGTGGTCATGGAGGTGGTTTTGGTGGAAATGACAACTTTGGTCGTGGAGGAAACTTCAGTGGTTGAGGTGGCTTTGGTGGCAGCCACGGTGGTGGTGGATACAGTGGCAGTGGGGATGGCTATAATGGATTTGGTAATGATTGAAGCAATTTTGGAGGTGGTGGAAACTACAATGATTTTGGCAGTTACAACAATCAATCTTCAAATTTTGGACCCATGAAAGGAGGAAACTTTGGAGGCAGAAGTTCTGGCCCCTATGGTGGTGGAGGCCAATACTTTGCCAAAACCCGAAACCAAGGTGGCTATGGTGGTTACAGCAGCAGCAGTAGCTATGGCAGTTGCAGAAGGTTTTGATTACTGCCAGGAAACAAAGCTTAGCAGGAGAGGAGAGCCAGAGAAGTGACAGGGAAGCTACAGGTTATAACAGATTTGTGAACTCAGCCAAGCACAGTGGTGGCAGGGCCTAGCTGCTACAAAGAAGACATGTTTTAGACAATACTCATGTGTATGGGCAAAAAAACTCGAGGACTGTATTTGTGACTAATTGTATAACAAGTTATTTTAGTTTCTGTTCTGTGGAAAGTGTAAAGCATTCCAACAAAGGGTTTTAATGTAGTTTTTTTATTTGCACCCATGCTGTTGATTGCTAAATGTAATAGTCTGATCATGACGCTGAATAAATGATTTTTTAAAACAAAACAAAAAAAAACTTCTAACGCTATGAAAAGATGAACTGCACCTAATATTATACCTAATAAATTTAAAAGTTAAACTGTGAACTATGTACTATAAACACATTTTTTTTTCTTTTGGCGGCACGCGGGCCTCTCACTGTTGTGGCCTCTCCCGTTGTGGAGCACAGGCTCCGGACGCGCAGGCTCAGCGGCCATGGCTCACAGGTCCAGCCGCTCTGCAGCATGTGGGATCTTCCCGGACTGGGGCACGAACCCATGTCCCCTGCATCGGCAGGCGGACTCTTAACCACTGTGCCACCAGGGAAGCCCTATAAACACATTTTTGGGATTCAAGTAAAGAGGAATTTATTCAAGGAAGTATGAATAGTTAGACCACCATGGTGAATTTTTACAATAAATCAGAGAAACAGGAGAAAAATCACTGGCTGTTATAAAAATGATCAAGCTCTATGAAATATGGCATTTGAACCAAGAAGAAAGCTTTGAAAATAATGTAAAAAGCAGACAAAAATTACTGATATAATTATAAGCTGGAAGATTTTTTTAAATAATGGAGAAATAAGTCGAATGAAATAGGGGAAAGGGAGTAATGAATTCAGAGAGTTTTTCTTTAAGTTTAATATACTTGTCCTTCTAAAAATTATATACCAATTAGCAATTTAAATAAGTTATCAAGTTCCACCTTCAAAATATTCATTTCCCCTACAGAAAAGAGGAAGAAGTTTCTCTTTACTCTTTATCTTAATTATTTCTCACTAGATGACATATTGCTATGCAATACTATTCAAGAAACAAGAATTCTCATTTAGTTAGTGATGGGATAAATAAATTAATGCAGGTCTCAAAGGGTATATGAGCTTAAGTTAGCTAAAGAGCAACATGAGGGTACTGAGTATATGTGAAGCAAGTAAGAGGAGCAAGAGGAAGAGAAGGTTCAGAAAGGAAGATGGAGGGTATCCTGCTGAGAGCTAGTGTGATACTGAATTCATCAATGCCCCTCTTGAATAAAGTTATAAGCACAATCTGAAAAGTCACAGTCTTCAACTTTTCTTAATTCAATCTGGATTTAATAATCCAGGCTAATAATAATTATCATTGTTACGATAACTAGAATAGTTGGGAGTACCTACGATGTGCCATATTCTAGTTACTCCTCACTACAATCCTGCTATGAAGACTATATCATACTTAGAAGGGAACATAAGAGCTTCAACTTGGTTAGAAATTTCCCTAGCAACACACCGCTGATGAGTGAGAGAGGTAGGTGAAGGCTGGGATAATCTTATCCCATGAAGCACAGCCTCTCCAATTCAGACAAGTACTTTTCCTTCTAATCCTGCCCTCTATTCCATTCATAGGAAAGGAAGATAGACTAGAAGGTGGAAGGAGGATGCAGGAGAGAATGTACACAGCTTAGAAATGGGAGGAGGAACGCGTGTGTCCAGCTTCCACTCTTTCTATCTAAAGTTGATAAAGTAAAAGCTGCAAATATGAGGCTACAGTTAAACAGCAAATTCTTTTGAAAATATAATTTTCCCCTCATAAAAATTTTACCAGTAAAATTCGGTGTATTGCAATAGTTGAAATTATATATAGGAAGTGATGTCAGCAAGATGGTGGACTAGGAAGTCCCCAGGCTTCATCCTCTCACAGTAACAACAACTTGGCAGACATCCATGAACAAAACTGCCTTTTGGGAGACCTTGGAACCCAGGTTAATAGGTTGTAAAACACCAATGGAACCCAAGACTCAGGAGGGCCACTTCAAGAAGGCAGGCTGGACTCAGGTGGCTGGCCTTTCAACAGTGGTCCAGCTGTGGACCTAGTAGCACCCCGTCCCCCCATGGACTTGGCTTCTTCTCTGCTTGTCCATGGTCCTGCCACCAGTCTCATCCACCAAATGACTCGGGAGGACCCATGCCAGTTGTGCCCTGAGTAACAGGCCCACTGACTGAGGACCTGACTGTGGACCCTGAAGCACTGTGACCTGGTTCCAGCCTCACTCTACCATGGTCCAGAGGCAGTTCTGCACACCGAGGAACCCACCCATGGACCTAGCAGGAGAATGCTCAGGACCCTGGGGGGAGCCAAATGCATTTGTACCCCTGGTAAGCCCTGAGACCTGCAGACACAGCAGTGGTCCTGTGACCAGGCTCCAGCCCTGCTCCACCACTGTCCCAGAGGTGCTCCCATCTGCTCAGGGACCCACAGGAACCATCCCCACTCAGGCTCCCCGGTAACAGGCCCATTTACCCCCAGCAGAGAGGGAGCTATAAGAAGACAGGAGGATAGGGAGGATCTCAAATGGAGCTAAGGTGGAGAGTTCATATTAGAAAGGTATAAGGTAAAATAACTAAAGATAAATTAGGTCAGACTAACTGGTAGATATTTGAGCAAAAGAGTAATGCTATATCTGCTCAATGAAATGTTATGTCTATTCAAGCAAGAAACTAGGAAACCAATATGGGAGTTTTATGAGGTAAGCCAGGGCTTTACTGTGATGAGCAGCAGGAGATTGGAGAGTAAAGGACAAAGCTAAGACATTGCTGAGCAGATCTCACAAGACTTCTTTGCTATGGAGGAGGAAGATGGAGTGAAGTGAAAAGGACAAGTGCACGTTCAAGCTCAGGAAACTGAAACAATAATGAAATCACTTGCAGAAATGAGATTATATAGAAAAGCCAGTTTGGGGAGAAAGGAGATAAATAAATATGTTATGATGATGGGTAAGGGGAATCTGATATTCAGCTTTTTGTAAAAACAGAGCTATAATTCAAGTAAAATAGCAGAATTGAAATTATGGATTTGTGAGTCATTAGCAGAAAAATAAGGCCTGAACTCAATATGAGTAGAGAAACAACTATGAGTTTTTAATGAATAATTCTGGAATTGCAAACCTCAGAAATACAAAAGCAGTTTTTGAAGAGTATGATAAATAAAACATACTGTGGACTTTAACCCATTTATAAATTTATTTCTTATTTATTTCTAAACTCCCAACTCTTTACATTAAAAAGAATGATTGACAAAAGTACATACAAATTACCTTCCTTCATGTATTTTAAATGATTGTTTTTTGAGGAACAATATTTTAGAAGCCTACAATCACCGAACTGAATATGGTTTGTTTTTAGAATACACAAGACCAGTAGACCAGTCATGAAACCATAAAATATATTCTGAGAACCGTGTTCTCAAAACTCAATTTTTAAATGCCATTGATGACTTTAAAAGAAAGCTGTTCACCTGTTGATTTAAACTACAGTGAAGTGTTGCTTATAGATATTTGTAGGGAGAATCTATTATATCCAATTGACTGACAGTTAATGAAGAAAAAAATTCTTATAAAGACAGATGGGATGTGTTACAACTGTCATAAAAAGTAGAATGTGCTCTCATATGCATGTCAACACACTTGCTGAGAAGCATGTCCGCTCTGAAACTTCTCATCCAAGGACCAGACTGTAACATAAGGCACTTTTCTGTTCTGCTTTGAGTGACCCTGTGGCAGCTATCAAAGATGTTACTTTAAATGTACTGATAAAAAATGTGTCTCCGTCTGCAGCTAAGCTAGGAAATAACAAAACTGAAGCAAAACAGAATTCCTAATAAACCTTAAAAATTTATTAAATTATACCATTTGAAAACAAATACTTTATGATCCTTTCTCTGTAGGAATGTTTTATTTTAGCGTTTGAACTATTTGGAAGCCGTTAATTGACAGCCTAGATACTTATATTTCACATATTCAATGAACATAAAATATGAATATTTCTACTTACATGGACGATTATAAATGAACACAGCTTTTACAATTTTGACAAATATAACTTGGCACCACAGAATCGAATGTATCACTGAAAGGTAACCTGAATGCAAGTAGTTTAAAACATTATCTTTATGAAATGCCATGTAGTGTGGAGGAACTAGCTCAATGTCAAGAAATCAAGAGAACTATTCAGTAAGCCAGCCATTTGTTTAATAAATATTCACTGAGTCAATGCTATGTGCCAACCACTGTTCTATGTACCAAAGAAAAAGACAATGTTACTGCTCTACGGACACTTAATTCTAGGGGAGAAAGACAGATATTAAGAAAGTGAACTTGAAAATATCATTACAAAAATAATAGAAGATGATAATGTGACCAACAATGACTAGGAAAAGAAAACCACTACAGACAGAGTGAAAGAAAGACCTCCATGAGGACATTGTATTCAATCTAAAATCTGATGGCTTAAAAAAAAAAAAAAAAAAGCTAAACATGTAAGGAGCTGGGGAGAAGTGTTCTCAGCAGAAGAGATGGAAAATGCAAAGGCTATGGACCTAGAATAGCTTGAAAGTTTACAGAAACAGAAGAAAGGATAGAATGGATGGAGTACAAGACACCAGGGGGTCCTTGGGACAAGATGAGATCAGGTAGGCATGCCCTTTGCAGAGGCACACTCTCAATGATCATGGCCAATTTGTAAGCCATGGAAAGGAGTTTGGATTTTATTCTTAGTGTAATAAAAAGCTAACAGAGCATTTAAATACAGAAGGGAACTGACCCGTTTTATGTTTTAAAAAAATCTTTTTGGCTTCTTCATGGAGAGGGGGACTATAAGGAAGACAGGAAGATTTTTAGTTTTTTGCAGTTAATCTATAAGAAGAGTGATGATTGCATAGACTTCAGATTTGTACAGTAAACTTGTACAATGGTCTATACCCCTGGCTTCTGGGAGGTCACCTCTAATGCCTTGGAATGTCCTGCCAGATAAGAATGTTCTTATTAACCTGGGAGCCATGGGTTGTGATTATCAATTTGCCTTTGAAAGGGCCAGAGACTGGGGTCAGCCATATGTATGTGACTGAAGCCCAATAAAAATTCTGGATACCAAAGCTTAGTGACTTTCCATAGGTGACAATACTGTATGCAAATTGTCATACATTGTTTCTTGGAGAAGTAAATGCTTTCCACACAACTCCACTGGGAGAGGACAGTGGATAGCTCTCTGTTTGGAACTCTCCTGAACTCTGCCCTGTGCACCTCTTCCTTGGCTGATTTTAATCCTTTCACTGTAAGAAACCATACTCACGAGTAAAGTGGCTTTGCTGAGTTCTGTGAATTCTTCCACAAATTATGAAACATGAGGGATGTCCTGGGGGTCCCGAAACTCGCAAGTAGTTTCAGAAGTGAGGGTGGTCTTGGGGACTCCTGAACTTCACAGGAGTCAAAAATAGAGATAGAGATATGTAGAAAATTTGGGGATATATTTTGGATGTATAGTAGAATAAATAGGAATTCGAGGGTACTTTTTGCTTTCAGAGCGTTTTACTATAATAATTATAATGATATATCTATCACTATACACACAAATACACACATAATATTTAAATACCGATCATAAGTAAGGACAGAGACAAGAAGGCAAAGTAGAAGGACGTGAGCTCATCTTACAAAAACATCAAAACCACAACTAACTGCTGAACAACCATCGACAAAAAAAAAAAAAGAAAAGAAAAAATGCTGGAACCTACCAAAAAACAGATATCCTACATCCAAAGAAGAAGCCACAACAACTTGATAGGAGGAGTGCAATAACAATAAAATTAAATCCCATACCATTAAGTGGGCGACCCACTAACTGGAAAATTACCACAGAAGTTCTCCCACAGGAGTGAAAGTTCTTAGCCTCACATCAGGCTCCCCAGCCTGGGGGTCTGGTATGGGAGGAAGAGGAGCCTTCAGAGAATCTGACTTTGAAGGCCAGAAGGGTTTGATCTCAGGAATTCCACAAGACTGTGGGAAACAGAAAATCTACTCTTGGAGGGCACACACAAGGTCTCATGTGCACCAGGACCCAGGGAAAGAAGCAGTGACCTCATAAGAGTCTGGGACAGACCTACCTACTAGTATTGGAGGGTCTCCTGCAGAGGTGGGGGGCAGCTGTGGCTCACTGTGGGGAAAAAGACACTGGTGGCAGTAGTTCTGGGGAGTACACATTGGTGTGAGCCCTCCTGGAGGTCATCATTTTATCATCAAGACCTGGGCTCACCCAACAGCTGTAGGCTCCAGTGCTGGGACACCTCAGGACAAACAGCCAACATGGCAAGAACACAGCCCACTCATCAGGAGACAGGCTACTTACAGTCTTCCTGAGAACACAGCTGTCCAGTAAACACAACCCTTAACACAGCCATGCCCACGAGAGGGACCCAGCTCCACCCACCAGTGGGCAGGGACCAGCCTCTCCCACCAGGAAGGCTGCACAAACCTCTTAGACAGCCTCATCCACCAAGAGGCAGACAGCAGAAGCAAGAAGAACTAAAACCCTTTAGCCTGCTGAATGGAAACTGTGATCACAAAGTCAGACAAAATGAGATGGCAGAGGAATATGTCTCAGATGAAGGAATAAGATAAAATGCCACAAGAACAACTAAGTGAAGGGGAGATAGGCAATCTACTGAAGAAAGAATTCAGAGTAATAATAGTGAAGATGATCCAGGACTTCAGAAAAAGAATGGAGGCAAAGATTGAGAGGATGCAAGAAATGTTTAACAAAAACCTAGAAGAGCTAAAGAACAAGCAAACAGAGATAAACAATACACTAAATGAAATGAAAAATACACTAGAAAGAATCAATAGCAGAATAACTGAGGCAGAAGAACAGATATGTGTGCTGGAAGACAGAATGGTGGAAATCACTGCCACAGAACAGAATAAAGAAAAAAGAATGAAAAGAAATGAGGACAGCATAAGAGACCTCTGGGACAACATTAAATGCACCAACATTTGCATTACAGGGGTCTCAGAAGAAGAGAGAGAGAAAAAAACCTGAGAAAATATTTGAAGAGATAATAGCTGAAAATTTCCCTATCATGGGAAAGGAAACAATCACCCAAGTCCAGGAAGTGCAGAGAGTCCCAGGCAGGATAAACCCAAGGAGGAACATTATGAGACACATGATAATCAAACTGGCAAAAATTAAAGAAAAAATATTAAAAGCAGCAAGGGCAAAGAAACAAATAACATACTAGGGAATTCCCATAAGGTTACCAGCTAATTTCTCAACAGAACCTCTGCAGGACAGAAGGGAGTAGCATGATATATTTAGAATGATGAAAGGGGAAAACCTACAACCAAGTATACTCTACCCAGAAAGGCTCTCATTCAGATTCAATGGAGAAATCAAAACTTTACAGACAAGCAAAAGCTAAGAGAATTCAGTACCACCCAACCAGCTTTGCAACAAATGCTAAAGAAACTTCTCTAGGCAGAAAAGAAAAAGCCACAACTAGAAAGAAGAAAATTACAAATGAAAAAGCTCACTGGTAAAGGCAAACATACAGCAAAGGTAGGAAATCATCTACACACAAATATAATATCAAAACCAGGAATTGTGAGGAGAGTACCAATGTAGGATACTGGAAATACATTAGAAATTAACAGACCAGAAACTTAGAATGATCTTGTTTATATATAGATTGCTGTATCAAAACCTAATGGTAAGATTGAACCAAAAATCTACAATAGATACACACACCAATAAAGTTAGTCATGAAATCAGAAGACAAGAGAACAAAGGAGGAAGGGAAGAAAAAAAGACCTACAAAACCAAATCTAAAACAACTAACAAAATGGCAATAAGAACATATATATTGATAATAAACTTAAACATAAGCGGATTAAATGCTCCAACCAAAAGACATAGACTAGCTGAATGGATACAAAAACAAGACCTGTATATATGCTGTTTACAAGAGACCCACTTCAGATCTAGAGACACATACAGACTGAGAGTCAGGGGATGGAGAAAGGTATTCCATGCAAATGGAAATCAAAAGAAAGCTAGAGTAGAAATACTCATATCAGAAAAAATAGACTTTAAGAATATGACTGTTACAAGAACAAAGAAGGACACTGCATAATGATCAATCCAAGAAGATATAACAATTGTAAATATATACGCACCCGACATAAGAGCACCTCAATATATA
The DNA here is from genome assembly GCF_003031525.2 of Neophocaena asiaeorientalis asiaeorientalis. Classification (NCBI taxonomy): domain Eukaryota; kingdom Metazoa; phylum Chordata; class Mammalia; order Artiodactyla; family Phocoenidae; genus Neophocaena; species Neophocaena asiaeorientalis. The sequence continues at coordinate 7,758,604 of NW_020173108.1, read as the reverse complement.
AGGCAAATACTAACAGCCATAAAAGGAGAAATTGACAGTAACACTATAATAGTGGGGGACTTTAACACCTCACTTTTGTCAATTGACAGATCATACAGACAAAAAATCAGTAAGGAAATACAGGCCTTAAATGACACATTAGACCAAATGGACTTAATTGATATTTATGGAGCCGAGCCTTCCATCCCAAAGCAGCAGAATACACATCCTTTTCAAGGGCACATGGAACATTCTCCAGGAGTGATCACATGCTGGGCCACAAGTCGAGCCTCGGTAAATTTAAGAAAATTGAAATCATATCAAGCACCTTTTCCAACTACAATGCTATGAGATTAGAAATCAACTACAGGAAAAAAAACTGTAAAAAACATAAACATATGGAGGCTAAACAATATGTTACTAAACAACCAATTGATCACTGATGAAATGAAAGAGGAAATCAAAAAATGCCTAGAGACAAGGGAAAACAAAAGCACGATGATCCAAAACCTATGGGATGCAGCAAGAGCAGTTCTAAGAGGGAAGTTTATAACAATAAAATCTTACCTCAGGAAACAGGAAAAATCTCAAATAAACAACCTAAACTTACACCTAAAGCAACTGGAGAAAGAAGAACAAACAAAACCCAAAGTTAGTAGAAGGAAAGAAATCATAAAGATCAGAGGAAAAATAAATGAAATAGAGATAAAGAAAACAATAGAATAGATCAATGAAACTAAAAGCTGGTTCTTGGAAAAAAACAAAATGGATAAACCTTTAACCAGACTCATCAAGAAAAAAAGGGAGAGGACTCAAATTAATAAAATTAGAAACGAAAAAGGAGAAGTTACAACAGACACCACAAAAATACAAAGGATCATGAGAGATCCTACTACAAGCAACAATATGCCAAGAAAATGGACAACCTAGAAGAAATGGACAAATTCCTAGAAAGGTGTAACCTTCCAAGGCTGAGCCACGAAGAAATTACTAGAAAGGTATAACCTTCCAAGGCTGAGCCACGAAGAAATGAACAGATGAATCACAAGTACTGAAAATGAAACAGTGATTAAAAACTCCCAACAAACAAAAGTTTACAAACAGATGGCTTCACAGGTGAATTCTATCAAACATTTAGAAAAGAATTAATATCTATCCTTCTGAAACTATTCTAAAAAATTCCAGAGGAAGGAATACTCCCAAACTCATTCTATGAGGCCACCATCACCCTGATACCAAAACCAGACAAAGATACCACACACAAAAAAAGAAAACTACAGGCCAGTATCACTAATGAACATAAGATGCAAAAATCCTCAGCAAAATACAAGCAATCCAACTCCAACAGTACATAAAAAGGATCATATAACATGATCAAGTGGGACTTATCCCAGGGATGCAAGGATTATCCAATATGTGCAAATCAATCAATGTGATACACCACATCAGCAAATTGAATAAAAACCGTATGATCTCAATAGATGCAGAAGATGCTTTTGATAAAATTCAACACCCATTTACAATAAAAACTCTCCAGAAAGTAGGCATAAAAGGAACTTACCTCAATGTAATAAAGGCCATATATGACAAACCCACAGCTAATATCATCTTCAATGGTGAAAAGCTGAAAGCTTTCTAAGATCAGGAACAATACAAGGATGCCCACTCTCAACACTCTTATGTAACATAGTTGGAAGTCCTATCCACAGCAATCAGAGAAGAAAAAGAAATAAGAGGGATCCAAATTGGAAAAGAAGAAGTACAACTGTCTTCAAATGACATGATACTATATAAAGAAAATCCTAAAGATGCTATCAGTAATCTATTGATACTAGAGCTTATTGATGAATTCAGTAAAGTTGCAGGATACAATATTAATACACAAAATTAATATACAGTACATTTCTATACACTAACAATGAAATCAGAAAGCAAAATTAAACAATCCCATTTAGAAATCAGAGAAACAATCACATCAGAAAAAATAAAATACCTGGGAATAAACCTACCTAAGGAGACAAAAGACCTGTACTTCGAAAACTATAAGACACTGATAAAAGAAACTGAAGATAATACAGATGAGAAGATATACCATGTTCTTGGATTAGAAGAATCAATACTGTCAAAATGACTATACTACCAAAGGCAATCTACAGATTCAATACAATCCCTATCAAATTACCAATGGCATTTTTCACAGAAGTAGAACAAAAAAACTTTTAATTTATATGGAGATTAAAAAAACCCTGAATAGCCAAAGCAATCTCGAGAAAGAAAAATGGAGCTGGAGGAATTAGGCTCCCTGACTTCAGACTATACTACAAAGCTACAGTCATCAAAACAGTATGGTACTGGAACAAAAACAGAAATATAGATCAATGGAACAGGACAGAAAGCCCAGAAATAAACTCATGCACCTATGGTCAATTAATCTACAATAAAGGAGGCAAAAATATAAAATGTAGTAAAGACAGTCTCTTCAATAAATGGTGCTGGGAAAACTGGACAGCTACAAGTAAAAAAAGTAAAATTAAAACATCCTTTAACACCATACACAAAAATAAGCTCAAAATGGTTAAAGACCTAAATGTAAGATCGGATACTTTAAAACTCTTAGAGAAAAATATAGGCAGAACACTCTTTGACATAAATTGCAGCAATATCTTTTTCAATCCGTCTCCCAGACTAATGGAAATAAAAAGAAACATAAACAAATGGGACCTGATTAAACTCAAAAGCATTTGCACAGCAAAGGAAACCATAAACAAAATGACAAGACAACTCACAGAATGGGAGAAAATATTTTCAAATGATGCAACTGACAAGGGATTAATCTCCAAAATATATAAAAAGCTCATGTAATCTAAAAAACTAAAAATAAAAATAGAGCTACCATATGATCCTGCAATCCCATTCCTGGGCACATAGCTGGAGAAAAACATGGTTTGAAAGGATACATGCACCCCAATGTTCATTACAGAACTGTTTACAATAGCCAAGACATGGAAGCAACCTAAATGTCCATCAACAGATGAATGGATAAAGAAGATGTGGTACATATATACAATGGAATATTACTCAGCTATTAAAAAGAATGGTATCATGCCATTTGCAGCAACATGGATAGACCTGGAGATTATCATACTAAGTGAAGTAAGACAGAGAAAGACAAATATCATATGACATGACTTATATATGGAATCTAAAAAAAATGATACAAATGAACTTATTTACAAAACAGAAACAGACTCACAGAATGAACTTATGGTTACCGGGGGAAGAACAGGGTGGAGGGATAGATTGGGAGTTTGGAACTGACATGTACACACTGTTATATTTAAATAGATAATCAACAAAGACCTACTGTATAGCACAGGGAACTCTGCTCAGTATTCTGTAATAACCTAAATGGGAAAAGAACTTTAAAAAGAATAGATAAATGTATATGTATAATTGAATCACTTTGCTGTACACCTGAAAGTAATACAACAGTTTTAATCAACTATACTCCAATATAAAATAAAAATTTTTTAAAATGTATAAGTGACCTATAAGCACAGAGGCTGTAATACAACATGGAATAATAGAAAGTCAGGATGTATTTAATTGTGCATGTTCTGCAGCACATCTACCACAAGTCCCTCAAGTAATAAATGGGAAAACCAGTTCATAATAAATATTGATCAGAGAGTTATTTTGTATAATCATATTTGATCATTATACATTTTAAACCAGTATCCACCAGAATAAAGCAAAGAGAACCAAAGTATTACTAACATGCCCTTTTCTGTTGCAGGTATGACAGAAAACATAAAGCAAAAGCAAAAGTCAGCTGATTCTTTTATTAACGTATGACAGTTAATTGAAATGTAATGGCAAGTAGTATGCCATAATGTCAACAAATATTTAAGGAACTTATTAGAACCTGTCTTGCTTAAATTTTATGATTTTTTTCCATAGTCAATTATGGAAATCTTTTAATTAAAAATAATTATCTGCTGGAGTTACAACTGGGAACCAAAGGAGAAAGTAATTTATCTGCTTTCCAAGAACATCAATTATTCATATAAAGAAATATCAGATTTCTGATTCTTGGAATCATTTTAAATTTCATTAAACTACATTAATACCACCGAGATATATAGACTATCTCTATGGAAGTAGTTAATCCTCATAGATTTTTGTATCTGAAGGCAACAAAACAAGGAAAAGAAAATAACACAGATCTTTTTGGAAATTAAGAAAGCAATTAAGACAATGTTTATAAGCATATTACATGCAAGAACTCTTTTAGAATCCATAATCTTGAGGAAACTAAAATTCTGAGACGTAAATCAAGTTGCCTAACGTCATCCAGAACTTGACAACTAAGCTGAGTCACCCCAAATTTCTGACACCAAGTCCAGTCCAGTGAACATTTATTCATCTACAACTGAACAATTTTGGTGCTGTTTTCCCTCCTCTTCTTACCTAAATCTCTCACCCTTCACCCCATATGGGACCTTCTATTATTCCTTCCAGTAAGTAGCTACTTCAGATATCTTTAATGAAATAACTATTCACCCAAAACCTTAAGTAACACCTGGACCAAACACAGAAATAATGTGTCAGACTAAATCAGAGATTTCTGTACCCATGAACATATTATCAGGTTACACTTGATGGATGTGAGAGGTGAAGAAGAAAGTGACTCTAGAGAATTAATATTCATTTCTGGACCAGATTAAATGACAGGAAAAAAAACAATCTGAAGCAGTCTAGAGGATCTTAATGTAATTCTGACTTGTATAACAAAGGAAGTTACAAGTACCTAGTAAGTTATTTTTGTGAATGTATGCACATTTGCTTCTTAATTAATTTGGAAAGGGAGCCAAAATCTTATTTCTTTCTCCTCTGCTAAGATACATTATTTCAAAAATTGATTTTTAAGACGCCGCTTTAGAAGATACTTCAGCACTATGAACACTTTTGGAAATACTGCAGGATTTCTAGCTCATGTGTCTTTTGCCACTATGTTCAGCTACAGATGGATTTTAGACCACTGGATCAAAATGGATACATCTTTGTATTTATGATTAAAAAATGTGAAGGATGTTTCCATGAGCTTCTTAGCACCTTTATTTGGATAGGAAAAGACTTCTACATGGTCAAAAGCTTTTGACTGAAAAGTCCATCTTGTGCTTTAGCCTGTCACAATCAAAAGGAACAGCAGCAACTATACCAGGGAATAAAGAGAATGTGGTAGTAGGAATCTTTTAATTTAAACATATACAGAACTAAATGAAGATTCATTTGTAGCAATGAAAGCAAAACTTCCTGAGAAGAGTAGCAATACTTTTTAACTTTCAAAAATTATGATAATGCTTTATCCTGTTTATTTGGGGTTTTATGAAGATTCTCATGTAAATTTAGAGGTTGAGGTCTCACCTCCACAATTAATAACTATTTTCTATGGTCCCTACCGATTAAGCTTTGATTGTAGGAGGCAGTGTTGATAAGGAAGAAAATGGTTAGCTTTCTCCATGTTTATTGGGTGTAATCACAAAATATAGCTCCTATCTGAGGTTTGCAAAATGGAAGTACAAGTGGGCAGCCTCGGAATATTTGACCACAGGACCCTTTGTCCTGTACCTCATATTTCAAACTTCCAGTTCTTCTCACACATTTTGGGCAGAAACTATTTCCTCTCCTGCAGCAGCTCGGCCAATGGCTGTAGTAAATGGAGAGGAGGAAAGAGTGCCCACAGCAGTTCCTCACCCCATTCTGTTCAGTCTCTGAGGTCCCAGGCTCAGGGCCAATTTCCTCGCAGCCTGTCCAGTTCTAAACCCTACTCACTCCCACCATGAAGTACTAATGTAAAAAAAGAAAGAGGAAAGTATCCTGCTGCATCCTAGAGATTTGACCAAGTGATTTCAGACTGGACGGTACAGACATTTGCTCAGAGAATTTTTCTAGCTTTAGGAAACTATGTTTGATGGTCCAGACTATGGATTTACAGGCTAATCACAAGGGAAGGTGGTCAGTGAAGAGAACGAAATACAGTCAAGTTCAGATTTAGTGTTGGTCCAAATGCGGCCATCTAACAAGTTCTGAAACCACTGAAAACCGAGGATGGCAACAATAATAACAAGTGATATTTCTTTTTATTACCTCTATTTCATATATGTATATATATGTTTCCAAACTTTTACTTGGATTTTTAACTTTTTCGCATTTTTCTGCACATATGTTGTACATTTTTATGTAGTTATCTTCCAATCATGACTTTTATGATTTTTCTGTTGTTTATGTAACATTTTCCTGCTTTACAGTTATAAAAGGACTATGCTATATTTTCTTCTAGTTATTTTAAAGGTTTTAATTCATGTGAAAATTATTTTTTGAACTTATGTGTTGTTATGGTGTGTCGTACTTAACTAACTTTTAAGAAGCCAACTGTAAATTATTTATCAAAACATAATTTGTTGATAATCCATTCTTTCCCACCTTAGCAAATGTCAGCATGGTACAGCCACTATGGAGAACAGTATGGAGGTTCCTTAAGAAACTAAAAATAGAGCTATCATATGATCCAGCAATCCCACTCCTGGGCATATATCCAGAGGAAAAACATGGTTCAAAAGGAAACATGCACCCCAATATTCACTGCAGCTTTGTTTATAATAGCCAAGATATGGAAGCAATCTAAATGTCCATCAACAGGTGAATGGATAAAGATGTGGTACATGGATACAATGGAATATTACTCAGCCATTAAAAAGTTTTGTATAACTGAATCACTTTGCTATACACCTGAAACTATCACAACATTGTTAACCAACTATCCTTCAATATAAAATAACATTTTTTTAAAAAATTAAAACAACAAAATAAAATATGGCATTGAAAATGGTAAAAAAAATGTCAGCATAGACATCATATTTACACACACACACACACACACACACACACTCTTACCCAAATGTATACCAAGATTTTGTTACATCCAAAACATTCTTGATATGAATCGGACACAGATAGCCAAAAGCCAGAGATACTTAGCAATGATTCCATTAAAGACAGAGCACAGCAACACAAAACTGTCCAACAAGGAAAGACTTTCGCATCTTACTGGTAGACCTGGTTAGCAAAAATAATGTCATAAGCCACATAGGTAGAAGTAGAATTTATTTACTCCTCATAAGTTTTTAGATTTAGATTTATCACCACTATTGTCCAAGGCTCAGAAGCATTAGGATCAAGTCTAACGTTATACCATTCTCCCAAAGGATGCAGTTACTGAGCTTCTGAGTGATATTTTTTCCAAAAATCAGCCAAGAAAATAAGAATTTGGAGCAAATGAAAAAACAAAACAATCTCAATGGTAAAACTGTCAAGTTATCATAAAAAGAGAAATTGAAAATATGGTATTAGAGACATGTAACTAAAGTAATGCAGTACCCACCCCCAAAAAAGAGACAACTCACCAGTCTTAAATGATAACAAGGACAGAAGTTATCAGTCATTTTAGAGAATCAACATAAAGAAAGGGGTTTCATATTTATTAAGAATATATGTACTACATATTTAGGTCAAAACAAAACTAGCATGAAAGATACCAGGTGAATATGAAAATAATATATTTTACATGTTTTTGACCAATGATGTGAAACAAACTAATCTTCAACTTTCATACATATCAAGCAAATACAAAGCCCTTCTGACATTGGATATGTTATCAAACAAGATGGTAAACTTAAAGTGAGTAGATACCATGACTATTCAAATTGCTAACACTGTGACTATTAAAACTTACAGATGATAAAATGCATTACTAAGTTGTGTTAGTATGCTGTGCTGATGGCACAAACTCTCCATCTTTTCTATTTCCTAAAAGAAAGACATTAGATAGTTGCCTACCTACCTGCCATACCCTGCCCCTTCCTTGAAAATACAATCCTATTTTGTACACAGATCCTGGGAATGAATTCTCATGGGCTATCATAAATGCCTCCCTCTCCACCAGACATTTACTTCTCCAGCCTTCCTTGTAGCTAGTGGTGACCAGTGTATCCAGTCCTGACAATTTCACACACGGGCTAGTCTTCTGAAGTCCTTCTGGGAAATTGTTTACAATAAGGCAGATAGGCTCTAGAAGAGAGTCAGTATCACCCCTTCTCTTTCTTCTTGCTTTGCAATTCTATATGGGTCTGTGATGTCTGGAGCCCAAAAGTCATCTTTTAATAATGAGGCAACAAGCACAGGAATGAAAATCCAACATCCTGAGCTGTCAGAATATAAAGATGCAAAGAGACAGGATCTTGATGACATCTTTGAGCAATAAAAATCTCTCTGCTCCTCATTAAGCAAGATGATAAAACCATAAATAGTTTACATCCTGATAAGTGATATCTGTTTACCTGTTTACCCAAGTCTAATGCAAACATTGGATGAATGAGGAAGGAATGAAATTATGATGACACAAGTGTTGTCCAAGCATCCGGCTATTAAAGAAACCTGGCATCATAAGATAGAAATTGTTAAGAAGAGAATTACTACCCACCAAACTCACCAGAAAACTTCTACCCTTAGATATGTCAATCAATAACGCATTTGAAGGAGGATGAGTGAGAAAAATAAGTTCTACCTCCATATTTTAAAGTGAGAGTTATAAAGGATGAGACCTAAAATACTACTGAAGTTGGAGTGTGTTAAATGTCAGAGTTGAATAAAACAAAAAAGAGTTATAGAATCATTTTTAAAATGGAATTAGAGATGTCCTTAATAATACCAGGACAATGTGGTGACTATGGTGATCCAGGTCCTGAAACAGTGAATGTCAGCAATGACAATTGGAATTGTTGCAGGGATGAAGGGTTTTCCAATTTTGGCATTATGATTTATCTAACTCTGAAAATAATGATCCTCTGGGATTTGAGGATAAAAACTAAAATCATTATAAGTACCATAGGCTGCAAACCATTTTGTCAATATGAAGTTTTTGAAATGCAACTTCCTAATAGAATCTCTTTTTCCCCTGAATTTGGCTGTGTACTAACATTCAACACGATACTTTTCCCAAAGAATAAGAATGATATTGAAATTCATTTGAAAGGACCATTTTGCTGTATACTTTGTACTGTGGTTTGTTATTCAAGAATCTATTCATCTTTTTAAGAATTTTTTGGTTTGCTTGTTAGTTTTCAGTGTTCACTAAATTGCAGAACCATTATTTGTTTTTAATGTACGTCATAATTTCCAGCAGAATATGACTACATCTCCAGTTTTTATGATTTCCTATTGATTCCAGCATATAATACAATCTAATTAAATATATAAAATAATAGGTTTAATTATAAAGGGACATTTTAAAATCATTTTTAGTATATGCTTCTATGACAAAACTACTTAATATTTTCAAAAAGTCATAAAATTAAGACATCTTGTATACTACTGCATTTTATACATCAAAAAATATGGCAAAATGTGATCACCATATTCATAGATACAAATACAGATATATAGATATTTTATACTCTGTTATGAAAACCTATTACTCCTGATAGGCTAATAGATTATTTTATTAGTATAATACAGATAGAATTATTGTTATTTTATGGTTAAGAAACTGCCCATTATTTTTTCTGTTTTCTTGACTATTTTCTTCCAGATTGTCTACAGAAATAACTGGCCACTTCTATTCTTTTGAAATTTTATTGGAATTACATTTAATTTATAGATTAATTTAGGGAGAATCTACATCTTTACAATACCAAGGTTCATACTTACTTATTTCAAGTCCTCTTTGAAGACCTGAAAGTTTTATGAGTATGTCTTTATAAAGTTTTATGAGTTTTGTTCTTTATATAGCACACATTCCTTGGAATTTTGCTGTTTTAATGCTGTTGCCAGTGAGTTGCTCTTTGTGCATTATTTTTTCTATTTAGTTACTGCTGTTATGTAGGAAAGTTATTGACAGTAGTATGTTTCTTGTAACTAACCACTTTAATTAGTACTAATATGATTTTCATACTCTTGGATATTCAAAATAGACATTCAGATCACCCATAAATGCTATTCCAATATTATACCTGTTTTTTTCCTTTTTCTTGTCTTTTCATATTGGATAGGACATCCAGAATGTGGTAAACTGTCAGCAAATAATGTCGAAATTGTGGCCTTTTACTTACCTTAAATAGGATCACCTTTAGTTTCTTAAGAATGAAAACCTACAGGGATGATTTTGGTTTAATAAATACCTACCAATTTAAGAAAGTGCCCTTATAGTTCTGTTTTGCTTTATCATTTTTTTAAAAAATCAGGCATGAGTTTTTAGTTTAATCAGTTCCATTTTGGTATCTGTTCAGAATAACTCCTTTTTCCTTAGTCAATTATGAGAGATTTAGATTTCCTAATATTGTACTCTCCTTGGATTCCTAGAATAAACACTACTAATATGGTATATTATTCTTTTAACACACTGCTGAATTTGATCTATTAGGATTTTATTTAGCATTCATACATGTACCTTCATTCATAAGATAGAGTGGTCTATTTTTAATACTCTCATCACCAAGTCTGGGAATTGGGAGTAAATACATTTTGAATTATAGAAACTACTCCCCAAAATTTTCCTAAATATAGTATTGTGAGTTTAATTTGCCCAGCACACTCTAATCATATACCTAATGCTAGATATGTTTTGAGTGTGTATGTGCATTCAGGTAGGTAAAGAGAACACGAACTGTGGCAACAGGACAAGAGTCCTTTCATATTTATCATTGTAAGTAAATGTTGTATAAAAAGTAAATATTCTTTGTATTAGTATTTTAATTAATATTAATATTTTGCATTAATATTTTATTACTTTCCCCTGAAAGCTGTTGTGAGGGTATCCAGAATAAGTCATTTTTAATGACAAGGTTTGGGTTCAGCAACCACATTAATACCCTCCTAGGGAAACATATATTCATTATGATTCAGAAATAATTTCAATAATAACTTTATTAAATTACTCCTCAACTCTAGTTACAACTGTTCTGGCTAACTATAATTATTCTCAGCACATTGAAAATTTTTTCTCAGTTAGCTGAAAGGCTGTCAGATATTTAATTCAATAACATAAACTTCTTAAAATGCTTACTAGATATAAAGAACAATGTTAATATGTATGGGGTTATAAGTTGCTAGTTTCTAAGGTAGTTCAACCTGTGGGTGGGGCAGAATTAGATTTTATAAGAGCTAAAGTTTATATAATTATGAGGCCTTCTTTTACAAAAACTATTAAAAAGTCTTATTTTCTCAGGTTGAAAGGACATTTTTTCCATGAGAAGATATTTCTACTGCCCTTCCTAAGATTTTAGAAGGGTCTTATGTGGTGAAAGGCCCTGCAAATTAAATGTCATTGGTTTCTCTCTAAATAAACCTCTGCTTATAGGGAAATTAATATTTTTCTACAGATAAATTGATAACTTTTTTTATTTTAGCTCTTTGTTGCATAATTTTATAGCTTTTTGGGAGGGATACATTTCTTTGTTTAAAAATTTTCTTACAATGAGTATATATTGTTTTTCCACAACCAACAATGCTTTAAAAATACATATTTCATCCCTTTAATTAGTAACATACCTGCCAAACTCCTGAAAAATCTTTCTTTTTTAAAATTTTTATTGGAGTAAAGTTGATTTAAAATGTTGAGTAATGAAAATAAAAGCAAAAATAAACAAATTGGACCTAATTAAATGTGAAAGCTTTCGCACAGCAAAGGAAACCATAAACAAAATGAAAAGACAACCCACAGAATATGAGAAAATATTTGCAAATGAAGTGACTGACAAGGGATTAATCTCCAAGATATACAAACAGCACATGCAGCTCATTATCAAAAAAACAAACAACCTAATCAAAAAATGGGCAGAAGATCTAAACAGACAGTTCTCCAAAGACAGACAGATGGCCAAGAAGCCCATGAAAAGATGCTCACTGTCACTAATTGTTGGAGAAATGCGAATAAAACTACAATGAAATATCACCTCACACCAGTCAGAATGGCCAACATCAAAAAAAAATCTACTAAAAATAAATGCTGGAGAGGATGTGGAGAAAAATAAACCCTCCTACACTGCTGGTGGAAATGTAAATTGGTACAACCATTACGGAGAACAGTATGGAGGTTCCCTAAAAAACTAAAAATAGAGCTACCATATATCCTGCAATCCCATTCCTGGGCATATATTTGGAGAAAACCGTAATTCAAAAAGATACATGTACCCCAATGTTCACTGCAGCACTATTTACAATAGCCAGGACATGGAAATAACTTAAATGTTCATCGACAGAGGAATGAATAAAGAAGATGTAGTACATATATATGAAGGATTATTACTCAGCCATAAAAAAGAATGAAACAATGTCATTTGCAGCAACATGGAGGGACCTAGAGATTGTCATACTGAGTGAAGCAAGTCAGACAGAGAAAGACAAATATCCTATGATATTGCTTATACGTGGAATCTTAAAAAATGGTGCAAATGAACTTATTTACAAAACAGAAATAGAGTCACAGATGTAGAAGACATTTTTGAGGTAGGAATCTATAATCATCACAAGCCCTGCCTCCAGTTAACTAAGAGAATTCCAAAAGTCCAAAATAAGAGTAGAATATGTTTACTTAGCTAGGCTAGTCTGATGTCCAAATGAATTTTCCCCATATGAAAGTTTTGTGAAGTGTTATTATAGCTTCCAACGTTTAAAAAGAAATACAGATTCATCTTGAAATCCAAGGTATTTCGTATTGTAGATATCAAACTTTAGATTTCAGAACCAAAGATCCATCAGACAGGCTGGGTTCCATAATCGCCTATTAACTTGTGATGTTTCTTTAGCACCACCATCCTTACTTCCCACCTCCATCTTCTTCCTTTCTGCAAATTCTGACTTAAGCAAAATAGATTCTTCAAAGTATAGATTGAGTCCTACTTTCCCTAACCAAATCATACCCATGTTTATCCAAAGTTGTTTTTAATGTCTGTGGTGTTCCATGAGTCATTAATATAGAATGACGCACATAAAGAAGGTTCATACTCCCATTATAATGAGTAAACAAATGGACAACTTCTCCCTTCTGGAGTGTAAAGAACTGGTGCTAAATACGTCTTTCTAAATAATGAGAATAAATGAAGCACTTACATATACAATGTATAACGATGGTGTTTAATAACAATTTTGAATTGAAAATGTCATCTCTTAATAAAATCTTATTAGAGTGTCCATTTCCTTTCCTTCCTCCATTCATGTATTCAGCACTTGCTTACTGAGTGCTTACTCTGAGCAGGGCAATGTGTTAGGTAATGGAATGATGCACTAAGGACTAAAATACGTATATTCCCTGACCTAAAGAGAATGAAATTTGGTAAAATAAGCTTTGCTCAGATTGCAAGTTTCTTCACACTATCCACTCTCTCCTTCTTCCTTAGTAATATGAATCACTATTATGAGCTTGGCTCATTGACACTTAGCTAAAAACAAACAAAAACTCCCCCTTGTGTGGCCATTTGATTATAGCCAATAAGTTTACAGCAGGAAAGCTACATGATATCTTGTATTAAGAAGACTTAGTAGAAAATGGATATTATTATTCTTCTCTTCTACACACTCAGCAGAAAAAAGTGAGCCTGCCTGAGAACTTCTTACACCCTCAAATCATCCTTAGACTGCCTATTTCTGGATTTATTTTATGTAGGAGAGAAGTAAAATTTTATTTTGTTTTATCTAATGTATTTTTTATTACATGTAGCCAAATCTACTCCTAACAAAGAACTATATAACTATTATTAAAAATACAAGCTACAATTTGGTAAATTAGAGAGGTAAAAAAGAAAGTTGGAAAGAACCTGGGCCTTCAGTGTTGTTTTTGAGCCACTAAATTAACCAACCCTAAATCCTGTATCCCTTGTAAGGAAGTATAAGTTGAACAGGTGGCTTATGATCCACTCACCCCCTTTACTGGAAGGCATCTTTGGGAGAAAAAATAAGGCATTTGACCCAGGTTAATCTCTTTGTCAATGGGATCTTCAGATAAATAGACTAGTTATATTTACGAGGAGGAAGAGACTTTATCTAGAGTGCTCTTACGACAGCCCTGGCTAAAGGATTACTATAAATAAACCTGAGGGCTTCCCTGGTGGCGCAGTGGTTGAGAGTCCACCTGCCGATGCAGGGGACATGGGTTCATGCCCCGGTCCGGGAAGATCCCACATGCCGTGGAGCGGCTGGGCCCATGAGCCATGGCCGCTGAGCCTGCGCATCCAGAGCCTGTGCTCCGCAACGGGAGAGGCCACAACAGTGAGAGGCCCATGTACCGCAAAAAATAATAATAATAAATAAATAAATAAACCTGAAATCTATAGATTGATGAGGCATGGCACCCTGGAGGAAGTTATGTAACATTTACAACTCTCCAGAAGAATAAAACAAAGATATTTAAAAGCCATCTTGATTTGGGTCTTCTGTGACTTGCAGCCTAAACCTTCCTAAAAATACAAATCTTTACCAAATGAATTGATATCAAAAGCTACATTTATTGGATATTCTCATTAAGTTGCATAACAACCTTTCTTAAGTGCCTGAACACCATTACATTTTAGGAAAATATAATTTCATTTGAAAGACTTGCAGAATTTCCGATAATTTTTACATGATAATGAATTAATAACTATGTTGATCACATACAGTCAAAACTGCATTAAGAGTCAAAGGAAAACAGGAATTCTTGGTAATATATCTCTTCACTGAACAATCAGGCAAAGATGTTCCAAACAAAAGATCAAGTAAAATCTCCAGAAACAAACACTAATGAGACAGCACTATATGATTTACCTGACAGACAACTGAGAATAACTTTCATAAAGATGCTCACCAAGGTCAGGAAAACAATGCATGAACGAAAGACTTGAATAGATGTACAAACGGTTAACAGGTAAACGAAAAAAATGTTCAATGTCAGGAATCATCAAGGAAATGCAAATCAAAACCACAGTGAGATATTACCTCACACCTGTCAGGATGGCCATTATCCAAAAAAATAAATACAGCAAGTATTCACTAAGATGGTAAGAAACTGGAACCCTTGCACATTGCTGGTGGAAATGCAACATGGTGCAGGTACTACGTAAAACAGTTTGAAAGTTCCTCAGAAAGATAAAAATAGAAGTACCATGTGATCCAGCAATCCCACTTGTGACTATATATCCAAAGGGACGGATTTCAAAGCAATATTAGCTCTTCTAGCAAACTTATGTTCAGTGCAGCACTGCTCACAATAACCAAGAGACAGAAACAACCTAAATGTCCATCAAGAGATGAGTGAACAATGAAAATGTGGTATATTTCTGCAATGGAATACTGTTCAGCCTTAAAAGTGATGGAAGTTTGGCCATATGTAACAATGCATATGAAGCTTGGGGACATTATGCGAAGCAAAGTAGGTCAGTCACAGAAAGACAAATACTGCATGATTTCACTTACATGAGGTACCTAAAATAGTCATATTCATAAAATCAAAGAGTGAAATTGTGGTTTCCAGGAGGCAAGGGAAAGGAGAAATGGGGAGTTACCAATCAACAGGCATAAAGTTTCAGTCAAGCAAGGTGAATAAGCTCCAGAGATCTGGTGTACAGCACTGCACCTATAGTCAACAATAACACATTGTACACATAAAATTTTAAGAAGATAGGTCTCATGTTAAGTGCTTTCCCCACAATAAAATAAAATAAATTTAAAAAGAAGAAAAAGACAAATAGATAAGATACATTTGTTTAACGGCCTTACGTATATATAATATAATCAGTACTATACTTTTAGATTTATCAACACACAGAATTGTGAATCATAAGGATAGCCTGAATTCTATGGCTAACGTGTACATGGATTATTAAAGGAGTTAAATACTTCCCATGTATAAAAACAAAACCTTATTACTGATTATTTTTATGAATAACCTTCACCAAGGTAAGAGGTATACTGAAGATTTAATAGAGTATCATTAAAAGTTTCAATTGGTTCTAAGATTCCAATTAACTTTCATTTACTTTTTAAAAAGGAATATTACTCTGTGCTAATGTTTTTTCCTAAGTTATAATGAATCAAAATGAAACATACAAGGTTATTTTACAACCATGACACGTATTTCATTCACTACCATCATTGTAGAACCAGCTTAAGAAAATAATTCTCAACAAAATGATCGGGAAAATGTCATATTTACTTTTTCCATTCATAGACAACAGTGAATGGAAAAATACTTTGCTCCCACCTGTCTTCACATCATACTGTAACACTGGGATAAATTACTACAAATTCAGACAAATTTAACAACACTACAACCTTCTAGCAAACTTAACTATAAACCATATTGAAAATATGTTTTTCATTCATCACAAAAAGTTACCATAGGAACTTGGCAGTAAGCAAAGAGATGGGCGATGATGGTAGAGTGAAGAGGTGAAGAAAAAGAACCAAAGCAATTATCTTCAAATATCTGAAGGGCTTGCATGTGGGAAATGGAATAGACTTTTTGTGATTGCTTCTGGGAGGCAAAATTCAAGCAAAAGTTTGGAAAACGTGGAAGACAGATTTCATTATAGTATAAGGAAGAATCTTTCACAGTGTTCAAAAGTGGAATGACCTGCTTTGGGAAATAGGGAGTTCCATATCTCTGCTGGCTGTGCGCTATTTGTAAATGGTCTAGAAGAGATTTGTGCATTGGATGAGAACTACGTGACTGACAAGATTTTTACTATTCTGTGATATTTTTGGTTCTGCCATTCATTGTCTATTTCTTATACAAGACACACTAAATCAGTGTCTGCTGGTTTCTCACCAAATAGACCATTTTAAAGTTTTATTTTCACAGCACGGATTTCAGATAGTTAAGTCTTGTTAAAAACTATTGTTTTATCACTATGAAAACCAAAGTAGGAACATAGAAGATAGCACTTCAAATATAGTGTACAACACAAAGCTGGGTTTCCCTCTTTGTAATGAGATATATATATATAGATAGATAGATAGATAGATAGATAGATAGATAGATATATCTCATCTGCTGTAAGGACTAACTGGCTGGATGCATAAAGGTCTGTAACAAGTAGGAAAAGGCTTTTCCTCTGATGAGGACAACATTTTACCACCTTGTTTACAGCGAAATTTATAGGCTATGTTTTCTCAAAACATAGTGTCAGAAGTGGTTTAATAATACAGATTCCTGGACTCCACTTTTAGGATTTTCGATCCAAAGTTCTAGAACAAGTCCCAGGAATTTATGTTGGAAATAAAGACCCACGTAATACAAAGTCTAAAATGCTTTTATAAGAATCGCTGTAGGACAGACTGTCAGAGAGAATTTCTCAGTCATCTTTTTTCATATTCTTCAACATGCAAATGGACAGCGTTTTTTAAATTTCACTCAAAAGGTCAAATAACCTAGTTAGCACAATGAGGTAGTTATTAGTGCAGACTCTGAAACCAAACTGCCTATGTTAAGTCTGACGTACCATTTCCTAACTCAATTTCCTTGGACAAATAAATGCTTAGTGCCTCAGTTTTCTCATCTGTCAAATGGGGATAATATGAATATCTACAATGTAGTCATGTTGTAACGATTAATAAGTTAGGTGATGCATGTTACATGCCTAGAATAGTGCCTGACACATAGTAAGTGTTAATATTAATTATTATTATCCTGTTACCCATCAGGATAAAATGTGTCTCAAAGTCATAATTTCAACAGGGATCAGGCAAAAATTCTGTGTGTTTAATTAATTTTTATCACCTTCCCTCATAGTTTTCCAGTTCAAAATTGTCTTTTCTAGGTATATGCTGCAAAGCCTTTTTTCCGATAACAATTTACTTAGGCACCTGAGTATATTCAAACCTGCCTACAGCTCAGCACCACTGAGAGGTGTATTAGTCAGCTCGGGCTGCCATAACAAAGTACCATAGACTGGAGGTCTTAAACAACAGAAATTTATTTTCTCACTGTTTTGGAGGCTGGGATGTCTAAGATTAAGGTGCCGTCTGATTGTGTATATGATGAGGGCTCTCTTCCTGGCTTTGGGATGGCTGCTTCTCACTGTGCCCTACACAGTGGAGAGTGAGCTCTCTGATGTCTTTCTTACAAGGACACTAATTCCATCATATCAGGGCCCCAGCGTCATGACCTCATTTAATTACATCCTTATAGGCTCTGCCTCCAAATACAGTTACATTTGGGGGTTATGGTTTCAAACATATGAATTTTTTTTTTTTGCGGTATGCGGGCCTCTCACTGTTGTGGTCTCTCCCGCTGTGGAGCACAGCCTCCGGACGCGCCGGCTCAGTGGCCATGGCTCACAAGCCCAGCCGCTCCGCGGCATGTGGGATCCTCCCGGGCCAGGGCACGAACCCGTGTCCCCTGCATCGGCAGGCAGACTCTCAACCACTGTGCCACCAGGGAAGCCCTAAACATATGAATTTTGAGGCTTGAGGGGTAGAGTTCAGTCCATAGCAGTAAGGTGCATAGGATGGTCCTCCACGAAGGCAATGCTACAGGTCAGACACTTTGAGTTTCAACCAGATCTTAAATGCATAGTTGGTATTTATAAGCATATATAGAAATTCCTATTCAACCCAAAACACCAAAACTCAACACTTCCATCAGTGGCCAGAACCCTCACTCTAGAATTAATAGACATCTGACTCTATGAAAAGTGTGTCTGACAAAAAACCTTAAAATGAAAAAGGTACATGCTAAGTAGCCATCTATTGATCTAAATGCTTCAGGTTCTGCTCCTACATCAAATAAGATCGCCAGGAAATTATCTTCATGGAAGTTATTACTTCAGTTTCCTATAACATTGCCTTCACAAAACTATGATTTAAGAGTTTCTTTATATTAAGGGTTTTATATAAAAATGGTCTATAAGAACACTGCTTGATTCATTCATGTAAAGGCTATTGTTACCATTCTTAAGTGTTTTTCAGTTTTTCATGTATATCTTTATACGTAAATAAAATAGGATTCCCCAGGATACAAAGTGTACATAGGTCTAAGTGTTAGAAAAAAACCCTTCCTCACTGAGGTCTCTCTCATTATAACAATATTAATTACATTAGCAACCATAACATCTATTAATATTTATTGGACCTTTACTATTCATGAGGCACTATGTCAAGTGTGTATGTTTCCATAGTTTTTTCTCACAAAAAGTCCCATGATATGAATAGTATTTTTATCTTAATTATCAGGTAAAGAAATCAAGTCAGCAACGTTAAATAATTTGACCTAGGATTTTGAGATACAAAATACAAATCTGTGTGACTCCAGAACTGGTTCTTTCAGTCTAAATGAAAAATTTACTTACTTGAAGGGTAAAATTATGAGGAAAAAAAATTATTTTCAATTAAATAAAGAAGCACTCCAGTTTCTTTGTGTCACTTCCCAAAAAGATGGACCTATCCTCTCCAGTAATCACGCTGACAAGGCCTGCACAGATGACACTATTTTTGAAGCCATCTATTTTCAGTGGTCTGATAGAAGTGGTGATCATTATCAATGATCAGGCATACAGGAAAATCCAGACAAAGTCATTTTCTGTGTGTGGGAAAATCAACCAGCGATGCTACAAAGAATCAAGTTAGGGCTTCCCTGGTGGCGCAGTGGTTGAGAGTCCGCCTGCTGATGCAGGGGACACGGGTTCGTGCTCCGGTCTGGTAAGATTCCACATGCCGCGGAGCGGCTGGGCCCGTGATCCATGGCCGCTGAGCCTGCGCGTCTGGAGCCTGTGCTCCACAATGGGAGAGGCCACAACAGTGAGAGGCCTGCGTGTCGCAAAAAAAGAATCAAGTTATAATGAATCACATCAACAAAAATTGTAAAAATTGGTGAAATATTTGACTATGCATGTGTATAGTCATGTAAAGTAATGGCTTTTCATGGTAGTGACTGATACAGGAAGGCCAAAAATCCTGTATGAATGTGAGAAGAGACCAAAAGCTTATGTCCAGTAGAAGTACCTTCTCTGATTCTGACAGAGATGAAGAAAATTGCAGAATTTTCTCACACGCTTGAGACATCTTTAGCAAAACAATCATCGGATAATCAACTTACTTTAAACATTCCCCATAAGAAACTACAATGATGCTTTACGTATTGAGAGTTTCAAAATACTCAGAATTATTAATGAGGCAAATGCCACTAGCATTATTTATGGCTTGTACAAGAAGCTAATGTCAAAGAAAATGTATTGACTTTTGACTGTAGAGGAAACAACTTTGATACGTCTCTCCTCTTTACTGCAGATCAAATCTTTAAAGGTATTCCACAGCTAGAAACATCAATTTTCCCACTTGGGTTGAGAAAACATTGATAAAATACTGTTTAACTATTTCATTGCTAAGTTCAAGTATAAGCATAAGAAAAACATCAGGGAAAGCATCCATGGGATAGGGAGGGTGGGAGGGAGACGCAAGAGGGAGGGGATATGGGGATATACGTATACATATAGCTGATTCACTTTGTTATACAGCAGAAACTAACACAACATTGTAAAGCAATTATACTCCAGTAAAGATGTTAAAAAATAAATAAAGTCTTCAGGAGAAGATAAGAAACTTCAAAGAAAGATCAACAATGAGCAAATAAATGCACTGAAATCATCAACTGGCTGGAAAAAAAAATCAGACTGTTGAGAAGGAATAAATATTCGAGTGCCCACAGAAACATGAAACCCTATCATTGTGAGGTTTTACCAGAGCTCAGGGGTCATGGCCAGAGGGAGGCCAAGAGGCTTCTAGGAGGAAAGGTCCTCCACATGGAGGATAATCTTCTGGACCCATCACTGAAGAAAGCAGTCTTCTTTCTCTCTTCTTTCAGAAAGAACTAATTCTACACAGCTAGCCCAAAAAACTGAAGGCCCCCAATTATTACATGAATCTGTTTAGTGGCAGGTTAAAAATCATATGTTGAGCTGCTATACAGGAAGACTTCTGACCATTCTGAATACTTTAAAAAGTGTGAAAAGCAAGAGAAGCAAATACCTCTTCACTTTATCAATACTATAAACATGGGAGAAATACAATTTATCTGCTAATGACTAAAAATCTGTTTAAAATTGGCACTAATAAAAAATAAACATAATCTTCTTGAAAAGTGGGCAAAGGTCAAGCAAATTGCACTTCGAAATGATAAGTTCCAATCTATTGTTTAAACCAAAACTATATTGAAAGTAATTTTAAGATAGCAAGCAAGTTTTTGAGAATGAAATTAATATCTGCTACTAAAGTCTTACTATTTAAAATTATATTCAAGCATAATTTATCCCAAATCAGTGAATTACAGTTCTACGGAAAGGCAGTATCTTGCTTCCTTCCACTTTCAAATAATCTTGCTATCATGTTTGAAATTCAGTGATTTGTTTAACTACATAATAACTCCACTATCATTATCGCCCACCTACTGTGTGCTAAATAATATGGTAGATACTGGGTTGATACAAATATAATTCAGACATGATTCTCCAATCTCAATTATCTCATAACTTAATGGAAGTGAGAGTCATATACATAAGAGATTATAATAACAAAATAGACTACATGATATTCATAAAGAAGAGTTCTAGTTAACCTTAAAGGACACGCTTGAATTAATAGTCCCTATAGTGCCCTTTTCAAAACAAAAGTATTTTATTCTAATAGTCCCCCCATAAACAATAGTAGGAAAATGACCTTTAGTCTTAAGATACAATATACTATAATATCTGAGTGATTAAAGAGAAATGCTCTTGGGTTGTGGGGAGAACAAGAGAAACAGTAGATGAAAATGGAGACGATGGATGAGAAGGCCTTATGGGGAAAAGAATAAAACAAACTTTATATACATTCTATAAGTTTTCCTAAGGTCATCTCTTGTTTCCAAAGAATATAATCTGAATCATATATCAACCAACTCCAGTTTACATTTCAGTTGTTTTTAAATTATTGATCAAAAATTTCCATGTTATAAAATAGACGTCCTAAATTTGTAGGAAGTCCTAGTGAATTTAAAATTACCTCCCACTTCAAAATGTTAACTTTTTGTAAAATGCTTATTATTATATACAGACAGGGACATCTTAAAAATATTTCTCATCAAGTTGAAAAATAATTTACTTACAATTATCTGACATCTTTGAAGAGAAATATTCCAAAAGACCTAAAATACTTGTTTCCCTCAATTCTGGCATTTCTTCTGATTTGTCCGTGGGTAAAATATCTTTTTGTGAACTTTTACAGTCGCAGAAACCAATTAAAGCAGCTTTTTGCAAATCAGAATTGGCCGCATACAAGCAGATTTCTGCAAGAATTGTTATGTATATGTAGATTACATTCCAGGCCCAGGAAAAATCATCTACCTTGCAGCTTTCTTCCTAAAATGAGAAAATAGCTATTAGACAATCAAAGCACGCTCTGCCGTAATGAAGAACTATATACCGTACTTATAAGAAATGTCTCCAAATTTTATAGAGTTGTTAAAAGATCATAATCAACTAATATTTCTAAAATGCACTCATTAAAAACAAGCTTTCCATGGGTAGATTGCATAAAACCAAGTTCAAGGAATAAAAAATAAAAATAGCTAAAAAGTATATATAGAACATCAACTTTTCAATTTCCTTAGTAGTCAGTGGAACATGAATTAACCCAATGAGATACTATTTTCCATTTATATTGTAAAATAATCTTTTTTTTATATAGCTCAATTCTTGTGTGTGCACTCATACATTTTTCATAGGAAAGCAAGAAAGTTATGTCTTCTGGAGAGGAATCTGGACAACCATCCTGAGAACGTTAAAAGAAAGTTCATAGTCTATCACTCAGTAATTTAATTTTATAAATCTATTCTAAAGAAATAGTCATAAATGCAGATAAAGATTTTTGGGTGAGAATACCAGTCCAACATTATTTGTAATTAACTGTGAATAATGTAATTAACTGTGAATTAGAAATAAGCTCAAAGCTCAACAACAGAGAAATGGTTATCTCATCCTCACTAAAATGTAAATCTTAATAATATGTAATGACAACAAAAAAAATTTTAAATAGGAAACTAAACCATATGACTATATGATCTGAAGTTTGTTAATAAAATTAAAATTCCCTCTTGTGTGAGTGCATGTCTGCATGTGAGTATAACCTATTTCTGGATCTCTGTCTACATCTATATTTATACTGGGATATATGGTAAATATGCATTTACCTTTACATTTAATTAAAATTATTATTACAAAGTCATGCTCATTATAAATCCTAAATGATATACAGTTAAAATAGTGACAAAAGTAAAACTTGTTTCAATTTAGGTCTTTTTGCACACCTAAATTAACAATATATTATTACCTGATTCTGAACAGACATAATGCTTAAAAGAAAATCTCTCATTAGGTCCATGAAAGCTTTCAAACAGGCTATGTGTAATTTGGCAGCCTCCCCAAGGACCAACAAAGCCAGTGCTGAATCCAACCTGGAAATTTTATGAACAAAACAACAAAGACTTTCGTTTAAAATAATAATAAATAATTTTTTAATGAAAAAGGTAATAGGCCAGAAGAAATGACTATCCTGGATTTCTAGATACATTTATTTTCAGCAAAGACTAGTATTGTTTGCCACTAGTTATGATAAAAGCTTATAGGAAACGGCCACATCGGGCAAGATGTTGAGTTCACAGCAGTGTTCTGACAAAACTCTGAGAGTAATAAATATTACAAATGATCACATTTCTTCACAGATCCTGTATAACAAGCAATCAAGGCCTCTGGTTCTAGAGTGTCCCCCAAATCTCACAAGAGGTTTTGATTTTTAACCTTTTACAACTGATTCCAAGGGGTGAATTTCAAGAGAGTGTTTTCTTCGCAAAAGAGAGAATAAAAAAATGGTCTTCCTAAATACTCTAAAAGTGCAGTGTTATTTGATTTTTACAAAAAGTGCAATTTCTCAGAATAAAATTTATATTTCACATTAAATGGAAAACTGTCAAGATTCAAAATATCATATAACTGGGAAATCATATAAGAATTTGTTAGCCATAACAAAGAATTTGTCAGCTATATATGTTAGCCATATATTCTAACAGTTTCAGGAAATTATACATTTAATGCTATTGTTACCCAATTGAAAGAGACATAAGTTTGAAAGGGAGCTAATAATAATGCAAATATAAAATTGCCTCTGCCTAGAGCTACATATTGCCTTGATTTATAAGCCATTAATCAGTTAAAAAGGTAATATATTCTACAATTATATTTGAAGTTCACAACTGTGATATTTCAGGTGAGTCAAGTTCATGATCATTTTCAAAAGGAAACACCTCTAACCACAGAGATAAAGACAATTCTTTATATTTGAATGGAGCTTTACAGATCTCAATGTGCTTTCATACAAATACCTCCTTTGATCTGAACCACAATTTTTGACACATTCAAGAACTCTTTAAAATCTTTTTCTTTTTTAAATATTAGAAAATTGAGACTTAAATAGATCTGGGAGATTTGTCCAAGTCCATGTTTTAAGCTAGGTTAACTAATAACTGAAGTCTTCTCCTACCTATGGGTATTTCCTGTTTTTCAATTTTGCTTTTCTAAGCCATTATCTAAGTACATTAATATTTAACCTTAGTATTACAATGTTGCCTATTTTCCACCTAATATCATTTGTCTCCTTCCTTTGAAACTAAACCTCAATTTTGTTCAAAATGGCAGAGTGCTCAGTTAATGTTGCTTCCTCAAGATGGAAACATTCTACATCTGGACTGGGATAGTGATTACACAGGTGTACACATTTGTCAAAGGTCATAGATCTGTATACATAAAATGTTTGAATTTTATTATATGTAAATTATAACACAAGAAACTTAATTTTGAAATATGACTCCCCAGGGCTTCCCTGGTGGCGCAGTGGTTGAGAGTCCGCCTGCCGATGCAGGGGACACGGGTTCATGCCCCTGTCTGGGAAGATAAAAAAAAAAAAAAAAAAAAAAGAATGGAATAAAAGGAAGCTAGAAGAAGCCTGGATCTTGAGGATTCCCTTAAGCATCTGCATCAGTAATGCAATGCTTGTTATGTGCAATAAATAAAGCCCTATTTGGTATGCAATTGCAGTCAGGTTACTGTTACATTCAGAAGAACTAAAGCCTAGCTGATACATTTAAACATATTTACAAGCATGAAATTTAGAGTTGAAAAATCAGAGATGGAATCTTAGCTCTGCCACTAACTAGATATATGGCAAAGGGCAATGTTCATACCTTAGCTGAATCTTAATCTACTCATCTATAAAGTAAATATAGCAAAACCTACTTTTCAGAGACTATGAGATTTAAATGAAATACTCTATATAAAATGACTGGGTTCAAAAGGCTGAACTGAACTGAATTTTAAAAATACTATTATTTCAAAGTCAATGGATATGAGTTCAGTAACTTTTTTTTTTTTTTTAATCTATGATGACTGAAGGAAAAGGTCTAGATGCTTTCCAAGACGAACAAAGGTGAGTCCTTCCCCAGAATATTCATCGCAGAGGTTTCATGATAAGGTAAAGGAGAGGACAGTCTCAGAGTTCACAAAAGTTCTTTACCATGAATATACCTCATAGTCATAAGGTTTTGTTTCTTCTGTTCCCCTTTAAGTCTGGAAAACTGTAGCTAACCTAGGGCACTTTCACTAAAATACAGATTGAAGAATTTCCATCAGTGTCAGCCACCTATGGTAGAAAAATTCTTCACCAGAAACACTGTTTCAACCAATGCTGCTGACTGCAAAATTTTCTATAAGGGAAAATGCCTTTGACAAAAATAGAATAAAAGCACCAATACTTATAAATTGAAGTTTGTTAAAAATAAAAACTGAAAATCAATGCATGTAAAAATAAGTTTTCAAATTGAATTAGGTTAGTAATTTAAATAAAGTGTTAGCTTCTTTGTGAACTCATTGCAGGACACCAAGTCTCAATTACCAGTACATTGACTTACTTTTACAATGCCATGAAATTAAACATGTACATATAAAGTAATTTATATATATTATAGATGTCCCCCAAATTATGTAAATAAACTGAGGCAGAGGTTTACTGGCTTGTCTAAAATAACATAGTTACTTGATTTATTTTACTTTGTAGCTTTGCTTTTTTAATTTTTTTCCTCTTTAAAATTTTTATTGGAGTATGGCTGACGTACAATGTTGTGTTAGCTTTTATTTATTTTTATTAATTTTTATTGGAGTATGGTTGCTTTACAATGTTGTGTTAGCCTCCACTGCACAACAAAATGAATCAGCCATACACATACAGATATCTCCTCCCTTTTAGACTTCCCTCCCATTTAGGTTACCACAGTGCATTGGGTAGAGTTCCCTGTGCTATACAGTATGTTTCCATCAGCTGTCTATTTTATACATAGTATCAATAATGTATAATGTGCAAATCCCAGTCTCCTAATTCCTCCCACCCCACCCCTTTCCCCCTTGGTATCCATACATTTGTTCTCTACAACTGTATCTCTATTTCTGCTTTGCAAACAAGATCATCTATACCATTTTTCTTGATTCCACATATATGCATTATTATACGATATTCGCTTTTCTCTTTCTGACTTACTTCACTCTGTATGACACTCTCTAGGTCCATCCATGTCTCTACAAATGACCCAATTTCATTCCTTTTTATGGCTGAGTAATATTCCATTGTATATATGTACCAAACTTCTTAATCCATTCCTCTGTCAATCGACATTTAGGTTGCTTCCATGTCCTGGCTACTGTAAATAGTGCTGCTATGAACATTGAGGTGCATGTGTTTTTTTGAATTATGGTCTTCTCTGGGTATATGCCCAGGAGTGGGACTGTTGGATCATATGGTAGTTCTACTTGTGGTTTTTTTAGAACCTCCACACTGTTTTCCATAGTGGCTGTATCAATTTACATTCCTATGAACAATATATCACTTGTATTCTTATACACTAACAACAAAAGGGCAGACAGAGAAATTAAGGAAACAATCCCACTTACCATTGCAACAAAAAGAATAAAATATCTAGGAATAAACCTACATAAGGAGGTAAAAGACCTGTACTCAGAAAACTATAAGACACTGATGAAAGAAATCAAAGATGACAAAAAATGGATGGAGCGATATACCATGTTCTTGGATTGGAAGAATCAATATTGTGAAAATGACTATACTACCCAAAGCAATGTACAGATTCGATGCCATCCCTATCAAATTACCAATGGCATTTTTTTACAGACCTAGAACAAAAAATCTTAAAATTTGGATGGAGACAGAAAAGATCCCCAACAGCCAAAGCAATCTTGAGAAAGAAAAACGGAGCTGGAGGAATCAGGCTCCCTGACTTCAGACTATACTACAAAGCAACAGTAATCAAGGCAGTATGGTACTGGCACAAAAACAGAAATATAGATCAATGGAACAGGATAGAAAGCCCAGAGATAAAACCTACGCTCCTATGGTCAACTAATCTATGACAAAGGAGGCAAAAATATATAATGGAGAAAAGACAGCCTCTTCAATAAGTGGTCTGGGAAAACTGTACAGCTTCATGTAAAAGAATGAAATTAGAACACTCCCTAACACCACACACAAAAAATAAACTTAAAATGGATTAAAGACTTGAGTGTAAGACCAGACACTATAAAACTCTTAGAGGAAAACATAGGCAGAACACTCTGACATAAAGCACAGCACAATCTTTTTTGAGCCACCTCCTAGAGTAATGAAAATAAAAACAAAAATAAACAAATGGGACCTAATGAAACTTAAAAGCTTTTGCACAGCAAAGGAAACCATAAACAAGATGAAAGACAACCCTCAGAATGGGAGAAAATATTGCAAATGAAGCAACTGACAAAGGATTAACCTCCAAAATATATAAGGAGCTAATACAGCTCAACATCAAAAAAACCAAACAACCCAATCCAAAAATGGGCAGAAGACCTAAACAGACATTTCTCCAAAGAAAACATACAGATTGCCAACAAACACATGAAAAGATGCTCAACATCACTAATAGTTAGAGAAATGCAAATCAAAACTGCAATGAGGCATCACCTCACACCTTTTTTTTTTTTTTTAATCTATGATGACTGAAGGAAAAGGTCTAGATGCTTTCCAAGACGAACAAAGGTGAGTCCTTCCCCAGAATATTCATCGCAGAGGTTTCATGATAAGGTAAAGGAGAGGACAGTCTCAGAGTTCACAAAAGTTCTTTACCATGAATATACCTCATAGTCATAAGGTTTTGTTTCTTCTGTTCCCCTTTAAGTCTGGAAAACTGTAGCTAACCTAGGGCACTTTCACTAAAATACAGATTGAAGAATTTCCATCAGTGTCAGCCACCTATGGTAGAAAAATTCTTCACCAGAAACACTGTTTCAACCAATGCTGCTGACTGCAAAATTTTCTATAAGGGAAAATGCCTTTGACAAAAATAGAATAAAAGCACCAATACTTATAAATTGAAGTTTGTTAAAAATAAAAACTGAAAATCAATGCATGTAAAAATAAGTTTTCAAATTGAATTAGGTTAGTAATTTAAATAAAGTGTTAGCTTCTTTGTGAACTCATTGCAGGACACCAAGTCTCAATTACCAGTACATTGACTTACTTTTACAATGCCATGAAATTAAACATGTACATATAAAGTAATTTATATATATTATAGATGTCCCCCAAATTATGTAAATAAACTGAGGCAGAGGTTTACTGGCTTGTCTAAAATAACATAGTTACTTGATTTATTTTACTTTGTAGCTTTGCTTTTTTAATTTTTTTCCTCTTTAAAATTTTTATTGGAGTATGGCTGACGTACAATGTTGTGTTAGCTTTTATTTATTTTTATTAATTTTTATTGGAGTATGGTTGCTTTACAATGTTGTGTTAGCCTCCACTGCACAACAAAATGAATCAGCCATACACATACAGATATCTCCTCCCTTTTAGACTTCCCTCCCATTTAGGTTACCACAGTGCATTGGGTAGAGTTCCCTGTGCTATACAGTATGTTTCCATCAGCTGTCTATTTTATACATAGTATCAATAATGTATAATGTGCAAATCCCAGTCTCCTAATTCCTCCCACCCCACCCCTTTCCCCCTTGGTATCCATACATTTGTTCTCTACAACTGTATCTCTATTTCTGCTTTGCAAACAAGATCATCTATACCATTTTTCTTGATTCCACATATATGCATTATTATACGATATTCGCTTTTCTCTTTCTGACTTACTTCACTCTGTATGACACTCTCTAGGTCCATCCATGTCTCTACAAATGACCCAATTTCATTCCTTTTTATGGCTGAGTAATATTCCATTGTATATATGTACCAAACTTCTTAATCCATTCCTCTGTCAATCGACATTTAGGTTGCTTCCATGTCCTGGCTACTGTAAATAGTGCTGCTATGAACATTGAGGTGCATGTGTTTTTTTGAATTATGGTCTTCTCTGGGTATATGCCCAGGAGTGGGACTGTTGGATCATATGGTAGTTCTACTTGTGGTTTTTTTAGAACCTCCACACTGTTTTCCATAGTGGCTGTATCAATTTACATTCCTATGAACAATATATCACTTGTATTCTTATACACTAACAACAAAAGGGCAGACAGAGAAATTAAGGAAACAATCCCACTTACCATTGCAACAAAAAGAATAAAATATCTAGGAATAAACCTACATAAGGAGGTAAAAGACCTGTACTCAGAAAACTATAAGACACTGATGAAAGAAATCAAAGATGACAAAAAATGGATGGAGCGATATACCATGTTCTTGGA
Organism: Neophocaena asiaeorientalis asiaeorientalis; assembly: GCF_003031525.2. NCBI lineage: Eukaryota > Metazoa > Chordata > Mammalia > Artiodactyla > Phocoenidae > Neophocaena > Neophocaena asiaeorientalis. The sequence continues at coordinate 7,728,782 of NW_020173108.1, read as the reverse complement.
TTGGAAGAATCAATATTGTGAAAATGACTATACTACCCAAAGCAATGTACAGATTCGATGCCATCCCTATCAAATTACCAATGGCATTTTTTTACAGACCTAGAACAAAAAATCTTAAAATTTGGATGGAGACAGAAAAGATCCCCAACAGCCAAAGCAATCTTGAGAAAGAAAAACGGAGCTGGAGGAATCAGGCTCCCTGACTTCAGACTATACTACAAAGCAACAGTAATCAAGGCAGTATGGTACTGGCACAAAAACAGAAATATAGATCAATGGAACAGGATAGAAAGCCCAGAGATAAAACCTACGCTCCTATGGTCAACTAATCTATGACAAAGGAGGCAAAAATATATAATGGAGAAAAGACAGCCTCTTCAATAAGTGGTCTGGGAAAACTGTACAGCTTCATGTAAAAGAATGAAATTAGAACACTCCCTAACACCACACACAAAAAATAAACTTAAAATGGATTAAAGACTTGAGTGTAAGACCAGACACTATAAAACTCTTAGAGGAAAACATAGGCAGAACACTCTGACATAAAGCACAGCACAATCTTTTTTGAGCCACCTCCTAGAGTAATGAAAATAAAAACAAAAATAAACAAATGGGACCTAATGAAACTTAAAAGCTTTTGCACAGCAAAGGAAACCATAAACAAGATGAAAGACAACCCTCAGAATGGGAGAAAATATTGCAAATGAAGCAACTGACAAAGGATTAACCTCCAAAATATATAAGGAGCTAATACAGCTCAACATCAAAAAAACCAAACAACCCAATCCAAAAATGGGCAGAAGACCTAAACAGACATTTCTCCAAAGAAAACATACAGATTGCCAACAAACACATGAAAAGATGCTCAACATCACTAATAGTTAGAGAAATGCAAATCAAAACTGCAATGAGGCATCACCTCACACCGGTCAGAATGGCCATCATCAAAATATGTACAAACAATAAATGCTGGAGAGGGTGTGGAGAAAAGGGAACAATGTTGTGTTAGCTTTTAAAATTAATGTGAATCACTGCACACAGCTAAACAGTACCAGACCTGGACTGGACTTCAGCTATCCTGACTGTGGTCCAGCGTTCCTTCTCTACTTATATAAATGAACTAACATATAATAACCAGGGGCTTCATAAAAAGATATCTGTCTGCACACCACCTTATAAAAAGGTTAGAAACATCAGCATTCAGAACAGTTTTCCTAGGTTCTCCTTACTCCTCTATATATATTTCCTCTATGACCAAATTATTATTTTAAAAGATAGAATTAAAATGTCTCCAAGTTGCAACTCTTACATAGGGTTACTTGAAACTTTCAATAGATATTTTGGAAAACACTGACAATGGCAAAAATCCACACAATCCTGGAGACTGAGAATGAAACAGATGTCACTATCTTACAGGGAATGTCCTGTAAGATATAAAGCATAGAATTGATAGAGCTGGATTAAGAACAGCAAGAAGGAGTAGCCACATGCCACTTCAAGAAACACAGCAGCCTTGTTTCCCAAAAGAAGGTTAAAAGAAAAAAAGAAAAACTTATCTCTACTGTCTACCATGTTTTTCATAGAAATAAGTAAAGCCAATCCTTAACTTTGAGGTACTGAATTTTTAAGGAGCCAGAGTATTATCTCTATGCTTTTTATCCTCATCTCTCCATACTTATTCAGAGATAGCAACTTCCAGATGACAAAAGGATGGAAAACAGTGCTTGTGGGGATATGTGTATAGGAAAAGGGGTCACGGGGTGGGGAGAAGGAGTGCTGTAATGGGAATGCTGGAGTGCATTTTCTCCTCACAAGTTAAATAGAAAAGAATAGGGAGAATGCGGGAAGTTCCCTATGATACTGCATGTGGAGTGTTGTAGCTTTTAACCTCTGTAATGTATGCTATGAACACAAACCTCTTCTTTTAAAAATGACAAGTTTATAAAAATTTTCCCTAGTTCTGAGATAAGTAAAATAGAAAATGGAGGAGAGGGCCCTACATGAGATGATTTAAAAATATATTATAGGGGCCTCCCTGGTGGTGCAGTGATTGACAGTCCACCTGACGATGCAGGGGACACGGGTTCATGCCCTGGTCTGGGAAGATCCCACATGCCGTGGAGCGGCTGGGCCCGTGAGCCATGGCCGCTGAGCCTGCGCGTCCGGAGCCTGTGCTCCGCAATGGGAGAGGCCACAGCAGTGAGAGGCCTGTGTACCGCAAAAAAATATATCTATATCTATATCTATAGATATAGATATTATAGCAAGGACTAAAGAGAGTATCAGTCTGAATACTAAGAGAAGATCATAACTCTGAAAGTAATTTCTTCCAGGAGCCAGAAGATATTTTTACAAGACTCTTAAGCATCTTTAATAAAGCCCAGGAAGAACAAACAACAAAGAAAAGCCTTGATACTGAGATGAAAGGTGGTATAATAAGAAAACAAGAGGGTGCAGGAAATTAAAATTACAGAAATATAATTCAAATTCATAACGAAGGAAGTGACTGCAAAAAATGACACTTGGAAGGGAATGAACTTGAACAATTCTTCAATAATTTAGAGGAAGACAACCACTGGCAAGCTGAGATCCATTACTATCTAATTCCTATTGAAACAACCAAACATAAAATAAAGAAAAGTAAACCCACAGTACCACAAAAAAAAGAAAGAAATTTTAAGGGTTTTAAAACTATGAAGAAAATGTAATCTAAATGAAGGCAAACCTTTCCAATGCCAAGAAGCCCAAAGTTTGATTTAAAATGTAATGCAGGCATATATGGATTTTCCACCACCATGTAAGAAAAACCCTAAGCACAGAGAGGCAGGAGTTGGGAACACATGTGAACCATAAGCAATCAATGGAAATCCTCCATGAAATGTAGCCCAGTAGCCAGAACATTTGTGCACAGCTTCACACACTGGGGGCTTCTCTCTTAAGTAAAGCAGAGGATTTGCCCCAGCAGCTTCCTAAGACGGTCAGTGAGACATAAGAGGAAGCATCTGTCTCCTGGCTACCAAATCACAAAGGTGTTCCTAAAAAATTCTGGATTGAAAATAAAACAGATAAAAAGAGGGCAGACTGGCTTTGAACATCTCATAATAACTAAAAGGTAGGAAACAGCATAGCAACATTTAGAGATTTAAAGAGGGGAATTAAAAATCTGTGAGCATAGAAGCCTATTTCCAGACAAAATGTCCTTAAACTTTTTAGGGGGAAAAATGGTGACAAATGTTATATTCAGCCAAGGGTCATATGTAATCAAGGGCCTGCCTAATGAAATAGGTCACCTATGTCCATGCTTAGAAATTTACTCAAGCCAGCCAAGAAAGGAATAGTATTTAACAGCTTAAGAATGGAAAATCCTAGTGTTAAATGGATGACAGTGAGTGGGAAAAATAGATACATTTTAATAAGTCAAAATTATTTTATAAATATGATCCCCAAATTAAATAAATATATAAACCATTCTTTAAGGAGAAGAATGAACATTTTAAGTAATGATTTAACTATAATGTTATCAGAAACTCAAGATTACATTAACAGGCTAGGGAGGGAAGAATTAGTACAAATAAGTCTCAATCTTCACCGCACATGGAGAAGAAAGCAGACAGAATTTCTTTCCTGATTTTGACCATTTAGGAAAACTAGTTTAAAGAATATGTTCCTCTTGCCATTGCCTGATTTCTGACATTCAGAAGAGACGGGCTACGTGAAAATCTAGACTTTAACCTGTCTGCTAAAAGGGTTCTTTCTCCTACACACAGAACAATCCTGGCGCACCAGGAAAGGTAGTGGGGGAGAATGAAAGGATGGAGTGTCGACAGGCCATGATGGCTGTTCAGAAGGCCTAGGTGCTCACTGATTGCCTTCTTCCAGGCACTTGGTCTGCCTGTGTGGCTAGTTGGTGGTAATTAATCCCAGTAACAGGATCCTTCTTTCAGTCTTTGTTTTTGCTCTTTTTTTTTGTTTGTTTGTTTATTTTTAATCATGGCAATTTAAGAGACCCTGATTGGAGTTGCAACCCCTGTGTCATGTAAAAACACGTCTTATTAAATAATTTTAAGATGGATAATGGTATAATTACATTTATGTTGTAACCCTGGCAGCAGAGTAGGACAGATTACTGAAGAGAAAACATAAGGCCAAGAGACCAGTTAATAAGCTACAAAAGTCATGAGACAATAAGGTCCCGACCCAAGGTGGGGACAGTGGGAGTGGAGAGCAGGGGAACTGCTCTGAAATGTACTCAAGGTGCCTAAGTTTGTTAACTTAAGGAGAGGACATGTGTCAGGTACTGAGACAGAAATTCAGTAGGTAGGAGTTTATGAAAAAAAATCATTCAGATCTGAACTAGCAGGAAATGAAGTATTAGGGGAGATTCAGAGTTTAAAAGGTGTTTTCATATTACTTACCTTATTTAAAACTCCCAAAAGCTCTTTGAGATGGCTATTACCTCTATTTAACTGCTGAGCAGACCCTGTTCATAGGGGTCATGCGACTCAATCAAAATTAGACAGGTAGCAAGAGATAAGACTAAAACACAGGCCTTCTGATTTGAAGATGAATGCTTTTTTCACTGCACCATAAGGTAGCAAAGCATAAATTATATATTTACCCTTGATACAGACTAAATGTTTACATTTAGCTCAGAGGATCGAAGGGTCAATAAGAAATCTCGGAAATGAATCAGAAGACTGAGGACCTTCACTGACATCTCAGCTCATGAAGAGGAATTATTGATGAAAACTTTGGTCTGAAGGGTTTTGGTGAGACTATCACACAACATTATAATTACTGGGGTTCAGGGAGATAGATATTGCAGAAGGCAGTGATGTGTCCCGAAGTAAAGGCCTTGCTGCCCATACAAAGCAGCAGATTCTTTGTTCAATTTATTTCGATGCAAACACAAACACTATATGTCTGGAAAACACTTGCAATGTCGGTATAATTTTAAATTGTCAATCTTTTTTGGAATACATTCGTGGAGCGATTAAATCAGCTATTTTGCTTGGGAGATACAATTTTATATGTTATACTGCTCTCCTGAAGTGCCATGCTGCATTTCTCAGCTGTCGCATTGGCTAATAATTCAATTATTAACACAATTCATTATTTTCATGTTCAATTAGAAAGCCTTTTGCGGTGCCTTGACCTATCTCCCCAGAGCAAATGGGGCAGTTCGTAAAAGGCCAAACCACAGGGTGGAGCATTGAGAGTATGAAGCATCATACAAAATTTAACCATATTAAATGGAAATCTGCCTTACACAAGCTGCTTATCTGCGGCACAAGGCAGCTAAACTTCCAAGATAAAGGCTGGTGCGTGACACTGGGAGCGGCTCGTGTATTCTCAGTTTCTCTACTTCTTCACCCTATTTTATAATTTATTGTAATTAGTACATTTCCTTTCCTCAGTTTATTCCCTGTCTCTCATGGAGCAGAGGTTGCTCTAATTCTGTGAGTCTTTCCTGGAGTCTTTTCATGGATCCTGGGCCTATTCTTTTGAAACCACTGGCTTCTGTTTCTTTCCTTTTGTGCTGTATGATCTTTACAAAGGGGGTTATAAGGAGTCAGGCAGGTACACACATGATGAATTATCTGCTGATGGATAGCATCGGAGAAGGGCAGATGAAAACCACACACTAGTATTGGCCCAAGCACTTTTTGCCACTATTAATGAAATTTCTTTTGATCAATCAGTTGAATGGTCTCCCTCTGCATTTTAAATCTCTGATCATTTTTCTATCATGTGGTAATTTACTGATATGCATGGAAAATGAAACTGCTTACATTATTCCTATTAATAGTCACTTGGCATTGAATTTCAGGTCCTAAACCAAAGATATCTTCCACCAACTATCACAATTTTAAGGCTATCTGGTCTAGCAAATCCTAACAAAGTCTTAATTTACGATCAGGGCCTGAAGCCTCAATTTTTCTATTTAATTCTAAATATGTTCAGTTCATTTTTAAAATTTCTCACATGTACCTAATCTTAGGAGCACACAAGACCAATATTAAAGTTTTCCCATAAATGTAAAAGTATTTCTGGTTTGATTTTGATAATTACATCACAGTTTGTTTGGTTTTGCCTGGAATAATGACTTCTTGAAAACTGTATAGGCTGTTACATAAATTAAATACTTTTAAAAAGAAAAATTAATTTTTTAATATTTGATATAATGTTATCATTATAACTAACAGAAAATTTGACTAATAGAGAAGTTAGTCAAATTGCTAAATTTTTAATGTCAACAGGTTATTTTTGTTTACTAGAGTCATCTTTTAAAAAATGTCAAATTCTTTTCTTAAAAAAACAGTAAATAAAACTTTAAAAAAAGAGAAAAAAATAGTAAATATAAGAAATACAATCAAAACTATTTGGCAGTGCTCTTTTAAACAATTACCTTTTCCAGTCTATTATGAACAGTCACTGTGTTTCACCATCTTTTTCCATTTAGTCCTCTGTTCATTCAGCATTGTCTAAACACTGACTTTCCCTCCCATGCTTGATTTCCACAATGTCCTCCCAGAAAAAGAAGTCAGGATTCAGTGACAAGATGCCTTTAAGCAGTTACCTCCTTAATAATGAAGCCAGAATGAAAGCGGGATGATATACCAAAAAGAATGGTACGCCAGACCTTGAAATCTGGTTCCAGTCACCAGTAAGCCTAATAAACTTGGCCTCAGTTTCTTCATTTGTAAAGTAAGAATAATCTTGTACTATTCCTAAAACCCCTAAATCTATTAAATACTAAGTTTAAAAAAAAACCTATCAAAGAGAAATAATTGAAAAATTAAATTAAATCAAGTTTGATGCAACACAGTAAAAATGAAAATTGGTTAAAGAAACAATTTCTTGACTTTCAGAATTAGATATTCTTAATCAGCCACTTTTACTATCTCAGTAGTTATCTAAACATGTTTATTTGGCAATTATTAGAATACCTTGAAAATAAACTGACAAAGTCATGCAATATTTACTTTTATATGTTGAAATATAATTTGCTATTTTTAAATCAAGTTAGAGTCTTCCAAGACTCTAAAATAGGCTATTTCAAGGGAATTAGACATGCTCTAAGCCATTCTCCAGAAATCTTTACTTGATCTAGAATCCCCAAAATATCCAAATGAAACTGGAAAACAGCTTTTGTCCAGAAGAAATATACCAGATTCTTAGAATTTACATATACAAATTGGTTGTGCAGAGTGGGCTTGCCAGAGGCTTAAAAACTGGAAGTAATTTTAAGAAAAACATATGAATTTTCAACTTGCTATGGTGCAACATATTATTGTTATTGTTAGTAGTGGAAAAGGAATTCAAATCTCTGATCATCCTCAAATATTGCAAAGGGATATCCTCTGATCAATTTCCTCAGAAATACTCCTTTAAAATTCTTCTTTCCTCCATTAACCCATGCCCTCTTTTGTAGTAATTTAAGACTTCTTTTTCCCTTTTCAAATTAACATATGTATAGGAGGAAATTAACACTTATCAGTCATTTCTCTTCTACTTTACAAATAACGCATAAACAGAATCTTAGTATATTTCCTCCAAGGATAATAAGCTGTACTTCATTGTTGTTTAACAACTTGGAAAATAAAAGATGCTTTAAATGTGGGAATGAAGTTTCAATAGTAAATTTCCTTTAATAAAGACAAACAATGCAATACAAGCATGCTCATCTAGCCAAAAAAAAAAAAAGATAAGAAAAATTTATTGATGAAATGAACTAATACAAAATATATAAATTGCCCTTGCCTTTGGAACTGAGATTATAAATGTTTTTCATAGTCAACTAAGGTGTGATTAACATTTAAGCACAAAGGTTATTTAACATTTAAACACAAAGGTTTCCCCATGAGTTACTTTGGATTTATAGGATCCCTCTTACCAGTGTTTCTCTTGAAGCTGTGTTTTATGAAGGATGAGATGTTCAAGCACCTTGTTCAACTGGGGACTATTCTTCGGAACACAAGTACAGGAAGCAACACAGTGCCAGAGCAGGTGGTTAATTTCATATCCTTCCTGATTAAGTTGCAAATGTTCCTGTAAATAAAATATATCTGAGAAAGAGTTCTTTGACTTGAATAAACATGAAAATAAATTTTAAATGCATATTTTTTCTACACCATGTTACACCAAGTAGAGCAATTTAAATACATTTTTGTAAGTATATATAGTTAATCTGAACTTAATTCTTAATATATTCTCACATGGATCCCTTGTGTTCAATGAAATTTTACTTAAATACATTTTTACTTAAATACATTTTTGTAAGTATTACTTACAAAATATATTACTTACATACATTTTTGTAAGTATATATAGTTAATATACTTAAATACATTTTTGTAAGTATATATATATTTTTTTATCTATTTATTTATTTTGGCTGCGCTGGTCTTTGCAGGATTTTTAGTTGCAGCATGCAGACTTAGTTGAGGCATGTGGGATCTAGTTCCCTTACCAGGGATCAAACCCGGACCCCCAGCATTGGGAGCGCGGAGTCTTACCCACTGGGCCACCAGGGAAGTCCCAGTATATATTTACTTAAATACATTTACATAAATACTTTTTGTAAGTATATTTACTTAAATACATTTTTGTAAGTATATATAGTTAATCTGAACTTAATTCTTAATATATTCTCACATGGATCCCTTGTGTTCAATGACATCAGTTCCACAATGTGACAAAAATCCTGTATCTGCTAAGGGACAACTATTAGACACAATTGTGCTTCTTAAAACCTATATGACTTAGTTCTCCCTGACACCTGGGGGAGGGAAGAGGGGAAAGTTTGAACAATGATCAAACAGCAAATTGGGTTTTAAAATGTGGATTTTCACTTTAAGGACCAAAATATTGCCTAGCTGGATGTGGTCAATGTCTGCAAAGTAACTATTTTAAAAGGCTACAAAATCAGAAAACAAATGGGCTATTTGTTTTTTTCTTAGAGTGCTTCCTAACAGTTTCATAGACTTAACTGATCTGCTAAAGTAACCGGTGCAAAGAAACTTGATTTTATTTTTTGACACAGCACTCCCATTGAATTTTTGTCAACAGTAAAGATTCAAATACACATCCTGTGATATGTACTCAAATTACTAATTTAGCTGATATATTATTCTTTTATGCTCAAAAGAAACACTAAGAGATTCCAAAGGATTTTACAACTCTCATTTACTATACAAAATAACATCAAGACTATTCTTAAAGAAAGTTTTCATGTTGAGTACTCTTAAGAGAGAAAGCCAGAAGTTCATATATAAATTTTAAACTAAGATTAAAAATTTAAACTTAGTTTTAAGTTTCTAGTCAACTGCTTATTTAAGTCTCACAGATGTGTATTGATTTACATTATGTCAGGAACACAGACGCTGGCAATAAAGGCAGGAGTAAGATAAAGTCTCTGCACAAGGCTACCGACTCAGGGGAAAAATCATCCACAAAAGCAAATGGAAACCAGTCAGTGTTTAGAATGTTATAATTTCCCAAAAAAAAGCTTTATTCTAAAATAATGTAAGACATCAGACTGAGACATGCAGACTTCAGTATATGTACATATTTCATCTAAATAACTCAGTTTTCTGCTTTGTGGTAGAGTCTCCCCCAAAAGTGGAATCCATATAAATGAAATTCTTTTCTCAAATTGCTCTAGCAACCTGAGCCTGGATGCCTGACATCCCTCATGTTGCAAACATTCTGAATACATATATAGGTAGATATGTTTTGAAACTTGTGGATGACTTGACTAATTAATTTAAAACAATCAATACTTTGTTTTGTTTTTTTTAAATCATGTGTTGTGCACTGCATGGCTAGAGACTATTCAGTTAGGTCAAAAATTCTCGTTAACAAACTTATACACCATCACCAGAGAAAATTCCCAAAAGCCTTTGGTAAAGAAATGATCAGGATTTAGATAATGAAGAATATTTAAGCTTGATTTTTAATTTTATATGATACCATTTTTACTTATCACTGAAAAAGAAAAAAGAAGCCTCTGACTTCCGGAACTGATTTGACATCAATATTACTACAACCTGGTCAGGCGCTCACAGTCAGGTCATTTTGTTTTCCTGCTGGATATAAACTCACGGAATATCAATCTCAGACAATATTGCTCTGATAAATACACAAAGCCACTTGATATTTTTGTTTCTAAGCACAGACAAAAAGTCACTGTGCCACCCACAAAACGCCCAATCAGAATTGCCCCTACTTTCTGGCAGCATCAAATCTAAAGAGAATCCCTGCTTCTTTAGAGCCTCCCCCAAATCACCCAACCAAAGTCCAAATCCTATAATAGATTTATGCTAGCACCCTCTAACTGAGACATCACATAGTCCTCTGGGTGTGTGTTCTCTCTCTGCAACAAATAATAAAACCAGTTTTCCCAACTGCATGTGTGCTCCTGAAGGGTCTTTGAACCCGCCACACCTGAGAATTTTCCAAATAAGTGAGGCTTCTCTCTTATCCTTATGCATTATATCCTTATATATTTCAAGTATTTGCATGGAAATTCTGCTAAAGTTTCTTCCCTGCTTTTTACTGTTTTCAAAAGAAAAAATGTATTTGCCTAACTAGAATGAATTAATATAATAATGATGATGATGTGATTTAATACAATCATCACATACATCATCAGTGTAGCAGACCAAGAGGAAGCAATGCTCTGAGAACTATTAGGTGGTGTAGAGTTCTTTGTCTTTACACTAAATCAGTCCCACCCAAGGTGTGGTTGGCAGATACATCCCCTCTGCAAATTGTTAACTAGAGTACAGAAATAAAGAATACATATTTAGAAACTTTTACAAAATTTGAGTTAATTTTCTTTTCAGTCTAGTAAAAAAAATTAATGCCTATATATTTATTTCTTTTTCATAATTTACTATTATTGTAGCTTTAAAAGTATCAGTCTGTGACGGTCTGGAAAATTCCTTAAAAAATTGTAGAGGGATTTTTACCCTCTACACAGTTTGAAAAGCACTGAGCACTGCATTAAATTACTCCCAGAGAACTAGAACTTATTTTTCCCCTTCCATCTTTTTGGTGTGTTGGGGGGGCTGCTTTATGACCACTTCCTATAGTTCTTTCATCTCCCCCACTTGCTGCCTAGCTTTGGGCTATGCTGGTTTGCAAACTGGCCCCCATACACGGAGAACAAGGTTGGGGAAGACCTGAGAAAGAGGCAGGCCACTCCAGATTGGCAGGTGGCAGTTCAACAAGCAAGGAAACTTACACAGGAGGCTTCTCTTCGGCAGCTGCAAGAGAGTAGATCTCCACACCTGCCCTCCAGAATCTTAAGGTTTATGTAGATGGCTTTAACTAGGTTCAATCACCTATACCATCCAACTGGTCTCAGAAACACATTACGGTCTCAAGGCTGCATCCTTGGAACCAGCTCCCACTGTGGAAACAGTGGGCAGAGCGTACATTCTAAAGACAGAAAGCCCGCCTACCAAAGTGTTGCCAATCTGCTGTTGGCTGGGAACTCAGATAACCCTATCAGCTTGAATTTTGTGCAAATTTGAGAAGCTCTGAGTGTCTGACCAGGCTCTCTTTGATGACAAAACTGAACTCTGAAGCATGGGCTCTATTGTGGCTGCTCGAAGACAGCTTTTTGAGTTTCATCCTTGTTTTCAGTTATTTGGGGGATAGCTGACATTGCCATGATAGGACCCCTCAATACAAATATATTACCTGAATAACAGGGCATAAATCATAGGATAATGTTCCTAATTTTAAAGAGCCTGTGTCTCAGTCTAACCCAATTCCTAGTAACCATTTATAATTACAGTACAGCATAAAATGTCCCACATTTAGATAGTGCCTTTAGCTTACTGAGTACTGTACTTAACGCACTAAAGGATGAGACTGCTAATACATTTGAATGTAAATCCTTTATGTTTCCTAGTTTTCAGAAAACTATTTGTACAATACTTTAGGATGGATGCAACTATTTAGTAAACGGTCTACTGCATTTTTGTTGAATTTGAATCTACCTACTCCAAAGAACCATGTTATTATTATAATGTGACAAGTGTGCTTTGCTAGTGAGCAAAGGACAGAGTGGAAAACCCAATCCAGTGTTCAGGCTCTGCAATTCACAGAGCCAATTAAAGTGTACCATTTGTCAAAGTCAATGGAAACCCTGTGTCTGGATCAGCTTGAAAGAACATTAAAAGGAGAAATGGGTCCCAGCAGCAGGGAAAGGAGATTTCCTATCCTTATACAGAACCAACACCCATATTGTGTGTATCCTAATGCCTATATCGTACAGAATTCCTTCTTTAAAAGCAATTTTATAATAGCACTTCGAAAACAAATTATGTTTCTACTTCAATGCTTATAATATATTAAAAATAAAGTATTTTGCAGTGGCCAAAATATGCTGTCATGGACCCTTTAGCATTACTGAAGATACGAGCTGTAGGAATAAACCCACAAATCGTCTACGGTAGCATATGAATAATAAAGGGAGAGAGGGTGAATACAGGTATATCTTTTATAGTCCCAGTTTTCTCTCTTCTTCACCCTTACTTCTCCCAGAAGTTGAGACACATGGGTACTGAATGGGTAAATACTCAGCTGAACTAGGGAGCCTGGCTTAGATTAAACTGTACTGGAGAAAATGGGCTGAAACTGGAGGACAATATTAAAATATGCCATCCACCACTGAATCAGCTGAATCAGCCATTTTCAGCAGCACTGTGGCTACACTACCTTTTATATTCTTTATATTATGAGGTAATGGGAGTAGAAAAAGGAGGGCAATAAGTCTGAGAGGCTAAATTCTGTTATAATCCCTTCATAGGATCTCATGTATGGAGGTGAAATAGAACTTAAAAAGACTGAAACTATGCCCCTTTGTTCTAAAAAGTGGAAAAAAGCACAGAGACTTAGTGACTTGTCCCATTATAAGCAGATATATTCTTTTCATGTGTTGACATTCTTGCCTCTTTCACTTCAAACCAAGGTAGATCTTAACTGTATAGAAGCAGTGAACTTCCATTTCCTTGCTGTATATGTGCACCAAGAGTGACAAAAACAGATTGATTCAAGGAGAAGCAGAATTAACACTGAAAGTTGCCGGCCTCACAGGTGGAACACTCATGTTGTCAAGATTTCACAGGATCTTATTTGTTTAAAGGAAAAACACTCAAATCATCACTATATTAAGTTAAGCACAATTAACTACACACAGTTAAGCACAATTAGTCAGCATAAGCACATCCTTAGATAAAAATTATTACATTTAACTGCCTAAGTTAAAGTGAGTTCCTAAGTATATTTTTCAATAATTATTATTTATGTTTGCATGGCTCTTAATAATTTATAAGGCACATGCTTTTTTGCAATCTTCACAACAACTCTGTAGATTAGTTAGGGCAAATATGACGAGGATGATGATAATGATTATGGTCGTGGTGGTGTCTTTTTATTTTTTTTTGAAGTTATTCCTTCACTTCATATATATATATAAATATATATATATATATATATATATATTTTTTTTTTTGGCTGCACCACACAGCATGCAGAATCTTAGTTCCCCAACTATATATATATATATATTTTTTTTTTTTGGCTGCACCACACAGCATGCAGAATCTTAGTTCCCCAACCAGGGATCAAACCTGTGCCCTCTGCAGTGGAAGCGTGGATTCTTAACCACTGGACCGCCAGGGAAGTACCCAATGGTATCTTTTTAAAGATAAGCAAATGGGGATTTGGAGAGCTTAATGGACCTACTCTGGATCAAAAAGTCAATTGGTGAACAGGCCCTTCCTCTTGAAAGTCAGTGCTTTTCCTGTTGCTCAGTATCTTAGGTTATATATTTATTGTCAAAACATTTTTGAAACTTTAAAACAAGATCCTTTTTATGCATGAAGCAATGTGTGTTTATTAGTAAGCATAACCAAATGGTTCAAATGGCTTAGTATACGTCACTCTTTATATAAATGGCTTACCAAGTTATGAGCCAAAAAGAAAACACTAACTCCTAAAAGGAACACAAATAGATGTGGTTAAATGTTCCTCCTTATAGACTTAAATTTTAGATAGTTGTGGAAAGGCCCAAGGGAAGCACAGGGAAACTGTGAGGCAGCTCACAGGCAAAATTATTTTAAAAAAGAATTTTCCTTAGTTGTTCCAACTAGCATCATATTAAATGCATTTTTCTCCTTTTTAAGAAATTATTAGAAAAACATTTCTATTTATAAATTATAAAATAATAAGTATATATAACAAAAAATAAAATAATAAAAGAATCAAGGTTTTGAAGTGTTCACTGCTTTCTTTTGGAATATATGTGAGAAAAGGAAATAAAGGCATTACAAGCCCCAAAGATTGAAGTTTGACTTTTGAAGTACATCAGGCTATAAGGTATATGAACACTGGAGTTCTGTTTGTATAATCATAGCTTATTACATACCAAGGAATTATATATAATTGGGACAGATAGTTTTCTCTAATGTTGATCATTGATATCTAAGTTAGAAATTAAAAGGAGATTTGTCATATACCAGGTATTACTTTCTCAATTTTGAACCATTAAAAAAATATCAGTTGATTTTAATAGCATATTAAATGTTATTACATATGAATCATGGAAGCATAAAAATATCACACTTGCTCTCATTAACAGCCTGTACTTTACACACTCTCCCTTTAATAAAAATGTAATATCTTAAAATGTTCATTTAAAAGTCAATCTAAATTATGTTGCAATTTTTAATTAATCAGCTGAGATGGAATCGATAAGGAAGAAGGTATTATGGCATTACTCCATTTAAAGTAGTAGCGGTGGATACTGATGCCCCGCTACTGATCCTACTAACTACTGTCTAGGAAATGTGCACGTGACTTTAATGTCTGTGCTGTTCACTCCTCCCCTGCAGCTAAATTCATCTTCAGCCATGTTACCGAATTAGCAAGCATGATTATTTAAGCAGAGTAATCTGATCTGATTCGTCAAGCGCTAGGATATACTCACCATCTCAGAATCTACATTCTTGTCTTCCACAGGGCTAAAAATTGATTGAGAAAGGAGTTCTCTTTTACATACAATTTCCATGATTTTCAGAATACACCGCACATTTGGAAAGATGTTTGGATACTTGCAATATAATTCTCCAGGGAAAGAAAGTGTTATTGTAAGAAAAACAATTTGTGAGAAATATTTCATTAACATCTCACACTGCATTTCATTTGTCTTTTAGTTACTAAAATATAATTAAATTCAGTACTCAAGAGGCTGAAACTGCTGTGTATTTCCCCATCTATTGAAGATTAATAATGTTATGTGTGACCCCTGGTGGTAGAATAGAAAACTACAAGGTAAATAATTCATGCATAAGAGTTTATGTAATTCAGAACAGCAATTACATAATGGTTGAATGCCCAATTAAGTATAGTTACTACACAACAATCCCTGGAAACTTCCAGCTGAAAATAAATCAAGTCAGAATAGATACTATTCATAATGGATAATCTGATATTGTAATCAATGTCATTGCTTTTAAACCAACATTCTCCAATTTAATTCTTTTCAAGATGTCATTGTTGTTGATTTTTTAAAATATATAGTTTAACCACAGCAACAATTATGTCATTTAACATAGGACTATGTGGTATTTAACAGAACCATCTCTGTGCTGTCCTTTTTATAAACTTTTAAACAACCTTTGAGTTTTAGTCCACCGACACAATGGAAAAATTAGTAATAACCACTCTTCTATTGGATGGCTGTATGGGTAGGTAGTAGCAGTAACTAATAGCCTCAGGTAGGAATCCACCTGTTGCTGAACATGTAGCCTCAGTAGGGCTCCACTTAACAGCATGTGATAAGAGGGCAATATCTTAACCTTATATGAAACAAAATGTTGGTGTTCTTGCGATATATCAACAATAACAAGCCAGTGTAAGAACTTGAGGTTTTATACAAATAATCTTTCAAAACTTATTTGCCACCACTACCTGAATATTTGATGAATCACTATGCTGAACATTGTGAGGAGTTAAAAGAGGTTTATAATGTAATGAAGAAAGAAAAACAAGTGATACGGTAGACACAAACTCCTATACTGTCAATCTACAGCCATGCCTTGGTTTCAGACCCTACCAAAACTTGTATCCAAAATATTTGCACTATTACCTTCTACTCCCCTCCTCTATGGCTTTTCCCATCAAATATTCCTCCCTTTCTTGCATCTTGAGTCTCTTGATTTCTTATCCTACAACATATTAATCTTCTCCTCTTTTGACCTTGCTTTTTCATCCAAACTATTGACATATTTCTCCTTCCTTTCATAGCTAAGCTTTTTAAAACAGTTCACCACCTTTGTCTTATGCTTAAACTTTCCCTTCACTCTTTGTTTACCTCCAATCTGAACTTTGCTTCCACTCGGTAATGCTCCCAAGAACAATGACTTTCTGACTTCAGAAACCCATCACCCGTCTCAGACCTCCTATTGTTTAATGATTTTACAGCTCTTGATAATGTTGATCTTCTTGCCTCTCCCCTCTTTGGCTTTCTATATCATCACTCCCTCTTTTTTCTACTAATTCTTCTCTACTGGTTGATGTCTGTTACTCCAATAATCTATTAAATGTTTATGTCCCCCAAGACTCTACTACTAGAATAAATTTCTCCCCACCACCACCTCCCATTCCCAGGTTATCTCATCCACGTTAACAGTGATGACTGTCAAATGATCCATGTTGATACCCATGAAATAAGTGATTCCCAGGCTTCACTTATTTCCCTAGTTCCAAACCTCTGTTTCCAACTGGGTGTATACACCTGAGTGACCTTCAAATTCAGTATGTCCAAATGTTTCTCCAAAATTTTCTCAGTTTAGAGCACCATTATCTTGACCTTATTAGTCAATATGTAAAATATAAGATTCATCCTGAATTTGTCACTTTCCCTTACATATAGCTTAGATCCAAGGGATCACCAAGTTCAGTGTTTCTTATCTCCTAAACACTTTTCAAAACTATTTTACTCTATCCATCCCCATTTTAGAAGTTCATACCTTTAACATCTCTTGCCTGTACGAATGTCACAGATAATGGACCCCCTGAGTCCACTCTCTCCTTACTCCAGTCCAGCAACTACATCACCACTAGGGTTACCTTACTAAAATATGAATTTAACTTTCTTGAAATCCAGTGAGTTAGATATTACAGATAAGAAAACTGAGCCACGGACAAGTTCATATGGTTAGTTAAGTAGGAAATTTAAAAGTAAAACCCAGTCTCACCCAGAAGCTGTGCTCTTCAGTACTGCACCTATTATCTTTCACGAAAAATAAAATACAGCCTATACTCTTTATAGTGATAGCCTGAGCTTCTCAAAAGAACATAAAATATTTATAAATGTAGAAAATAAAAGACAGTCTACCGTATAACTATGGTTGAAGCCTAAGTAAATGTTGTTTAAAACTTTTCAGGTGACCATGAAGGAAATACATAAAAAGTCGTAAGAAGACCAAATAGCCAATCTGTCAAAAAAGAAAGAAAAAAGCATTTTTGTGTTGCATCAATAAATGTTTAAAAACCATAAGGAAAATAAACCATTTTATCATTACATTTGCTTTTGATGAAACAATTTCAAATTCATTTGAGATTGTATGCTTTTGAAATAACTTTAAAACATTTGTATCAAGGTTAAAATACTGGTTCAGAAAAAAAAATTCATAAATCTTTTCTCCATTACATATAATGACCAATACTGAATACTATTTTGTTCTATGTCCTTTAGAACATTATTTTTCAAATTGCAAATCATGCCCCTTAAGTGAGTCATGAAATCAATAGAAAGGGGATTTTTAAGTAAAATAAAAGAGAAAATATCATAGTACGTTGCACAGTGCCTTGTCTCAGTATATAGACGGATATGGATTACAATCGTTTTGAGAAATATCCTGCCTGTGCATAGTATGTTGTACTGAAGTCCCCATTCCCTCATGAAACACACACACACACACACACACAATGTCATTACTAAATACACACTTTCATATCACACTTCTGTGAAGTTTAAAATACATGTATAGTTAAAACTGTTTTACATAGACAACAGAAAATTAAATATCTGCAAAAATATATAAAATTTCACAGAAAATGAGAAAAAAAACACACACTATAGAAATAAATGGAATGTAAATGCCTAAATTGCTAAATCATAAGATTACGGAAAAGGACCAAATAATAATAATAACTACCATTATATCACTATCAAGATATACATATATGCAAATCCTCTTAACATCTTAACAATAGTGCAGGGTATTATTAGAGCTACATGTAAAAAAATAAAATTAAATTCAAAAGATGATTCTACCAAGTCTCAGTGCTTCACCCAAGACTATTCAGCAAATAAGTAGCATTACTGGAATTCAAACCCAGGACTGTGTGTTTTGCATCAGAAGACATGAACTTTCTATTACAGCAGTGATTTCCAAATATTTTTCTCAAAAACTTCTATCATTAAAATAAATTCTAAGAATGCACCATGAATATTTGTAAATACATCCATAAATTATAAACATGCACCATTTATCGACTTTTAAAAATAAATAAAATGTTTATGTCATGCCAAGGGATCTCTTCGTATAAAGCACTTTGATACAGTACTATGCTTCTCCAAGAGACTGAAGTTAGATGAGAAGGAAGTGGAAATCAACAGATCATTTAAAAGAATATTGCAATACTCTGAGAGCATATTAAAGTTGGAAATAATAAATTCATCAGAAGAAGAAGAATTTAAGATTTTGCAAGGGATCAGAGAAGGATATTGAAAGCAATACTTTAAAATTTTAAAGTGGGTCTGAAGAGAAAAATACATAATCAACATATCAGTTTGCAAAACTGCTGTATTATACACCAATTTGGTCATGAGTTTCACTTTATCCAGAAGTGAAACTCTATACAACTATGCTTGGAAAAATGGTTTTAAAAGCTTTCATCTGTAATATTCTGAAAAACCAGATTTTTGTTGAAAAGTCTGCCAGTCTTTAAGGAATTCTGGAACTTTCTATGCATCTGTCCTCATGTTTCATTTGTGTACATACTCTCTCTGTAGGTTGACAACTTAAGCTTTGCCTCCTAGAGTAAATTTCTGCTTGTCAGTTTCTTTCCCTGCTACCCTGTCTTTTCTTCCTTTATTCTTTCACCCCCTTCTTTCCTTCTCTTTTCATCTTTTGTTATCTTCATTTCTCTGTTATCTAACCGTGAAATAGAAATGCTGAATAATATTTATTATGTATTACATTGTAATAGTTAGTGATGTGTTTTATGTTCTTTATAGAAGATTGTATTCCTTTGTAGAAGATTATATTCCTATCTAAAATATATCAAACCGGGCTTCCCTGGTGGCGCAGTGGTCAGGAGTCCGTCATAGGTACAGAGAACAGAATGGTGCTTGCCAGAGAAGTGGGTGAGAGGTGGGAGTTGGTGAAACAGGTGAAGGGGGTCAATAGGTACAAACTTTCAGTTACAAGATGAATAAGCCACAGGGATGTAAAGCTCAGCATGGTGACTATAGTCAATAATATTGTGGAGCATACTTGAAAGTAGCCAAGAGAGTAAATACTAAAAGTTAACTGTGGGAGCTTCCCTGGTGGCGCAGTGGTCAGGAGTCCGCCTGCCAATGCAGGGGATGCGGGTTCGAGCACTGGTCCAGGAGAATCCCACATGCTGTGGAGCTACTAAGCCCGTGCGCCACAACTGAGCCTGCGCTCTAGAGGATGCATACCACAATTACCGAAGCCCACGTGCCTAGAGCCCATGCTCCACAACAAGAGAAGCCACTGCAATGAGAAACCCACACACTGCAACGAAGAGTAGCCCCCGCTCACCACTAGAGAAAGCCCGCGCACAGCAACGAAGACCCAACGCAGCCAAAAATAAATTAATTAAAAATAAAATAAAATATATTAAACCTACTGTTGCTTATATATTATTCCTATACTTTAATAAGTAGACATCAGTAGTTAAGATTCTACACTCAGAGGAAAACAATGAGGAAAGAATGCACACAAAATTGGAAAGTAAGTAATATTAGGGAATCAGGTATTTCTGGCTCTTCCCAACCCTGAGCTACATACTTCTTTGTGAAAAGAGAAACAAAATGGTGCGTATTAAGATGAGTAATGCCTTTATGGCAATACCATTAAATACACCATTCTGTCAACAAGAAAAGATCAAAAGGGAAGTTTCCAACTGACGGTTAGATATATAATGAAATTCCTACAAAGACAGCAGGATAATTGAAATGGCTTCTTGCCTGAAATCAAAGGCACTTATAAAGCATGCTGATTTCTACTAGCTAATTTACATTATCTAGAACAATAAAAAGTAAGCATTAAAATTAGTAAATCTGAGAGCCAAGGTAAGTGAGTAGAATCATAGCTGAGAGTCCACTGGACTGTGGGTTTCAAAATCTTCTCTGCTGAGATCTTGGGTAATTCACTTAGACTCTCAATGCCTACTAGTCTGTGGAATGGTGGATAATAATAGCACCTACCTTTTAGGACTTTTGCAAAGATTAAATAAGTTATTATGTCTAATATAGCTAAAGCACTGATCATTGTGCAATGCAAATAGTCTAAACATCCAGATGAGAGGATACAGGCATCTTTTTAAAATTCAATGAATCCATGGTATACGTAAATTATAAGCAATATGTGCAATGGCAAAAACTTTATTTTATAGCCATTTTTTTGCTGGCAGAAATATAAAAGGCAAGAAATGGAAAAAGGTCAGTAAAGGGGCTGAGAAGGAAAGGAAAGAAAAGCCACTTTCTCTATGTTTTTCCACTCCACTCTTTTTCCATCATAAACTAATATACCCATCTTTTTGTATTATATATAAATTTGAAATCCCAAAATAATTATATAAATATAAGCTCTTAAATATCGCCATAATGAACAGTTTGGGAAATAAAGAGGAAAGAAGAAAAAGACATTATAATTTTACTTGTCTCTTTGCCTCCTGTTCTTCTAGCAAAGCATCAGTTCTTTGCATGTTCAATTTCTGTTATGTGTTCTCTGTATCCTGCCTGGTGTCCATAAGTCTTTTACCCCCAAACATATCAGAGAAGATCTAGACCTAATTTATAAGGTCTGAAATACATATCTTCCAAAAATGCCGTGGCTGACTCATGAATATCTTCATGCTCATTTTCTAACAGTTCATAAACAAAATTAAATAAGGAGAAAATATATTTTTGCAAATAATACCATACTTAATTTCAAATGATATATATACACATATGTCAATTGAGATATATACATATGTATATATTTCTTTATTCTTAAAATTCTTCTTGCTTTTCTTTGCAATAAAACCATTAGTTAAGCTAAATTTCTTTGACTAATAATAAATTTTGCAGCAGGCAACCTTGATCATCATAGGAAGTAGAACTATATGTCTTCTAGGACCTTATGAAACAATGAGCTACATAAACATAGTTTCCCATCTTATGGCTCTAAAATGACATAGAATACTGAGAGAACAACTCATCTTCTCAAATCAGGCAACAATTTAAGAATTATCAGTCAGCATTTTTAAATGGAAAAGTGGCATTTAGCAATACTTAAAATAGAGAGGAAAACATTTCTCCAAAGAAGATATACAAATTGCCAACAAACACATGAAAGGATGCTCAACATCACTAATCATTAGAGAAATGCAAATCAAAACTACAATGAGGTATCACCTCACACCGATCAGAATGGCCATTATAAAAAATCTACAAACAATAAATGCTGGAGAGGGTGTGGAGAAAAGGGAACCCTCTTGCACTGTTGGTGGGAATGTAAATTGATACAGCCACTATGGAGAACAGTATGGAGGTTCCTTAAAAAAACTAAAAATAGAACTACCATACGACCCAACATTCCCACTACTGGGCATATACCCTGAGAAAACCATAATTCAAAAAGAGTCATGTACCACAATGTTCATTGCAGCTGTATTTACAATAGTCAGGACATGGAAGCAACCTAAGTGTCCATCGACAGATGAATGGATAAAGAAGATGTAGCACATATATACAATGGAATATTACTCAGCCTTAAAAAGAAACGATTTGTAGTGAGGTGGATGGACCTAGAGTCTGTCATACAGAGTGAAGTAAGTCAGAAAGAGAAAAACAAATACCGTATGCTAACACATATATATGGAATCTCAAAAAAAAAAAAAAAGGTTCTGAAGAACCTAGGGGAAGGACAGGAATAAAGACGCAGATGTAGAGAATGGACTTGACAACACAGGGAGGGGGAAGGGTAAGCTGGGACGAAGTGAGAGCATGGCATTCACATATATACACTGCCAAATGTAAAATAGATAGCTAGTGGAAAGCAGCCACATGGCACAGGGAGATCAGCTCAGTGCTTTGTGACCACCTAGAGGGGTGGGATAGGGAGGGTGGGAGGGAGACACAAAAGGGAGGAGATGTGGGGATATATGTATATGTATAGCTGATTCATTTTGTTATAAAGCAGAAACTAAAACACCATTGTAAAGCAATTATACTCCAATAAAGATGTTAAAAAAAATAGAGAGAGGAGAAAAGCTATATACACTCAGAAATAAGTGCAAACTTGATTTTTAATTAAATGCTATTTTCTTACATAGTTGGTGAAACTGTATTTTCTCAACTACCTCCATCTGCATATCAAGCAATAATGTAATGTCCACATTTAGAGGAGATTAAAATAAGCTACCAAACGAGAATATTCTGTAATAAAACCAAATGGTCTGTTTAGCTCCTGAAACAGATATCATGTGGTTAGATGTACTACATGTAGCAATTAAAACACATTAAAATTATTTTAAAACTTACCTTTGCCAGCTTTATTTCAACTGAGTATAAGTACGTCTTTAGGAATGCATCACAACAGAGTCTATACAAAACTGATTCCGCAACAAAAAATAAGGCAGGCAGATGATCGTAATCAAAGGTAGCATGGTCCAGGGAAGCATAAAGCATATTTAAAGTTTCTGAAATATTAAAAAGTATAATTTATAAATTATGCTGCTTTTCTACATACTACAATTAAGTCCTCTAATTAACTATTTTGCTCAGTCACCAAGACCACATTGTGGTTTTAAAATCTTTGACATCCGTCCCGTCAAGAGGTGAAGTCTATGCCCCCTTCCCCTTGAACCTGAGCAGGCCTTGTGACTGCTTTAACTAATAGAATGTGGCAGAAGTGACACTGTATGACTTCCAAGTCTAGATCAGAAAAGGCAATACAGTTGCCCCCTCTACCTCTTTGTCAAGATACTACCTTTGGAATTCCAAGCTGCCATGTAGGACATTCAACTACTCAGAAGTCACTAAGCTGGAGAGACTACAGAGGTGGGGGAGGGCAGGGAGGGGGAAGAGGCAAGGAGAGAGAGAAATGCCCTAGGAGCTCCACCTCTTCCACCCGACACAAAATAGATCACTAGGCTACATATATAATGGTGGGGAAATAGGACAGAACTGGATGACAAAAGACAGTGGTCAAGATAAGTGCTATAGAAGAGAAAAGTAGAAGACTAGAAAATCAAAGCAGAGGAAATAAGGCCCAATGGAGCTGAACAAGGAAGAATATAGCGCTAAGGCCCTACAGAACACTGCACCTCATGTCATTATAGGCATAACTCATCTTATTCACTTTGATTTATTACGCTTTGCAGATATTGTATTTTTTACAGATTGAGGGTTTGTGGCAACCCTGTGTCTAGCAAGGCTATCAGTGATACTTTTCCAACAGCATTATTTTTTAATTAATGTATGTACATTTTCAGACATAATGCTATTGCACATTTGATAGACTACAGTATAGTGTAAACATAACTTACATGCACTGTGAAACAAAAAAATTAATGTGACTCGCTTTATTACAATATTCACTTTATTATGGTGATCTGGAACCAGACTCATATCTCCAAGAATGTGCCTGTACAAAGACTTTGAAGCGCTTTCATGAACAAAACCGAGGTTTAATTGACAAAGAAGAGCAAGGGGCTGCTGGTTGCTGGTAAGCCGAGATTGTTTACTTCAATATCATTTAAACATTTAATAGGGTCAGGCTGTGGATAGCACTGTGATGAAGTGCCATAAAGGCAAGTTAAATACAAAATCATTCTTACTCTTCCTGTTGCTTGAAAGCTCCCAGATAGCACTACAAAACCCAATTTATAAGGGAAAATACTCTCTGACCTCATACGGTTAACATTCTAAAACTCATTTTAAAAGGCATACACATAAAATTTAGAATAATGTAGAAGAAACTTTATTTCCTTAAAAATGTTTTTTAATTTCTTTTTTAGATTGGTTGGAGGGTGGTTTAAAAGGAGACAGAAATACGTGATAAATGAAAAGGTAATGAGTAAAATGGCTGTTTAAAACAAGTGAAAAACAAATGGCCATTTGGTTAATGTTTTATGAGTAAGAATTATAAAATGCAGAAACGAGTTTCTGTAAAGTATAGTGCCTAGTGTTATTGAAAATCACTAAATGACATTTTATATTACTTTTTAATTAGTTACTAATTTTAGAAAAAAGCAATAAAGACTCTGCCAAGCAAAAGTTTTTAAAACAATTTTGTAATTAAAAAGTTAAGCAGCCAAATTCATAAATTCAAAATTACAAAAGGACCTTTCATAATGAAACATTGTCAGGTATTTCAATAGAGGAAGGCAGATTTTCCTTGGCTCCTGCACAATTTCTAAATATTAAAGTTCTCAAATTATGCCTTCACTTCTAATCTAGAAAACACTTAGGGTAACTAAGAAGAGCTTAGTTAGAGGACATACCATCTTGGATTTCTCCTTTGCACTGAGCCAGATATACTACTTCAGTCCATGTCACAGGAAGATGCACATGCCTCCCAGTACCTAAGGTTTTGAGACCCAATTTCCTGTTATGTACAAAAATGTACAGCTTTTAAATTTAATATATATTTACTTTTATTATCTATATTTTATTTATTCTATTATTTTATTATTTAAAAGTTATTAATATTTTACTTGTTTTTATTGAATATAGTTGATTTACAGTATTGTTTTAGTTTCAGGTATACAGCAAAGTGATTCAGTTATACATATACATCAATAAATATATATTCTTTTTCAGATTCTTTTCCATTATAGGTTATAACATGACAGTGAATACAGTTTCCTGTGCTGTACAGTAAAAGTCCTTGTTGTTTATCTATTTTATATATAGTAGTGTGTACCTGTTAAACCCATACTCCTAATTTATCCCTCCCTGACACTTTTCCCTTTGGTAATCATAAGTTTGTTTTCTATGTCTGTGTGTCTGATTCTGTTTTGTAAATAAGTTAATTTGTATTATTTTTTTAGATTCCACATGTAAGTGATATCATATATTTTTCTGTCTGACTTACTTCACCTAGTATGATAATCTACAAATCCATCTATATTGCTGCAAATGGCAATACTTCATTCTTTTTTTATGGATGAGTAATATTCTTATATATATATATATATATATATAATCTCACATCTTTATCCATTCACCTGTCAATGGACACTTAGGTTGCTTCCATGTTTTGGCTATTGTAAATAGTGCTGCTATGAACATTGGGGTGCATGTATCTTTTTGAATTAGACTTTTCATCTTTTCCAGATATATGCCCAGGAGTGGAATTGCTGGATCATATGGTAACTGTATTTTAAATTTTTTAAGGAACCTCCATACTGTTTTCCATAGTGGCTGCACCAATTTACATTCCCACCAACAATGTAGGAGGGTTCATTTTCCTCCATGCCCTCTCCAGCATCTGTTATTTGTAGACTTTTTGATAATGGCCATTCTGATCAGTGTGAGGTGATACCTCACTATGGTATGGATTTGCATTTCTCTAACAATTAGTGATGTTGAGCATCTTTTCATGTGCCTGTTGGCCATCTGTATGTCTTCTTTGGAGAAACATCTAGTTAGGTCTTTTGCCCATTTTTTGATTGGGTTGTTTGGGGTTTCTTTGATATTGAGCTGTATGAGCTGTTTTGTATATTTTGGAAACTAAGCCCTTGTCAGTTGCATCACTTGCAAATACTTTCTCCCAGTCCACAAGTTATCTTTTCATTTTCTGTATGGCTTGCTTTGCTGTGCAAAAGCTTATAAGTTTAATTAGGTCCCATTTGTTTATTTTTGCTTTTATTTCTATTGCCTTGGGAGACTAACCTAAGAAAATACTGGTATAATTTATGTCAGAGAATGTTTTGCCAATGTTCTCTCCTAGGAGTTTTATGGTGTCATGTCTTATATTTAAGTCTTTAAGTCATTTTGAGTTTATATTTGTTTATGGTGTGAGGGTAACTTCATTGATTTACATGTGGCTGTACAGTTTTCCCAATACCACTTGTTGAAGAGACTGCCCATTGTATATTATTGCCTCCTTCATTGAAGATTAATTGACTCTAGGTGTGTGGATTTACTTCTGGGCTCTCTATTCTGTTCCACTGATCCATATGTCTGTTGTGCCAATACCACACTGTTTTGATTACTGTAGCTTTGTAGTGTTATCTGAAGTCTGGGAGGGTTATGTCTCCAGCTTTGTTCTTTTTCCTCAGGATTGCTTTGGCAATTCTGGGTCTTTGTGGTTCCATGTAAATTCCAGGATTCTTAGTTCTAGCTCTGTGAAGAATCTCATGGGTAATTTGATAGGGATAGCATTAATTCTGTAGATTGCTTTGGGCAGTATGGCCATTTTAACAATATTAATTCTTCCAATCCAAAGCATTGGATATATTTCCATTTCTTTGAATCACCTTCAATTTCCTTTATCAATGTTTAATAGCTCTCAGCATGTAAACCTTTCACCTCCTAGGTCAGGTTTATTCCTAGGTATTTTTTTTGACATGATGTTAAATGGGATTTTTTTTTTTTTTACTTTCTCTTTCTGATATTTCCTTGTTACTGTAAAGAAATGGAACAGATTTCGGTATGTTAATCTTGTATCCTGCTACCTTGCTGAATTCATTTATCAGTTCTAATCATTTTTGTGTGGAGTCTTTAGGGTTTTCTATATAGAGTATCATATCATCTGCATACAGTGACAATTTTATCTCTTCCTTTCCAGTTTGGATATTTTTTCTTGTCTGATTGCTGTGCCTAGGACTTCCAACACTATGTTAAATAGAATTGGTAAGAGTGGGCATCCTTGTCTTGTTCCAGAATTTAGCAAGAAGTCTTTCAGCTTTTCACCAATGAGTATTATGTTGACTGTGGGTTTGTCATAAGTGGCTTTTTATTATGTTGAGATATGCTCCCTCTATACCCACTTTGGTGAGAGTTTTTATCGGGAATGGATGTTGAATTTTATCAAATGCTTTTCTGCAATGACCATGTTGTTGTTTTATCTTCTCTTTTGTTGATGTGGTTTAAAACATTGATTGATTTGCATATGTTGAACCATCCTTGTGACCATGGGATGACTCCAACTTTATCATAGTGTACAATCCTTTTATGTGTTGTTGGATTCAGTTTGCTAATATTTTGCTGAGGATTTTTGTACCTATATTCAAAGATATTGGCCTGTGATTTTCTTGTTTCTTTTTTCTTTTTTTTTGGTAGTGTCTTTGTCTGGTTTTGGCATCAGGGTGATGGTGGCTTCAGAGAGTGACTTTGGGAATGTTCCCTCCTCTTCAGTTTTTCGGAAGAGTTTGAGAAGGATAGGTATAAGTTCTTCTTTGTAGGTTTGGCAGAATTCCCCAGTGAAGTCTTCCAGTCCTGGACTTTTGTTTGCAGGGAGTTTTTTATTACATATTTCAGGTCTAGTGATCAGTCTCTTCAAATTATGTTTCTTCTTGACTCAGTTTTAGTAGGCTGTATGTTTCTAGAAACTTGTCCATTTCTTCTAGGTAGTCCATTTTGTTGGCATATAACTGTTCATAGTATTTTCTTGTGAATTTTTTGTATTTCTGTGGTATCAGTTGTTATTTCTCCTCTTTCATTTCTCAATTTGTTTATTTGGGTCCTCTCTCTTTCTTCTTGGTGAGTCTGGCTAAAGGTTTGTTGATTTTGTTTACCCTTTCAAAAGCCCAGCTTTTTGTTTTATTGATCTATCTATATATATATGATTGATATATTATTATTTATATTATTAATTCTATCATTTGTATTTTATTACTATTTTATCATTTATTTTCATTTATTCACTTATTTGTATTATCTCTTTATTCTGAAAGTCATTCTATGAGGCTGATGCTCTTAAAGCTGTACATTTTTGCGTTTATTATATTTTTTGACATTTTATGTAAACTGTATTAGTGTTAAAATGTATAGAATGTTAATATTCTGAGTAATATCAGTGTCTGCTGAAAATAATTTTCACTCTCTTTCTAGGGATTATTTCTGTCTCATTTCCTCACCAAGAGAATGCATCTCTGATTTTAAAAGGGTAACCATATCGAAAAAAAATAGTTTGATGCCAATTTTCTGGAGCACTCCAGCTACTTCACTGTGGATGGACTGGTTAGTGAACATAAAAGAGATATGGAGATTTCTCCCCTTATATTAATGTGACCATTCCTGGGGCTGCCCCAGTTGGCCAACTGAAGAGAAACTCACTGATGAATGCACCTGCTGGCAACTATCTGCATGCAAAGCTAATCAAGTATATTCTTTTTTCTAATCAACTTTTTTCATGGATTTTTAAAATATATGGTCAATCATGAGTCAAAATGCTGGGAAACAACAGCCACAAAAAAAAGTTGGCTTAATTTATGCTTCAGTTTTGTGCAGCTTTTATTTCACCAGTTATCTAGTGTTAAAGCAAAATCATATGTATATTATTTCTCTGCCAAAACTTAAACTGGATCTAATAAAGAAAAGGTAAAAGAAGGACTTATTTTACTTTCTGTTCTGTTTTTATATGTGTTTGAAATTTTGCGAATTAATGACATATTCTTAAAGAATGTGTTTTCTACAAGTTAGGTGAATAGTTTGTTACAGAGAAAGAACAGAGTACTCTGTGCATGTATAGTGAATGTTTAGGAGACCTTTCTTTCCTCTTTAGGAAACATCATATATCAGTTAACATTTTTTTAGTAAAAAGTGTAATTTTCATAAACAAAAATTTATTTACCAGCCGTTGATATTTTGCTGTGGGCTCTTGGATTAGTGCCAACAACCATATTCTCCAATAATTTATGAAGAATCTTCATCCAAAAAGCCATTTGACATTGAATAATTTGGTCATAAGTTTTAACTTTAATTTGCATTAGTATTTTTAACTATGCCTACTTATGATTAAAGAAAGGTGTATTCTTATCTTTTTCTTTCAATATTTTAGAACATGTAATCATCCACCAACTGGAAGAGAAAGTTCACATACTAAGTAACCAATAGTGTGCCATTACCTTACATTTGATAAGGTTTTTTCTAGCTATGTCCAACAGTTCTTCCTCCTCTTTTGGATTTTTTGTTTGGTTGGGTCTCAAGATGAATTCTTTTGTGATTGAAAATGGTGGCCTAAACCAAAAAAGAAACAAAAATCAATAATTATAGCTATCACTTCCAAATAATTAATCAAACATCCAGTGGCTAAGTGTATCTATTTTCTGAAAAAGCACTTTACCTTAATGAGAAAGTTTCACACACACAAAAATCAGTAAAATATTTATGTATATGTGTGTGTATATGTATGTGTGTATATATATATATATATATACACATACACAGGTCTCCTAGATTGATCTTATCATACTCTTGGATTGAGAAATCTAATTCTCATGATATTGAAGAACTTTGTAGCCTTTGAAAAAAATCCAGCATAGCTTCATTACGTTGAAGACTGATTTATCTCCTCACATATTTCAGTGTTGGTTCAATTTAAGCTAAAGCATTATTCCCTCCGTGCAAGTGGAATCAGTCGAACTGTGGCTGAAGTAAAGTAGGCAAGACAGAAAAGATGTATGTAGTAAGGTCAGAGAGGTGACAAGGAGCCATACTAACTTTGGATGAGATGGGAATCTATTGCTGGGTTTTGATAAGATGAGTGGCATAATTCAACTTATATTTTAACAGGATCATTCCGATGCTGTGTTGAGAGCTGGAGGGTGGGGAGGTAGCAAGGGAGAGAGCACATATACACTTAGCTGAGAGGTAATTTGGCTTGGATCAGAATTATAGCAAAGTAATTAAAGCAAAGAGTTTGGATAATGGATATATTTTGACATCAGCTCCAACCAGACTGCCCAATGAATTAGAAATAGGCATGAGAGAAAAAAAAAAAAGGAGTCATGATTAACTGAGTAATGGAAAGGATAGAATTGCTGTTTACCAAGAAGGGAAAGGTTGCTAGAGGAGCAGATTTGAGGTGAGGGTAGAGAATAAGTTCAATATTGGACATGTTATGTTTGAGATGACCATGGCCATCCAAATGGAGACGCAGAGTAAGCAGTTAGATATGAGTCTGAATTTGGGGGAAAGGTTCAGGCTAAATATATCAATTTTTGAGTCATTAGCACACATATGGCATTTAAAGCCTTGTGAATGGAAAGGATCCCATGGGCAAAGTGTAGAGAGGGTAGACAAGTATTTCAAAGAGAAGTGAGAAAAGTTGAGGCTGTATGCAAGAGAATGAGTAAAGTGATTATAATGATGTACCACAGCGTTTAAAATGGCATGGAATCAAAAGTGATATCAGAGGAATAGAAAATGGGTAGTAGAGTCAATGAGTTGTTTATGTGATAAAATAATTGTTGGAGTCATACGATTAAAAGGAGTTATCTGAGAAAATAAAACATCTTTCAACGACTTACTGTATTTACTGAATTAGTTGCTCTGTGGCATATAGGAAAAAAAACATGAATAAAAATCAAATTTTGCCTCTGAGTGACTCATAGTCCAACTGGGAAGACAGATGTATGTAAAATTAATCACAGTGCCACATGATCACAGGATAAGCAGAGATAAAACCATGATGCTCTGTAAACTAGAGCCAAATATATATCCCAGTGAAGAACAATTAATGAAATGACCAGCTCTTTAACTGCCACCCTAAAGTAGGCATTTATTCAATCAGTAAGCATTTATTGACTATCTCTATGTATCAGGTGCTACTAACCTTGGAACTGGGATACAATGGTGAAACCAACAAACAACCTTGCCCTCAAGCAGCGTATTGTGAAATAGCAGAAGAGTTGAGGTGTTAGAACTCACAAAGTCTGCTAGAACTGGGCATTTGAAATGAATAACTTCATTCTTGTCTACCTGTTATCTTGCTCTTGGAGATATGAGGTTAGATGTATATGGTAAAGGTTAGTTGAAAACTCTTTCTCAACAGTCATCTGGGATGACATATCGTTGATCGACATGGACCTACTCTTTGCGAAGAGTCCAAAATAGCTTCAGTCTTCCTATTTGTACAGAGTATTATGGGAATAAGATAGTCCCTTTATCCATTTAAATTTTTCTAATTCTCATTAGAAATTAGATTCTTTAAAAGTATTAACATAACAGTGCTGTTTATAACAAACCAAACATTCAGGGATGCATCCCTACCCTACCGTCTCCAATTCTACCCATTAGAAATAGCCAAGATTAATGGGTCAGTGTGTTTCCTTCGTACCTTTCTCAATGCTCACAAATATAAACCAACCTATGTGTACTGTTTTTAGTAAATAGAACCATGTATGCAACACTGTAGCATGCTTTCTTCATTAAATTTATCAGACATTAAAGTTCAACTGATCCTAACATGCAGTAGTATGGATGTACCCAACAAACGCAACAATGTCTTTATTGACTGACACTTCCCATCACTTCCAGTATAATTTTGGCCATGCTAACTGATGCTGTAATTTTTTAAAATCCTTGTACATACGCCTGATATTTAGTAGGTGCACACTATTCTGATTTATCAATCTCCAACTATATCGATAGTTAAACATTTTGATTACCACCTCTGTTTGTAAATATATCTATATAAATACATCCTAAGAGGGGGGACCTTGAAGATGGCGGAAGAGTAAGACGCGGAGATCGCCTTCCTCCCCACAGATACACTGAAGAACCTAGGGGTAAGACAGGAATAAAGACGCAGACCTACTGGAGAACGGACTTGAGGATATGGGGAGGGGGAAGGGTGAGTTTTGACAGGGCGAGAGAGAGTCGTGGACATATACACACTAACAAACGTAGTAAGGTAGATAGCTAGGGGGAAGCAGCCGCAAGGCACAGGGATATTAGCTCGGTGCTTTGTGACAGCCTGGAGGGGTGGGATGGGGAGAGTGGGAGGGAGGGAGACACAAGAGGGAAGACATATGGGAACATATGTATATGTATAGCTGATTCACTTTGTTATAAAGCAGAAACTAACACATCATTGTAAAGCAATTATACCCCAATAAAGATGTTTAAAAAAAAAAAAAAAGACATCCTAAGAGAATTAAAAGGCAAAACTTCAAATGGAAGAACATATTTTCAACACATGTAAGTGACAGAGAGCTCATATCCATAATATAACCAGAATATATGAAGAACTCCCAAACAATAGAAACATAGAGAAGAGGCTTGAACAGGTAATTGACAAAAGAAGAAATCCATGTGGCCAATAACTATGTGAAACAATGATTAACATCATAAATAGGGAAACTCAAATTAAAACCATCTCGTTTAAGCAGATTTCCCTACCACCGACCACAGAAACCCCTCCAAACACACAAAGACACAGCCACACACACACACACACACACACACACACAAATACACACACTATAGACACTCCAAACACACAAATACACACACTATAGCCAAGGGAAAATGGATATAGAGAAAAATGCATTTGTATCACTTTATTTTTAAAGCAGAGTAAAGCCTCAGGGTAAAAATAATATCTAATACAATTTCTATGCTTAGAATATATTTTATAAATAATTTTAGTTTTGTCAACTATCTTTCAGTATGGTTAAGGCCTGTAGTGAATCATTAAAAATATGGAAAGCTAATGCTTTCCAGCTTCCTGTACAGAGACTGAGTACCTTAACTGGACTCCCTCAGCTCATGTCAATAAATATTTAACAGGAAATAAATATAGCTTTTTTAACTATTTCTTGCCCATCACAAATAGGGGTTATACAAATTAATACTCATTTAATGATAAACACAACCCATGATAAGAAGCAAAAGGAAACTTGAAAAAGTAAATATAGGCATTTGAAAGGAAAATATATCTTAACTTCACACATTCTAATTTCTTCAAACTATCAAAGGATTTCACAAAGATAAATGTAATCTACTGTAAGTATATAAGTACAGTCCTGTGGAAACGTAATGAATTAAGGTCATCATGCCAATTTCATATAAGGGAAATATACTGAAGTCTTCTGACTTCACGGATATCAATCCAAATGACTTTATGTTATCTGTGAATTCAGAACTTTTTTTTAGCTGACAATTCATTTGTTCAATAAACATTTAATGAAAGCCTCCCACATACAAGATATTTCACTAGATATAATGTGGGCTAAGAGAGGAATCAGGCCTGGCCTCAGTAAATTCACATTCTAGGAGGGAAGTGAGACAAATCACAAATGATGTAACATAAAGGAGACACACTGAAGAAAAAAAAGAAAGGAAATAAAATCCTGTGACGAGTTTAGAAGGTCATGATTCCAACACTTCCTGATGCTATAATCTTTGCTTAATCATTTAATCTGTGTGAGCTATAATTGTCCATCTGTGGAAATGAGGACAAAATTTGCAGAATTTTGAAAAACAATGAACTGGAACACATTGTCTAGTTCCTTACATAGATTCAGCACTGGATAACTGTTAATTATAAGAATTACTGTTTCTGGTTAAAGATTCAAAAAAGCTTCTTTGCAAAAGTGGCACTTGAGCTGTACCTTGATATGAAGACAGGAACTAGAATGTGACAGAATGGCAGTTATCCTTTCAAAATCTTTTCTCTGTTTCTTCCTGGTCACATGATCACGCAGCTAGTGCCTATATTTCCCAGTCTTTCTGGCAGGTTGTGAGGAGATACAATATATGCAAATTTCAGGTCATCTTTAACTTAAAGACAGGCCACTTTCCCTAGAATAAAACCCTTTTTTCCTTCCAGTTGACTGGAACACAAAAATGATGCTGAACTGGCTTTGATTAGGCAGATCAGTACAACTATGAGATAATGAGAGTTGTGAGTTTCTCACTGACCCCAAAAGCAGAGCTACCCTGTCAGCCTAGACCCACTGGATTCATATGTCAGATAAATACACTTCTATCTTACTTAAGCCTCTGAAATTAGAGACCTCTTTTTATAGTTGCTTCATATTTACCCTAACACAAGTAGAAACAAAGAAAGAAAAAAAAAGAACAGTCTTAATGTAGCATAGAGAGACAGAATGCTTAAAATCAAGATAGGAAGTGAAGATGGAAATGTTAGGTTGAGACACATACAAATGGCACTGAATGGTAAGACTTAAAGCTACCTACATCAGTATCTATTCTCCTCCCTTTCTTACTAAAAGATTCTTGCTTGCAGTTAGGTATGCACAGATGTCTAAGGTTTCAGCCAGTAAAACATAAGTAAAATTCAGAGAGTTCTGGGAAGTCTCCTGAAAAAGTGTATAAACCCTTCTTCTGTCCTTCCTCTATTCTGCTGCATGAAGCACAACAGTGATGTCTGGGTTTTCAGCAGCCATAATAGAACATGAAATGTCCTTAAGAGTTAAGTCATGTGCAGCAGACCAACTAGTTAAAAGGAATCTAAGTCCTGGATCACCATACCAGCTCTGGACTGACTATATTCAGAGAAATAAACTATTTTTAAGTATCATTGCTATTTTAGATTCTCTTAGTTACAGTGGGCACCAATTCTATATCACACATAGACTTTTGAGTTTTATTTGATAAATAAGAGAGTTATTCAGCAGAAGAGTGATGAGATCACAGCTGTGCTTCAGGATGACTAAACTTAAAGTCCGATGTTGAATGGTTTGGAGTGAGGAGTGACTACTGGTAAACAGTTGGACAATTATTTGAACAATTTAGGTAAGAAGTAATAAAGGTCTGAACTACAGTTTGGGCAATAATAATGACGAAAAGTAAATGAATGTGAGAGATTAGTTGGAAGTTAAATCAATAGGGCTCGATGACTACCAGGATGTGAGAAAAGAAACTGTGAGGGTGGACATAGAGATAATCTTATGGTTTGGGGCCAACATGATTAGTAGTAGAGAGTTGGCATCAAGACAATTAGATGGAAAACTCTGGGCAGATGATCTGTGCCATTCTGGATGTACTGACTGTGATTTACCTGTGAGACAACCAAGTGGAGAGGTCTATAATCCAACTGAACTTGTGAGGCAGACATTAAGTGGATAAGATCTGGAAATAAAGACTTAAGATTCACCTACATACTCAAAGCTATGAAATCTCAAGAGGAAGAGTACTGAGAAAAAAGAAACAAGGGAGATCTTTGGACAAATCCTACAGGTAGGAGGCAAGAGGAAAAGAATGGTAAATATGATAGGCAATTTAGGGAAATACTACAATGGAATTCAAATATTTGTACAATTTGGGGTGTAAACTTTCTCTGATAATTGTTCATCACTCATATTCCCTGCTGGGCCAGTGGGTCTAACTTCTACATTAGCACCATTTGGCTCCATCCTCCCCTACCCTGGCCATAGCTGATAGGGTCACAGTAGACATCTGGCTCACTCTAGGCCAATCCAATCCTCTCTTTCAGGGATTTTAAATAATTAGCTAATATTTTTAATTAGTTGATGTCAGAGCTGATAGTTTATGCAGAGTCAAGAGGTGGCTTTTGTTGAAATGTTGTTCAAGACAACAAAATACCCCAAAGCACAGAGCTTTAGAAAAAGATATGTTAGTATTCTGTCATGTTTTTCACGATATGCCTTTGTCTGCATTATATCTTGTTTGCTTTTCCTTTGCAATTTTTTCTCTGATCCCACTTAATGAATATAGAACGTGCTCACTGTTTATTCCATATATTTTGGCACCATTTAACTAGATAATAAGGGTACTACTGCATAGGTAGGGGTTGCTCTATTTGTTGGCTGTCAGAAAAATGGAGAATATTTTACGTATTAATTTATAAGCGTGATTTACAGATGATGGTCTTTCAGCATGTATTATGCAATACAACTGTCACGGACTACTAGTTAATGTTATATGCCTCTTCTTTATGGGTATGTAGTTTTATAGCAATATGTTCACCATCGTAGCCCTGACCCATGTTTTTTGGATGAATTACTGATGTACAGCCAGAGTTTGTAGTCTAGTATAGATACAGACTATACCTGTTGATCATTTTATCTCCATTGTCTCTTAGAGACACTGAATGAATAAATGAGACCTGGCTATACCTTCCACTCTCAGGTTCCACAAGACAGCCCTACATCCTTCCATTACATTTTTCTTTTGCTTCAGTTAAGCTGAATGTGTGCCTGTTCCATGCAAACAAACAATCCTAGACTGAGATACCAAGCAAGAATAGATTGAAGATGCAGACCATGGTCAAAAATGTACATCTTGCAGAGATAAAGAGTAAGGACAATGAAAATATCATTAGAGTTAATGTTTAGGAAGTCAGTAGAGATCATTAAGAGAGTACTTTTACTAGATAAATAAAAACAGAATCCAGATTTGATAGTGCTAATAAATAGATGAATTAAAAAATTAATCTGGATATACCTTTGGTAAGTTTGGTATTATGGGAAGGTGAAAAAATGGAACTGAAACAGATAGAAATTTTGACTAACAACTAACTTGGCTGGTACTTCCTAAAAACCAGAAGTACCAGCACAATTAAAGAATGGTCTAGCCCTTTCAGGTATGTATATGATACAACTGAATGTGTAAGGAATTCAGGAACAGACTTATTAATCTGAAAGGCATAAATTAAGAGTTGGTGGGAATTTCCTGACAGTCCAGTGGTTAGGGCTCTGCACTTCCACTGCAGGGGACATGGGTTCAATCGCTGGTGGGGGAATTAAGATCACGCATACCACTCGGTGCGGCCAAAAAGAAAAAAAAAAGAGTCGGTGATAATGGCCATATATATAAATTTACTCTATAAATGCTTCCCCTAAATTTAGCATCTGTGATACACTGATCTTGGGTATGGACTTTTGAAGTCAGACACTGAAAATATATTTCGTTGTTCCTGATACCTGTGTAATTGATTACAGCATTTTCATATTGTGGATATCCAACAGGCTTTATGGTATGAGGCCAGAAATTGCCACTCAGATTCATTTCTGAAAACATCATATCTATGGTTTGATATATTCTTTTATTAGGTCCTTGTTTTTCTTTAGATCTTAAATTTTGATTCAGTCTTAGCAAATGGAATACTGTCTTAAGCCCTGAAAACGCAAACCCTCCTTCTTGGTAGTTACGAATAAAGAGAACTCTAAACAGATAAGGGGCAAGGGGGCTGTTAATACAGACTGAATTTTGAACAGAAAACCATTTGGAAGAAACTGAAGGCTAAAAAAAATATTGACAAGAATAAAAACCTAGTCCCTTTTCTAAATGAATGCTCTTCTATTTGGAATCATTCTATTCTGCATTTAACAGTCAATGGTCCTTTCAAGGTTGTCTGTAAGAAACATCTAGACTTCTAAAGTTCAATGTCATCTCTTTTTAAATGTAATTATTAATACCAGAAAGGACTGATTGGCTGGCATGGTAACAGTACCCAAGGTGACATATTTAACTACTAAAGATAGATAACCTCTGCCTGCATTCTTTTGCTTAGAGAAGAATTTCGAACTTTGTCTCTTCAAAGAGAAGTTGAAAATGGGTTCATCTTCCTCTAATGCTACAAAGAATGGTTTGATGAAATCAAGGACACTCCTTCTTGGGGAAGATCTCACCAAAATTGTAAGAGTAGCAGTATCTCCAAGAAGGAAATGGAGTAGGACCTGGCAACACTTGTTCTCCTTCTGTAAGTTGGGTGTCTGCCAGAGAACCCTAAGAATCAGCTGCCTCAGGTGGAGATAGAGATGTTAGGAAGTGGGGTCAGCAAGTCTGAGTGAACACAGCAGGGTCAGTGGAGGAACATTAATAACAACAATAATTTCAATACTGTACATGAACAAGGGAATGATCATCCTTTCACTATGTTTTGGAACAATCGCCTAGGATGTAGGCCATTATAGCCAACCCTTCCCTACTCATCCAACTGGATCAAGGCTTAAAAACAAATTAATTCTTATTCAGTTGCATAGTAAATGAGTCATCTGGCGATAGAATAAAGCTGATGTGATAACCAAAGCTATGGAGCAGTGCTTGGAGGCTTCGTTCTAGAAAATTCACCTCAAAAAACACCCAGAAACATTTATTTCAAGAGTGAGGAAACCAGTTTAACTGCTATTAAAAGGACAAGATTATGATAAATTAATCAAGATAGACCTTCATTTCTCTTTCATGCGGCAGACCAAGATAAGCAATCCAGGCTTGATATGGCGGCTCCAGGGTATTGGTATCTGACATTTTATACCTGGTTACTCTGCTATCCTCAACATACAACTTTTATTTCATGGTCTAAGATGTCTGCTCCAGCTGTTGCAATCACATCCTCATTCCAACTAAAAGGAAGAGACACGGAGAGGAACAGGAAAACATACTACTCCTTTTAAAAGGGCACAAAATGCCAGTGGTACATATCACTTCTGCTGATCCATCACTGGCCAGGATTATACCCATGACCACATCTAGAAACAACGGAAGCTGAGAACTGTATTCTTTAACGGTTGCTCGTGTGTCCAAATACAACTTCTATTAATACAAAAGAAGGAGAAAACTGGTATGGGAGGAGGGACAATTAGCAGTCTTTGCATTGGTGATCATAGTTTATCATAAATAGACTGAAATACTAGCACAAACGGCCACTCATGAAGTACTGACTGATAGTTCCTCAGATCATCGTCATTGGCGCTCTATGGGACTAACTTTCAATTATATCCTTTTTGAAGCCAATGGCAGGCCATGGAGGAAAGACTCATTTCATTAGCACATCACTTTTTTGTGATCCTGACATCAGCTTTCCATGAGGATAAAGGGGGGTAATGGACAACATTTGGGATACGATGTGCCTCCTTCCATGGCTAATGAAAAGTTTAGTGCTTTGGTGAATGTGTTGGGGGTGCAGCACGGTGAGAAACAGACTTGAAAACATCCCAGATCTAAAGAGTTTTTAAAACATAAAAGGATAATTGTAGGAAAACATGGTTCCCAGGACAATGGAAGACTAAAGACTGAATAACTATTATAGGACACTTGGGCAATGACTCTACTTTTTCCTCTAGATTAAGCTGTGAATAACTGACACTGAGTTGAGTTTAGAGATAAGAAAAATCTGATGTCTGAAAACATTCCCCTAAATGAAGGCCTTCATGATTAGTGGCTGTACTGGACATAAACATTGTGCAGAGTCTCAGACTGACTTGATGCCTACATAACCTTTATGCCCCCAAACACTGAGCTGCCCCTCCCCTTCCACATTTGGAGTAGCAAGGGCTGGGTGACACAACTTGGAAGTATGGATGAGTGAGCACCTCTGGGGTGAATCTTCACCAAGGAAAATGCTGGACAGGAAGGAGCAGAGCTCAATACCCCTCTTTGAGTCACCATTTTATGGTCCATTTTGATATTTTTTTTCTTGAAATCTGTCTTGATAAATTCCAAATGTCAAGTATAGACAAGGCTCTGCTGTGTCTCTTTAAGGCAAGTTGTGATTTAGTGATCAGGGTGGTAATACATCGAGGCTTTTTGCCTCATTTTCCTATTTTTTTTTTTCAGCTTCACTGAATTGAATTTGTATACCGCAAATCTAGTATTAAAATATTAATCCTCTTCTCATATCCTGCCATCTAGAGATCTGAGCCAAGACAGTGGTGTACACCCAAGTATAAGAGGACTGTGGTTTCTAAGATCTTGCAAGATCCTACTTACTTTATACAGATAATCTCATAAGTAGCTGCTGATATCGCATTTGGGGCAATTCATCCTAAGGAAATTACACTGCAATATATATACTGAATGTGTTCATGCTCTTTATGGCCTCCCAGCTCCTAAATTACCATATTTTGGGCTAAATCATTTGTAGCCAACCTAAATGCTACAAGTACAGATGTCCTAGGTTAAAATTAACAGACTTAATTACAAGGTCTCAACCATTAGAATCACTTAAAAGATTATAGTAATTCAGATAAATGAAAAACAAAGACTACAGATCACAGATCAAATAAACAAATGACAAGACTATAAATATGAGTGTAGAAAAGTTTCTTCCTGCTTCTGACAGCACCAATTTAGAGCCCACACTATAGAGCTATATGGTATTATAAATGTATACATATCAAAATCAATACTATTATATACATATATACTATAAATACATAATATTTTAAATATTTAGAGCACATTTGTAGAGCACATTTCACTAAATATAAAAGTCAAAAACATTAATAAAAAGGAAAAATTTCAGGCTTTGACATCTCAGGAAGCTTTGAAGACTACAGTCTCCAGATATTAAAAAAAAGAAAAACCCTCAAGAGCAGCTTCTGTGAGAAACATATAAAATAACCTTTGGTCCAGAAATGGGTGGACTTCAGTACCTCACTTGAAGGATTTACATGGAGCCCTACATGCATCTCCAACAGAACGCACACTAAGCATGCAAAGCTCTTGTTCCTAAGAAGAATAAGTGAAGCAAATACAGTACGAGGTCTATGACGATTCAGGCAATACATAAAAAAACCAAACGTAATGTCTTTTCATGCAAGGTATCTAGATCTCTGCTTCATCTCAAACAGCTGATGCCAGGGGCAGAATCTGGTTTACCTTGATACAAGAGGCCACTGATACAAAACAAAGTGTGTTTTCTAAATGACTGCACAGTAAGAAAAATCAATCCAGGATTTTCAAGGTGAGGAAAAGTTATAGGAGACTCCCTCCACATTGACTAAATATCCGAGGTAAGAGCAATCAGAACTAATCGCCATCCCTTCTCCCAACCTCAGGGAGCTGTAGAAAAGGCCGCCTTGCTGCTCAACAGAGAAGGAAAGAGAAAGAAAAAAAAAATACACGTATATCTGAGAAGATTAGTCTCAACATAGATTTATACCCCATTCATTGGATCAACACAAATTATAAAACCATCATACTTATTTCCACAATATGCTCAAAAGTATGTACAGGTAACCAGAAACTATAAGTCTACATAGAAGATTTGAAGAAAAATAAATGAATTGCTAGAAATGTAAGATACAGTGTTTAAAATTCAATGTATAAATTGGTAACAAGAGAGAGTTAGTCATGGGAAAACAGAGCACATATCAGAATTATTCAAAATACAGTAGAAAGAGATGAAAATATAGAAAATGGAGACAAAATAAAAGATATGAAATATAAAATGAGATGGTCTAATATACATTCAATCAACAGTCTCAGAAAAAGAGAGAATGGGTTGTCAAGGTAATATCTAAAGGAACAATATCTGATATTTTTTCAGGAATAACAAAAGAGAGACACAGTCCACAGATACAAAAGGTGCAAGAAATCTAAGTAGAATATTTTTTAAATTACATTCTAACACATCATAGTAAAATTTGAGAATACAAGAGAATAAGAAATTTTTTAAAGCACCCAAAGTTGGGGAAAACAGATTAAACTTTAAAGAAATAACATCAAAATTTCAGCTAACTTCCCAACAGCACTAATGGAAGCTGTTAGTGGAATGATATCATCAATGTTCTGGGGGGAAAAAACAATAAAAGTTATAACAGACCAAAGACAATTCCATGTTCAGTTTTAAATTTCTTCCAAAAATAAGAATAAAATAAAGGTATATTCAGACTAACAAAAACTAAGATTTTTCTCAACAACGAAATCTCACTAAGCAAAGTTCAAAAAGTTGTACATCTGGGGCTTCCCTGGCAGTCCAGTGGTTAAGACTCCATGCTTCCACTGCAGAGGGCACAGGTTCGATCCCTGGTTGGGGAACTAGAATCCCCACATGCTGCGCAGCGCGGCCAAAAAAAAAAGTTGTACATCAGGCAAAAGAAAAACCATATCTAAGAAGTAACAAAGAATGAAAAGCAAGGAAAGTGATGAACAATAAATAAAATATAAAGGAAAATTAACTGCTTAAAATAGTAATGAAGTCTAATGAGATTTAAATTTAAAAAACACCACAAAATACAATTTAAGTGTCAGATAAAGTTTCAAAAAAGATCATGCTTAATCATGAAATGTTTAGAGTATTCTTTTTAAATTGAGACTGAGATAAACATGTTTAGAATTAATGAGAGAATTTAGCAGTATTTCCATATGTAAAATCAATACACAAAAATCAGTTGTCTTTCTTCTGGCAGCAGCTAGAGAAGACATATTTTTTTCAATATGTGCATAAAACTTACAGCAGGATCACAAATACCAAATACATAGGAAGAAATCTAAGAAAAGATAGACAGTACCTCTATAAAAATTTACATCTAACTAAGAAGGTAAAAGACCTGTACTGGGAAAACTAAGACACTGATGAAAGAAATTAAAGATGACACAGATAGAAAGATATACTGTGTTTATGGATTAGAAGAATTAATATTGTGAAAATGACCAAAATACCCAAGGCAATCTACAGATTCCATGCAATCCATATCAAAATACCAATGGCACTTTTCACAATATTAGAACAAATAATTTTAAAATTTGTATGGCAACACAAGAGACCCTGAATAGCACCACTGGACCACCAGGGAAATCTCCAAAAACACTAATTTGAAAAGATACATTCACCTCAATGTTCACTGGCAGCATTTACAACAACCAAGATATGAAAGCGACCTAAGTGTTCATCAATAGATGAATGGATAAAGAATATGTGGTATATACATATAATGGACTACTACTCATTCATAAAAATTAATGAAACATTGCTGTTTGCAACATGGATGAACCTGGAGGTTATTATGCTTAGTGAAATAAGTCAGAGAAAGACAAATACTGTATGTTATCACTTATATTTGGAGAATAAAAAATAAAACAAACATAAACGTAACAAAACAGAAACAAACTCACAGATATAGAGAACAAACTAGAGATTACTAGTGGG
Source organism: Neophocaena asiaeorientalis asiaeorientalis (assembly GCF_003031525.2). Lineage (NCBI taxonomy): Eukaryota > Metazoa > Chordata > Mammalia > Artiodactyla > Phocoenidae > Neophocaena > Neophocaena asiaeorientalis. The sequence goes on along the minus strand of NW_020173108.1, from coordinate 7,685,640 downwards.
GAGAAGAAAGGAGGTATGGGCAAGATAGAGGTAGGGGATTAAGACATACAAACTACTATGTATAAAATAAATAAGCTACCAGGATATATTGTACAGCACAGGGAATATAAATATAATAACTTTAAAAGCAGTATAATCTCTAAAAATTTTGAATCACTATGTTCTACACCTGAAACTAATATTGTAGTAAACTACACCTCAATAAATATTTTTTTAATTTTTAAATAGGATATGCAGGATATCACTGAAGAAGAAGAAACTTGGAAAAATCTATCATGTTGACTATTAAATGTTATCACTAAGTGACAGTCATTAAAGCAGTGTGGTAATATTAAAAAGGGACAAAGAGGCCAGTGAAACAGAAAAGAGAGCCCAGAAATATACCCACTATATGTGGACACTTGATTTACATAATCATTGTACTAGAGAAATAGTGAAGAAGGATGTTCTTTTCGATACATGGTGTTGATCAAGCTGGTATGTACATTAAAAAAAGGGAAACTGGACCTGCACTTAACACCACTAACAAAAATCATTTCCATATGTATTAAAGATAAAACGGTAAGATTTTTAAAAAAATAATGTATAACAATATCTACATGATCTTGTGGTAGAGACAGATTTTATAACCAAAATACAAAAATGACTAATCATTAGACAGAATTAATAAGTTCTGTTTACTAAATGGTATATCCAACAATTCCATTCCTAGTTATGTACTTTAGGAAATAGACTGGAAAATACAAATTTTTTTGTTATTATTATTATTTTTTGGCTGCGTTGGGTCTTCGTTGCTGTGCACAGGCTTTCTCTAGTTGCGGCGAGCAGGGGCTACTCTTCATTGCGGTGCGCAGGCTTCTCATTGCGGTGGCTTCTCTTGTTGCAGAGCACGGGCTCTAGGCACGTGGGCTTCAGTAGTTGTGGCTTGCTGGCTCTAGAGCACAGGCTCAGTAGTTGTGGCACATGGGCTTAGCTGCTCTGCGCCATGTGGGATCTTCCCGGACCAGGGCTCAAACCCATGTCACCTGCACTGGTAGGCGGATTCTTAACCACTGCACCACCAGCGAAGCCCAGCAAAATGCAATTTTACATTCTTGTATGTTAAAGTACAAAAATGAATGGAAATAATATATGCCACAATTATTATAATTGGAAGGACATGTGCAAAGAGCTTCAAGTTTATCTGTTGATCTATTCTTTATTAAAGAAAAATATTTGAATCAAACATAACAATATGTCAACACATAAGTTTTATTATGTACTCTATCATGTTCTTTAAGTTTGTAAAAATTTCTTAAAATCACAAACAATTTTTAAATTATCAACAAACTTAATTTCAGAAACTTTATCCCAAGGAAATAATTTGAAATGCAGAAAAATATTCTATCGTGGTTTAATTTGAAATAGACAAGCACTTAGAAATAACTAAGATGCTTCACAATTCAGTAGTTATTGAATACTTTCTCTTATGCATTTCATGGATTATTATGGCAAATTAAAAGACTATGATTTAAAATCTACAAACAATAAATGCTGGAGAGGGTGTGGAGAAAAGGGAACACTCTTGCACTGCTGGTGGGAATGTGAATTGGTTCAGCCACTATGGAGAACAGTATGGAGGTTCCTTAAAAAACTACAAATAGAGCTACCATATGACCCAGCAATCCCAGTACTGGGCATATACCCTGAGAAAACCATAATTCAAAAAGACTCATGTGCCACAATGTTCATTGCAGCTCTATTTACAATAGCCAGGAGATGGAAGCAACCTAAGTGTCCATCATCGGATGAATGGATAAAGAAGATGTGGCACATATATACAATGGAATATTACTCAGCCATAAAAAGAAACGAAATTGAGTTATTTGTAGTGAGGTGGATGGACCTAGAGTCTGTCATACAGAGTGAAGTAAGTCAGAAAGAGAAAGACAAATACTATATGCTAACACATATATATGGAAACTAAGAAAAACTTAGGGAGGGGGGGAGGGAGGGAGATGCAAGAGGGAAGAGATATGGGAACATATGTATATGTATAACTGATTCACTTTGTTATAAAGCAGAAACTAACACACCATGGTAAAGCAATTATACTCCAATAAAAATGTTAAAAATAAATTAATTAATTTTTTAAAAAAGACTATGATTATAGGGACTTCCCTGGTGGCGCAGTGGTTAAGAATCCACCTGCCAATGCAGGGGACACAGGTTTGAGCCCTGATCTGGGAAGATCCCACATGCCTTGGAACAACTAAGCCCACGCACCACAACTACTGAAGTCCACACACCTAGAGCCCATGCTCCACAACAAGAGAAGCCACTGCAAGAGATGCTCACGCACTGCAACGAAGAGTAGCCCCCGCTTGCCGCAACTAGGGAAAGCCCGCGCACAGCAACAAAGACCCAACGCAGCCAAAAATTAATTAAAAATTAATTAAGACTGATTATAGACAAAATGCTTAGTTTAAGAAGTATAGAATTCAAAATTTTATAAATATATGATCTTTACAAATAATCATTACAAAAAATCATTCCAAAGCTATTTATTTATAAAATAGTAAACCTTAACATTTTTATTCTTAGATATCGAACTATGAGTGATTATTTTTTACTGTTCAATTTTCTGTAACCTTCTAAATTCTACAATATATATGGGTCTACTACTTTAACAATATGAAATTTTTTTCAAACTTACTTTGATTTTTCATAAGAGGAAGATACTACTCCATATTTATTAATCACAGATGATTTGTTAGCAGGCATGTTCACGGATCGTAAACCTAAAGAGAAATATTAAATTTTATATTAGAAGACAAATGCACTCACAGTACCAAATAATGCACATCACGCAAATTCATGATTTATGGGGAAAAGGGTGGCAACAAAAAAAAATCAGGCTTAAAGGCAAAATTATATTAAGGAAGAATTTAAACTGTCAGACCTAGGAGTCAAACCCAACTTTGAACTGAAAGTCCATGTTATTTCTATGATGTTACTATTATAAACTTATCCTTTCATATAATATTCAGTCTTTATTATACTTAACAGTTTTATCAGCAAAACCACTGAAAGAACAGCACAGCATAGTAGTTAAGAGAATACAACCAGACTAACTGATTTACTTAACTGTGACTGTCTCCTCACTTGTACAATGGGAATAGTACCTCCTTAGAGAGTTGTGGGAAGAAATAAATAGCTCAATGTATGTAGATCAGTTAGAAAAGAACCTGGCATATGGGAAGCTTTACCTAAGTGCTTGTGATAATCATTAGATTACAAGTAACTTTAAAAAAACCAGAAAGCATGGTAAAGTTCTTTTTATGTCTGTTTTTTGCCATTTAGATTACGCTTCCTCTGCTTGCTCTCACATCCAGATTTATTTCCCTCTTGAAGTATATCTGAGCACATTTATGAGCGTATGACCAAAACTAGGACATACTACCTGTGTTTAGCAGAGTAGTCAAACACGTAATGAAGTAATTGGATAGTCAGACTTACATTGAATTATTTTTCATTTCATTTTTTAAGATAGCTAATTTTTAAAACTGATGAGTCAAGGTTCTGGCAGGAAACAGCACCCTCAAATGGGGTAACTGAATAAAGAGCCTTTCCAAAGATGTGGGCAGAGTTATTCAAGAAAAAAAATATAGTTTAAAAAAACCCAAGATGGTGCCATCCTCAGGGGTAGGCAAGAAGAGGGCGAACTGTCACTACTCTCGGGACTAAGGGGAACAGAGACCCAGAAAGAACAGCTGTAGGAGAGTGGTGCTTAATAAAAATCTTTGGCCTTTGGTGGAGAGATGCAACCGATCTGAGGCTGCCTGCTAAGAAGGAGCCTTCCTGCACTCCACTCCAGTCATCTACCTGTGCTTCCCATTTGCTAAACCAAACTAGAAGCCAGAAAGTTCAGGGCAAAGTGGAGAAGGATGGAAGGTAGATCTGGAGGGGCAATGGGAAAATATCCAGCAAAACAGATTATAAACCTAAAACATCATTATCTACTGCTTACAGCAAGGTCTGCTTCTTATAATCTATATCCATTAGAATATAGAGCAAATGCATTTTTAAGTCAGAAGCTGCACTGAGCTATTACAGGAATGTCATTCAGAGCTGGCCTAACTTTAATATAAAATACAAGTTATTTTCAAGTAGGATTGATATATTCAGGAGTTTCTTTTTTTAACAGTTAACATCACATTGAGTATTTCCATCTTAAAAGGCACTTAGGAAGATAACTGCAAACAATTATTAATGAATTCATGATAAAATACATGTAAGCACAGAATAGAGATGTAGAAACGATTTGATAAATCTAGTAATAAATGTTACAAATTACATAAGTACATAAGTATTCATTATGAATCATATAAAATTATGAAGATAGATGTTTAAGCAGACTAGGTAGACAAAGTCTGCAAAAGACGACAAAGGAACCCCAGCACTCATAAAACATCACATATTTCAGAAATAGAGCTTAGAAATACAAACGTCAGTCAGACATACTCTTAGATAAATTTAAAACATTTAATGCCAAATGAATAGAAAATAAAAAGTACAGGCCAGGCCACCCAGAGAAAAATAATTGATGAGAAAGTGAATTGAAGGCAAATGGGTCTTTATGTGCTTGTGTTAGGCATATTGACCTAGAGCTTTTAGCTGTCTCCTGATATATTTCAGAGGACTGACTATGATTAGTCATACTTTTTGAAATTGCAAAAGTTAGAGACTAATTATTTTAGAAATTCTCCCTTGATCACTGAACCTACTATCCAAAGAGTCCTCACATCTGTGGGTAAAAGTGATGGGTATTCGCACCATCTACTCAACATGCAATTCCACAACACCCTGTTGATGAGACTTCCCCAGACTGGATGGGTAGAAAATGTCAAATTGCTGTAAAAGACATGCTTACTTTCGATTTCTGGCATATCTTAGGAGTATCTACCTTGGGAGTAAAAGTGCTTAATGAACACTAGTTTATGAACCACTATTTGAATAGTACTGTGACATATGAGAGAGATAATAAGACTCCCTAATATATTTTATTCGTTATGATTGCTTTTGGCTAAGAGTAAAAGAAACAGTAAAAGAAACAGTAACCAAATCACAAATTTCCAAAAAGAAAAGATCAAAGTCTTCAGAAATGTCTCTCATAGAGATGTTGGAATTAAATGCTCAGATAACTAAACAAAGAAAATAAGATTTAAAATGACTTCCCTTCTCCGCCCACCAAAAAAAACCCTCAAAAAAATAGAACATAAAAATGTTATCCAAAAAAAAAAATGTTATCAACTTTCACAAAAGTTTTAGTCTTTCCATAAGAATATTCTTCAAATTCTCAGTACCTTCCAAAACCTTAAGTCATCAACAAGGAATTGTTATTGTTACTATTATTGTATGTGCAGCAGGGCTTTTTTGCACTGTATTACTAAAACCAGAGTCACACATATTAATCATTAGTCAAGCTAAAACATTCAGCTTCTAATACACTATTTGATAAAATGGTTTTTTGAACCATTTATTAAAGCCTACAGGGGAGATCATCTGTACCATTTTTATGCCTCCCCAGGACCGTTATATGTAGTGATGTTGACTTCCGAATTGTATAGAAAGAGACAAACACAGTTGCCTATCTCATGCTCTTTAGTAACCTTAAGAGACAGTATGGGACCTGGTACCCTTCACTGCAGGGCTTGCACCTGGACAAACATCTCCAGCAAAAGAATACAAAGAAACTATAAGGGACTAAAAATAACTGCATGCACGCACACTTGGGGCAAATTATGAACAATTACATACAAAAAGGCCACAAGTCAACTGTCATCTCTGAGGTGCCAAGAGGAAAAGCAGGGTACCGTGCATGATCCCTGCACACGGCACCACCAAGGGGGTGGACAGACAACCTAAGCCACCCCTCCAGCCCCGCCCACGGATCCACCCTTAGCCCTCACCCCACTTAAGGAACCTGCCCGCCCTCCTCTGGGAGAGTGAGCAAGGGTGCCTGTTTTTGTTTTCACTCCCTTGTGCTGCCTGAATTCTTCATCTGGCCTCAACAATTTCTATTGATTTAAGAGTCCAAGGACCAGAGCCAGTAACACCCAGATCACCTTAAAACAGGAATAGAAAATTAAAGTGAGGCCAAATTATTTTTAGTTTATGCTATCAAATACAAAAACTCATTTCATTTATACTGCTGGGAAATCACAATTAAATGTAAAGAGATTAAAACGGACTTGTTAAATTGGATTATTTCACATTTAGATCACTGTCAAGAAATAATCGTTTCCTGAATCAGCAAAATGTGATGTAAATGTAAAAATGAGCTTTTTTATAAGTTAAATAGATCTTTACAATTTAAATATCCTTTTATTCTCTATGGTACCCAAAAATGCAGGGTACTGACCGAGTTTGTGGATTGAAATGGAAACAAAATCTTAAAGACTGGATCAAAAGATCTTAAAATTGATCTTTTTAGGTAAAGTCTTCCCTCAAATTCCGAAAAGAAAGGTTAAAAAAAAAAATCAGGGACTTTCCTGGTGCCACAGTGGTTAAGAATCTGCCTGCCAATGCAGGGGACACGGGTTCGAGCCCTGGTCCGGGAAGATCCCACATGCTGTGGAGCCACTAAGCCCATATTCCACAATTACTGAGCCTGCACTCTAGAGATCTCGAGCCCGCGAGCCACAACTACTGAAGCCCGCGTGCCTAGAGCCCGTGCTGCGCAATCAGAGAAGCCACAGCAATAAGAAGCCCACGCACTGCAACTAGAGAAAGCACGCACGCAGCAACGGAGACCCAACACAGCCACAAATAACTAAATTAATTTTTAAAAAATCATCATTTTTGACATCAACTCTTCTAAGACCCGCCTCCTCTCTTGCTCTAATTTCTTAGCATATACAGCATTCCACTAAAGAGTATGATCTTGCAGTGACTCATGTTTTCTCTACCACCTTCCAGAGATGATTTTCAATAATTTAAATAGATTGTGAATATTTACCTTGCTTATTTATCTGAAGTGGGCAAATAAACAGCTTGTTTTACCTTTTACTTACATCAGACGTTATTTTTATATTAAATGATATTTACCCTTATATGTATTCCAGTGCACAAAACATGTCTGGAATCTAGTTTCTGTTATCCCAACGCTGAGATAATCTTTCCAAGGCTGACAATGATCTCCAGGTGGACAATTCAATTATGAGTTTTCAGTACTGATCTCATTGATCCTTCTATAGTTACTCTGTCTACCATCCCTTCTAGAAATAAATGTCATTATCATTTATTATGACATTCCTCCCTTGGCTTTTCTCCCTGCTTCTGTAAAGTGTCCTTATCAGTAATAGATAAGTGTGCAAGTGCAGGGATCAACAGCTTACTTTAAATTCTGTTTCCAGCACAGATTATGTCTGTTACTGTGCAAATTACTTAACTTTCAGATGCCTCAGTTTCCTCATCTATAATATAAATATAAATATTGGGGCTTCCCTGGTGGCGCAGTGGTTGGGAGTCTGCCTGCCGATGCAGGGGACATGGGTTCGTGCCCTGGTCCGGGAGGATCCCACATGCCACGGAGCGGCTGGGCCCATGAGCCATGGCCGCTGAGCCTGCGCGACCGGAGCCTGTGCTCCGCAGCGGGAGAGGCTGCAGCGGTGAGAGGCCCGCATAACGCAAGAAAAAACAAAAAAAACATAAATATGAATATAAAAGTGTTTTCTGTCCTTGTTATCCAAGTGGAGAGTACAACTCATTACTATTTGTTCTTTGTGTAATACTCTTCTAACTAATCATATAAATGTGTTAAGTAATAAACACTTTAGACAAAATTATTACATAATTAATACAAAGTATGGATAGAATTGATAATTTTTAAATCTGGGTTAAAAGTAAATGGGAATTCACCTACTAGTCTCCCAACTTTTCTTTTCTGCATGATTTTAAGCTTTTATAATCATATATATAGTTCCCCAACCAGGGATTGAACTCTGGTCCTTGGCGGTGAAAGCACCAAGTCCTAACCACTGGACCGCCAGGGAATTCCCTATAATATTTTAAAGTACTGGTTCACAATTACATAGATTTAATCAATTTTTCTCAGCATTTAACTAAAAATTACAAGGCCACCATATTTATATATAGATACAGTATATGATATATATCAAATTTACTCTAAATGTTAATAAACCAAAAAAAAAGACATAATATCTAACATTAACACCAAAAGAATAACCAGAACACCTGAACAAAAACTACTTTAAAACTGCTAATACATTTATTTAGTTTGTCATTTTCTTTTCCTCCTATGCTCATTCTTCCTCTCCAGAATAACTTTCTAAGGTTTTTCATAATGTTACCATTTTTATGCCTTTTTAGAGTTTCAACAATATTATCAGATCTTATACAAAAAGAAATAAATTTTTAGATCATCCAAGGTTACAGGATCTGGGTCAGTATGGGAAAATAAATTCGTAGGGAAATCTTACCTATTAATATAGGTGCAAAAATTCTTAACAAAACATAAGGAAACCAAATCCAGCAATACCAATAAAAAATAGTTCTTTATAACTGAGGAAGGTTAGTCTCAGAAGAGTGAAGATAATTTAATACTACAAAATCTATTGTTGTAGACTATAACACTGATGGATTTAAGGCAAAAAAGTAGAAAATATTTTTATATATGCCAAAGAATAATTCAATTAAATCCAGTTTCCACTCATGATTATAAAAACAAACAAAAACTCTGAGGTGTAGAACAATGGAATTCTCATACGTTGCTGATAGGAGTTTCACTCAATTTAATTAAAGGTATCTAGGGAAAACTAAAAAAATCATGCTAATTAACAAGAAAACTTTAGAAGCTTTATCTAAAAAGCCAAGAACAACACAAGAATATCCATTATTATTGCCACTCTTCAACATTTTATAGGTAGTCCGAGCCAACAAAAATATAAGGAAAAAAGAGGCATAAACATGGGAAAAGAGGAACAGTATATTTACTTGAAAAATACTTGCATAAAAATCTCAGAAGAATCTGCACATACAAAATATAGATTACATTCAATTAAAAAAGATGTATGAATAAACAATATAGAAAAATTAGTGATATGGGTTTCAGTTCCAGAAAAGATGACCAATTAACATAGGCTTTGGATCCTGTCTTTAAAAACAACTTCGTAGGACTAAGAAGGAATCTTAAAATCCAAGAAATTATAAGGGAAAAAACCCTGAGCTAATGTACAGGGGGAAATGAAAGGCTATTAGGAATTGGTTGTATATGGCTAGAGAAAGAAGTATTGATAGTTAGCTAGTGTGGCTCTGAGAAAATAAATTAGTAAAATGTAGTGTGAGCTATGCTTTCCTAACTATCCTATTTCCTAACTTTCCTAACTATTTGTAAGTCCAGTAGGCAACAAAAAAAAAAATCAGCAAAGGTACAGAAGATTTAAATAGTATAATTAATATGATGGACACAGAATTCTGCATTCAGTCATTAGAGAATATCATTTTTCCCAAGCGAACAAGTACAATTATCTAAAAATTCTAGTCTAAAGCAAGTCTTAAATTACAAAGAGTAGGTAATCTACACGAGTAGATTATAATCCTGATATCAAAACACAGTTAAATTAGAAAATTTTAATAAAAAGATAAATTAACCCTCCATATATTGGAAATAAAAAACAATTCTAAGTCATATATTGGAAATAAAAAACAATTCTTAGTCACCTGTGGATCAAAACAAAAAAAACAGAATTTCAAAAACACTTAAAACTAAATGATAATAAAAACGTTACATATAAATACTTGTGAAGTGCAACAAAAGTGGCACTTCAGAGGAAATGTTAAACACTTATCTCTAACAACAAACAAAGGTTAAAAATTCATTAGCTAACAAAAGATACAGGAAAAATAACCGCAAGATATACTCCTCAAAAGTGGAAGAGAATTCTTAAAAACAGAAATTAATGATATCAGAACAAAATCTGAGAGAGAAAATAAACAAAGTCAGTATGCTCAAAATCACTAATCTTCAAGAAAATTCAAATTAGACCCACAGTTAAATTCTGCTTCACTTCAAATAGAATGGATAAATTTCTTTTGAAAACTGACAGTACCAGGTTTTGTGAGGTGTAGAACAATGGAATTCTCATACGTTGCTGATAGGAATGAAAATAAGCCATAACCACCTTGGAAATCTATTTCCACCTTAGAAAGTTAATCACATACCTATCCTTTGACCCAGAAATTTCATTCCAAAAGAAATGAAAACAATGTTACAAAAAGACATGTACAAGAATGTTTATAGGAATATTATTCATAGTAGTCTCAAACTGGAAACACCTCAAACATCCATCAGTAAGAGAATGGATAAACAAATTTGTGATATGTTTATGTGATAGGATTCTTCCTAGTAAAAAAAAAAAAAAAAAAATTACTGCTACATGCAACAAAAAAACATTGAGTGAAAAATATTACACTGAAAGAAGCAAAACACAAAAGTGTACATACTGCATGATTCCATATACATGAAGTTCAACAACTATTACATGGTGATGATCCACAAGAGGATGGGAAGTAGTACTGGAGTAGGGACTGAATAGGAATGTTTTATATTGGGGGTAACATGCGTGTATATATGTATCAAAACTCAGCGTAGCAGATTCCATTTTTCAAAATGGTACAACAATACCTCCCATACTGTGCATTGTTCTGCAATGTGGCCTTGTCACTATTCCACAAGAGATGGAATCTAACTCACTCTCCCCATGAATCTGGGCTTAACTTAGTGATTTGTTTGACTGACAGAGTACGGCAGAAATAATACTCTGGGACATAAGAAGCTAGACCATAAAAAAAAAAGCCTTGCAGGTTCCTCCTAGGTCTCTTGAGATGTTCTCTCAGAGTCCAGCCACCATGCTAAGAGACCAACACCACATGGAAAGCCATGTGTGAGCACTCTGGTTGATAGCTCTACCTGAGTACCCCACCAGGCTTCCTGGTGACATCAAGCAGCAACGGCCAGGCATGTAAGTGAGCCATTTTGGATGTCCAACACAGTCAAGGCTTCAGAAGACTAGAGCCTCAGCTGACATCTAATTGAAATCACAAGTGAGATCCCAAGTATGAATTCCCCAGCTGTGAACAATCAACTCCAGAAGCATGAGAGTTGATAAAAAATTATTTAAGCCACTAAGTTTTAGTGATTGCTACCAGCAACAGATACCCAGAATACTCACTGAATTGTACAATGAACATTTGTGCATTTCACTATATGCAAATTTTACCTCAATAAAAATAATATTATAAGAGAACATATATTAGAATTAGGTTTAGTGACATATAACAGAAGTAAAAATGACAATACCTCAGACAAGATGGAGGTGTATTTCTCCCTGATGTTAAAAAAAAAAAATTAAGTCTAAAGCTAGACAATTTAGGGTCTATGCACCAGCTTCACAGTCATAAGAAACCAAGGCTCCACGTAAATCGTCCTTTCATGGTTATTATCTAGCCTCACCTGGCTTCAGGTTGCTCCCCAGCTCATGTAGCATCAAATCATTGGGGCGTTACTATTGGTCACTATATTCCTTTCTTCAAGGGAGCTCTGTTAATTCAGTCTCCTTTTCATCCCTCCTTCCATTCTCCTCAATCAGGATGCCATTATCTTTGCTCTAGATAAATACAATGACTTCTTATCTTCCAGTCTCCTTCTGATCTCTCTTCCTCTAGGCTCATCTTTTACATGACTGCCAGAGTAACTATTCCAAACATAAATTTCCTGATCATTTCACTCTTCTTCCATCCCCACTGTTGTCAAACCCAAGTTCGTGTGCCCTATGCACAGTGAGGCCAAACAAACCAAAACGCTCAGTTTGGAGCAGAGAAAGGTTTACTGCAGGTCCAAGCAAGGAGAACAAGCAGCTCATGCTCAAAAAGCCCAAACTCCCCTAATTAGTAACTGTTTGAATCTACACTTTAGAAGTCAGGGAAGGTCTGGGAGGCTGAAAACCTTTTTCCTACAAACAAGAAACAGGACATGGGAAGGCCTTTGTACCCAGGAAAGTCCTACAGGGTCCTGCTTGGTTTCAGCATGATGGAAAAAAGGAAATATAAACCATGTCCCTTTTGCAAATAGTTAAAAAAAACTAAAGATGTTTAGCTTGTAAAAGAGAAGTTTGGGTGATGGGGTATCACTGATACGTCTTAAGTATGAAACTTTTTTTTTTTTTAAAGAACTCCTCTCCCATTTGATTTGTACTTCTCTATTCTGAAAAGATAGATAATTTTTTTCCCTTTCTTTCTTGCCTGAATTTCTCCAAGGCAGAAAGGTGAAACTGCCTGAAGTCACTGGCTTTTTCCTGACTTAAAAACACAAAAATAGGGCTTCCCTGGTGGCACAGTGGTTGAGAGTCCGCCTGCCGATACAAGAGATGTGGGTTCATTCCCCGGCCTGGGAAGATCCCACATGCCGCGGAGCGGCTAGGCCCGTGAGCCATGGCCGCTGAGCCTGTGCGTCCGGAGCCTATGCTCCAAAACGGGAGAGGCCACAACAGTGAGAGGCCCGCGTACCGGAGGGAAAAAAAAACCCCACAAAAATAAAAAATTAACTTTATTGTAGAGATGACACTGGGTGTCCCGTAGGGAGGAAAAAAGCTCCTAGGATTGTGGAGATGTCACCACGACCCATACTTGTACCGAGGCTAACCTACTTTCTTGCTTTTTCCACACCACAATTGGTTCATCAATGCTCACAGCTGTGCTTACTTAACAGAAACTAAAGCAGACGTCTGCATAAACCACAGAACTAGCCTGAGCTAGAAAAGCCCAAGATAGCGACAGTCAACTGACCTGAATGGGTTCCAGCCTGACCACGAGGGCAGCGCCTGCACAGATGAGACCCGAAGTGTGGGAAAGTCGCCTTTGCCTATTATCATGCTAAGACCTCCGCCCAAAGGGGCACTTGCACTGCTAGGCACGACTAGTGCCATGCGCACAGGAACCCAAAGGCCTGCGCATGCTTGGGCTGTTTCTAAAAATCACTGCCCCTTTCCCTGAGTTCTGATGGCGCACCCACCTGTGACCTCTTAAAAGCTTCCTGCTTTCCTCCCTTGGAGGAGAAGAGGTCTTCAGAGCATGGTCTCTCCTTTCCCTATTCCTTGATCAATGAATAAAGTTTCTGCTCTGCTTTGCCAAACCTGGTCTCCTTCAATTGGCATGAATGGCACTAGGCAAGGAAAGGTCCTAGCTGGGGCCCACCTGACCTGAGAGGGTCAATAACAGAGAGAGAGATTTTCCTGAGACTTGAATGGAGATAACAGAGGTCACTCAGAGCCAACTCCTCTGTTGTAGCAGCACCCCCAGGAGGTGACAGTGTCACAGAAGAAATGTCTGGGCACTGAATATTGAGAGATTGGACCCCATAGCATAGCAGAGGCATAAAATCTTCCCCTGGCCTAGTTGTGGTCCCAAAGAGGAATGCCAAAACAAAGCGGACCATATGGATGCGACATTTGGCCCAATGTCCCCTGGTGCCCCTACAGTGCTTTGTTGATACATAAGCACCCAGGACTTTTGTATAACCCCAGGGCAGAAGCAGGCTTAGTAAAAACTAAGACTGAATATCCAACCAGTTAAGCAGAACAGAGGCTTGGAGGGTAGTCAATTTAAAGAAAGTACAGAAATATTTCTGCACACAGAAGTCCAACTATGATTCATAAGTACTTCATGTCTTTTCATCTTTGTACTAGTAAATAAATTGACACTTTTCCAGAAATAAATATAAATATCCATAATCAAAGTGAAAGAGCAATATTCAAAACACTGAAAACTGAAGTGGTTAAATTATTCAGGTTTGACTAAGAAAGCCCTGGACAATGATGAAAATGAACTGAAAGGTACCATTAAAGTTTAAACATGAACTGTTTCCATTCATTTCTCATGAGTCACTTATTTATTCAGGAAAATTGCAATGAGCTGATACTTAAATGATAGTCTTGTTCTGACTTGGTTAAATATCTTAAATCTCATTTACTTACTGAAAGGATTTCGATCTAAAATGGAACCAGAGACTCTCACACATGTGCCCTCAGAAAAATAAAGCTATTGATTTCCCATAAATGCCCAGCTTACAGAAAACCAGAACTTATCTCCTGACCAAAGAATATCCACCAAGAATCTTTCCCCATCCTTAAGCCAATGAATTTACTGATCAGACTCTGGCGGGATTTCCCACTCTTTGGACTCCCTCCGCAAAAAATATAGCCCACCGAAAATCCTCAGTGGGCTCATCTGTAGCTTGTTATGGTTTTTATTTCCCAAATTAAAATTCCTCTGCTATTCCCGAATAAACTCAATGTCTGGTAATTCCAGCTTGCCTCAATTTACCTCTTTATTTAGGTTGATACCCACCATAGGAAACCATTTGGCTTTGATGCAAACTACTCATGTGATGAATGGTTTGTGAAAGAACTGCAAAAATGGATATAACTGTCCATGAATTCTTTTTTTGGATTTCCGTTGTATGCCAGTACTTTATATTTGCAACACTCAACATACAAGACGAAATTTAAAAAACTGTATCACAGACACACATGCACTTACATATAAACTAGAAATAAAAGAATGTTTTTGACCATTTTCAGCACTACCAAATAGTACCCACATTGTTCATTTTAAGTGGTTGTCATTTACGAAATTCAATTTGGTTCAGTTTTCACAAAAATAAAGTTCTAATGATGTTTGAGGTCCCTGTGTTTGAGAGATACAAAGACAATTAAAATACGGTCCCTGACTTTAAGAAATTATAATCTAGAGAAAAAGGTCTGGCCTGTAAATCAACATTATCACAGGTGAAGATACTGAATTCCATTATAGGACTCCAGGTGATTTCAGAGGGCAAAAAATGCCCAAGAAAATTATGTGATCAAAATGACATTCCATAAATATGACAGGATCTAGAGAATAGTCAAATTTAAGTATAGATAAGATATGTTTTATACCTAACTGGCATAGACCCAGAATTTTTTTTTTAAGTTTTTAACATTAATCCCTAGTGGATTTTTTTAAGCTCCAGTTGAAACAAGGTTGGGAAAGGTACACTTTAAAAAAATAATTTCTGAGAACTAGACAATATTAAAATTATAGTAAGCCTTTGGATTGGTAACATGCACTAGGAAATACAAGATGTAGACTATAACCTGAAGGAAGGAACAAAGGTTAATTGACCAAAGACAACCAAAAATGTGGAATCCATTCAGATACATCATTGAGATAAGGTTAAAAAATGGAATCCTACCATCACCTTACCCCCTCCCAGAAATTTTTCCTAATAGATAACTTGTGCCCTTTTCTCAAGATGAATTGCCTTTTTAAAAATCCTTGTATTTCACATCCTCAAGGATCCTCCCCCGCCCCACCCCCACTACTCCAAACTTTTGAAATTTTTTGAAATCCAAAAGAGTCTGCGGGGAGGGCTGCCATTTCACCAAGAATATAAGGACTTGAAAATCGTCCAGCGCAGAAAGCGGGATTATGAGTTAAGGGTACCCGGAGGACAAGCAAGCCCGAGTCCAGAGGAAATTAGAAGAATTTCCCAACCACAGCAATGAGAAAGTTCACCCACCTCTTTTAGGGAAATAGCTTTCTGCTGCGGAGACTATCAAATAAGCTAAACTGGAGGCTGATCCCCCACTTTCTCCCTCAAGCCCCCGCTGGGGTGTCTCCACGAGCTCGCCTAGATTTGTAGGAGGGGCCTGGACGGCGGGCTTGGGCTAGGAGCGTGAGTAGCAAAGGTTTCTTCCAACAACCAGCGCTACAGGACGCTAAGAAACAAAGCTCGGTGCTCCCATTTGTGGGCCTCTGTGGGTCTCCCTGTTGCCCCGGGATGGTAAATACGGCAATAACCTTAGCTCTCAAGTCATCAGAAGCTGGACGTAGTAGTCACTCACAGCAGTGCTCGGGGTCGCTGGGGACCAAGACTGGTTGCTAAGGGTGCTGTGAGAGTTGCTCTCAGAGTTGGAAGGTTGCTTTCGCTTTTTTTTTTTTTTTTTTTTTTTTTTTTTGCGGTACGCGGGCTTCTCATCGCTGTGGCCTCTCCCGTTGCGGAGCACAGGCTCCGGACGCGCAGGCTCAGCGGCCATGGCTCACGTGCCCAGCCGCTCCGCGGCATGTGGGATCCTCCCGGACCGAGGCACGAACCCGCATCTCCTGCATCGGCAGGCTGACTCCCAACCACCGCGCCACCAGGGAAGCCCGGAAGGTTGCCCTTTTTAGAGTCTCCTGACCAGGGCTTAGCCAATCAGGACCTGTTAGTGCAATTCCACCGTCCCCTCCCCGCCCTCACCACAGCTGTATTCGCTTTCGAACGACTGGATGCAATGATGTGTGAAAGACTTTTATTAGCTTTAAAATACCATCACAAAGCGCATAGTAATGATTCGTTTTAAATGCTGTGCATACGTCGGCTATCTGGCCAGGGGCTGCGGCAAAAAGTGCCTTGGCGGTGGTTTAGTGTCTCCTCAAAGTCTAAATGCCTCCTCCAAAGCCTCGCCTCTTCTCCATGGGGGAGAAAAAATCTACGTTAAAAAATAAAAATAAAAACAGTATGCATGCTATACAAAGGTAGCCATGTCTTTTAATCAAATTGCTGTTCGTGAGCCCCTTTTACATAGAATTCCAGACCTGCCAGTGTCTTTCTCAATGAGGGAACCGGATAAACCAAGCTTCCAGTGTGTTCTATGTGTACTAACCACAGGGGGGCGAATTCAAACACAAAGGAATGCCTAATTTCAAAGGTAGTATACCAAAAATTATCCAATTTAAATTCTTACAAAACGTCTATGTCTATTAACGGGCGAACAACTTCAAATATTCTACTAATGTTCACAAGGGTTTTACTAAGAGCAATTGTGATTCAATTCAAAGCTAAGGCGTGGGGATTGTCCTGGTGAAATAAATTGCCTTAAAAAAATTAAGAACTTCAAAAGAGAATTTAACTAATCCTGATGAAATACATCAGTCCTGAATTATTTCTGTTCATAATAGGCACCAAATAAGTCTTTTGGTTTTTTTAAACTACATTTTGATATTTAAAACAAAAATTATTGGTCCAAATCCATAGAATGTACCAAGAGTGAATTCTAATAGAGTACTACCATGAACTTTGGGTGATTATGATGTGTCAATATAAGTTCATCAGTTGTAACAAATTACCACTCTGATTGGGGATGTTCAATGGGGGAGGCTATCCACTGGGGGAAGGGGTGGGTGTAAATGGGAAATCACTCTCCCCTCTTAATTTTGCTGTGAACCTAGAAATGCTCTAAAAATAGTAATAATAAAGACTTCAAAAATAAATTATCTTCAAATAAGAGTTTTAAAAAAAACATAAATTACAGTAGCTGATCCCAGGCTTCTCTGAAACATATCCTCCTAATTGAGCAGTAAGTTGAGGGTAAGAACAAAAGTGAAATTGAGAGAGACTATGAAGATATTTCTTAGAAAGCAGATCCTAGAGTGCTAACTCACATAGAACGTGTTTCAAAAAGAGAGAAAATATAAATAATATTAAAGAATTAGTAGGGGGGAACTTCTTTAATCCAAAAAAAAAGACGAGGTAGCAAATCAAGAGTTCCTACTATATTTCAAATAAAATGAATGTGTAAAGACTGCTGCACTTAAAAATAGCTTGGTGGGATTTTTTGTTTGTTTTTTTTTCCAAGAGATCTAGGAAAAATGTTAAAAGCATAAAGAAAGCAAACTGTTAAACAGGTTACTCTCAAAGGGATAAAAAGCAGGTTAGTTAAAAAATTCTTCATCATAATATAAAAATCAGTTGATTCTACTAAGCATTTAGAGAAAAAAGTAGTTACCCATGAATTCTATGGGGAAGATAACTAAAGAACTTGATTATATAAGAAAGAATTCACCAATTCGTCCCCTATTTTTCTTATACTTTAAGATTAAACCACTCAAAGTAAACCGAAGGACAGATCACTTAGACATTAATCAAAATTAAGAACTAAAAAATGTAAAAGTTGGAAAGAATTTATATTGAGCCCTAAAACAAGATGTACCTAAACAAGGTAATTTTTCCTTGGACACAAAATGAAATGACAAAAAAATTTTCCAACAGGATGATGAGTTTATAGTTTTTATAATTCAAGTTAAAATAATGAAGTGTGAGAAGCAGTAATGTATTTCTCAATTTTCACAAAGGAGTGTAAAATAAAGATGCTCCACTGCTGTAGGTTGGGGGAATTCAGTTATATCCTCAACTCACACTAAATGATTGATTTCAATAAATAGAAATATATATCATGTTTTTGGAAGAAAACACTTAGTGGCATAAGTATAGCCCTCAGCAAAGAGAAAACCATGAATCCTTGATGGTAATATTTCACAGAATTTAAAAAACCTCTTAGGGTTACCATACAAATTTTATGCAAGTACACTTCAAATCTCAAAGTGTGTGTATGTGTGTGTGTTTTAGGAGAGTGAGAGTGAAAAATGAAATGATTTTAAAGTTCATCTGAAAAAATATATGGCAGGTTAGCCAAAACAAATTACGAAAAAGAAGCAAGCACAGGAGGGCTTGGCTTGGCTTACTACATATTAAAACTTACTGTGAAAACTATTTATTGGCCCACATATATGCTCTAGAAATAAAATATTTAAAATATCTTCAGATTCCATCCTCGAAAATGGTAGCTGCATCACAGTACCTAATACAGTGACTTAAACATAGTACATACTTAATACGTAGTGCTGGGTGAATTCTTGAATAGAAATGTAGATGATTTTTATTTTATCCTGTGAGCTGAATTTATTCAGTGTCAGAATTTCTGAGTAAAATATTAATATAAATGAATGACCTGCTTGTACTGTACTTTTGTTTAGCAGGTCACATCATTCTGTGCCAACTCTTGAAAACTGTCAAAATAGTCTGCTAATCTTCACTTGTATTTTGACTCAAATCTAAGTGAATAATGATTGGACTCAAAAATATCTATACTATTTCATGATTATAAATATTTCTATCATATGATTCTTTTCCCCAAAGCTAATCTTTCATATCTATTTACTAAGGAACAAGTTAAAAATTTTAATCCATATCATTCTATTAATGATTGTGTGTAAATGTTCCTAATAATTTTTGGTGCTTACAATATCTTCTATCCATTAACTGTTATATAATGGTTTAATTGTGGTGACTTTAAAATATGAACACAAATTATTTAATAACCCTCCCTTCTAAAGATGAAGCTATATCCCTTCCCCTTGAGTGATGGATTGGATTTAGTGACTCACTAGAGTATAGAATGTGGCAGGTGGGATTAGGTCATAAAAGAGAGTGTGACTTCATCCCTGCTCTCTCTAAGATCATTTGCTCTGGGAAGGAGCCAGCTGTATTGTTATGAGGACACTTGAGAAGTTCTATGGAGAGATCCATGTGGCAAAGTATTGAGACCTCCTAACAACAAACCAGCAAGAATTCCACAATGTTTTGCAGGATAACTTAGAAATGGATCCTCCAGTCCCAGTCAAGCCCAGTCAAGTCTAAAATGACTATACCCCAAGTTGAAGTCTTGACTGCAACATCTGAGAAACCCTGAGCCAGAACTACTAATCTAAGCCATTTCCAAATTCTCGAATTACAGAAACTACAAGATAACAAAGGTTTTAAGCTGCTTGGTTTGGGTTAATTTGTTATGCCAAAACAGATAATACAAATATTATACCGTTAATCTCATAAAAGGCATATTGGCCATCTTTTTCAATGCTATAGAGAATTACGTGTATTAATTTCCGTGTGTCTTTCTCAAACTAGTTTGAAGCCATACACTCTGGACCATTTCAACATCATTATTTTAGAAAGATTTTAAAGAAATATAGGATGAAAGGACTTTGATAGTGCTCTAGAGACTGCTGATTAAATGCTATGAACAGATTTAATAATCTAGAAAGAACTTTATTGCTGTCCCATAATTAAATCTATTAACTTTTTTGAAAATAATTTTTCTTCTTAGCAAAAATAAAAACCCTATTTTAGAACAATTAGAAAATGCAAAGTAAAAAAATAAAACTCATAAGCAATCCTACACCCAGACATAACATATATCCTTTCATTGTGTGTGCATCTTTATTATTATTTTTACAAAAGTGAAATCGTACTGTGCCCAATATGTTTAATTTAACATGTCCACTTGTCATTTGATATCTATCTCTCTTGTAATCTTTAAACATGCTGACTCTAGCCCTTGTCACCTCCTTCATCACTATCAGTCTCCATCAGATTACTATTATCTCTTACCTCAGCAGCTTGCAATGGCCTGCCAAGTAGAGGAGACTTCCACTTTTGCCCCATGCGGAAGCCAGGTTGATCCTTCTAGAACATTGTTAAGGTCACCTTAAAAAAAACCTAAATTCTTGTCTGTCACCAACAAGGCCCTGCAAAATTTGGCCCCTGCCCTCCTTTCAGCTCTCAGTGAGTCCTTGCTCATTGGCTACCTAGTTTGTCATCAGGACCTTATACTTAGCTCTGCCTTGAAATTTTTTCTCCCAGATAGTCATATATGGCTCACTCTTTCAGTTCATTTAGATCTGTTTAAAGATTATTTCCTCAGAGAAATAATCTTTATTTTAATAATCTTCCTTGACCACCCAATCTAAAAACTCTGCCTCTATCATTTAATTTTTAAAATATAATACATGTCATTACCTAACATCGTAGTATATGTTTGTTTCATTATTTGACATGATATATTTACCTGTTATTTGCCTCCCAAAAAGAATGTCAGTTCCAACAAAGCAGGGACTTGATCTGGCTTATTCATCACTCTATCCACATTGCTTAGAACAGTACCTGGTACAGTTAGGTGCTCAATAAATGTACGTTAATTAAAGGACCATATGGATGTACCATTTTAATTATTAATGCATAATAATTACTTGATATTTAAAATCCTGACAATTTTTCCTATTATGGGCATTTATGTCATGAACATGTGCATAAGTAAATATTTACACCCTATATGTGTTTCCTAAGATTTAGGAGTCAAAAGATATCATTTTTATGGTTTTGGTACAAACTGCCAAACTGCCCTCCATCAAAACATTATATTTTATACCATTCCAGAAATGAATGAGAGCTACTTTTTTCTCACTTTGCATAATAATGTACATTTCCCTTTTAAACACTGTCATTTTTATAGAGGAAAAATGGTTATTATTCAAATTTGCCTTTCTTCAGTTACTAGAGGGCAGATATTTGTTCATGTAACTATTATCCATTTGCATTTTTTTTTTTTTATAAATTGCCTCTTCATGTCCTTTGCTTACATTTCTACTAATTTTTCCTTACTGGTAAGAGCTTTTTTTTACAATAAAGTGACCCATTGTCTAAACCATGTTAAAATGTAATTTTCCCAGTTTGTGGTTTGTCTTTAAGTTTTGATTATTATGTTTTAACTTTTTTATCATGTAGAAATTTAAAGTTTATATGGTCAGGTTGATTACTCTTTCCCTACATGGCTTTTGACTTTGCTGTCACTTTTAGAAAGTTTTCCAATCCACTATTTGAAAAATATTCACCGATTATTTTCTTCCAATATTCAATCTTCAAAAACTAAAGGAAAAAAAAAAACAATATATTATAGCTGGAATTCATCCGGGAGTAAGCTGTGAGGTGAGGCTGTTGTTTCTTCCCCTCAAGTGGCTACCCAATTGTCCTCCTTTTAATAACTCATCCTTTCTTCCCTGAGGTAGATGTGAAATTGTGAGATGCCATTGTTTTTATATAAGTATGTATACACACACACACACACACACACACACACACACACACACACGCCTTTTTCTCCTTCTTTTAATAAACAATACGTTTTGGACCTGAGCCAATCATTCTTAAGGAACACAAAAATATTTTTATTACGTCCAGTAACTAATTTGATACTAGGTACACAGTAATTTGGTATTAGTACCCGAGTAATACTGGATACACTTACTAAGGAAATGACTCAATACATTTGCCCAAGCCACATTACAACTCAATTTAAGTATGTCTGGCTTCCCTGGTGGCGCAGTGGTTGAGAGTCCGCCTGCCAATGCAAGGGATACGGGTTCGTGGCCCAGTCTGGGAAGATCCCTACATGCTGCAGAGCGGCTGGGCCCGTGAGCCTACGGCCGCTGAGCTTGCGCGTCCAGGCGCCACAACGGGAGAGGCCACAACAGTGAGAGGCCTGCGTACTGGAAAAACAAAAAAGAATGTCAATCTACTTATGCCGAAGTTGATAATCACTTTTTAAAAAGGTTGGCTTCTGGAAGATTCAGAATAGTGCGTCAGGGTTCTCTTCCGAAAGCCTTCAGAATCCTGGGAGTCCAATGGGTCAGAAGGGACACAGGAAGAACCCATGTTAGGCTCATTCACATCTAGGGAGAGAGATGCTGCCAGAAGAGCCCATGGAGCTGATGAAAACAGGTAGTAGGAGACTCCCTTTAGAAGTCCTCTTAATTTCTTAACTAGGGTCTCGATTTTGAACAGTATCGCTTTGGATTTAAATACCCTGAGTGATTTAGATGCAGCAGAAAAAAAAATAAGAAAAAGCTACAGAAAACTATTTATAGTTGTTTTGTGGCCTCAGAAAAGCAAAATGCTTAATTCCTAAATCCCGGAGAACAGTTTATATTCTTGGGGTAGATTGCGGAGGGGAGGGGAAGAAGCAGATTTTCTCCCGCGACGTTCTATTCTAACGCTTGCTCTAGCCGTCCACAATACTTTTGGGTTCATTGGGCCGAACCAGTTCTCTCAAAAGATTTTACCCAAAACGCTAAGTGCGGGAGGCAAAGCCAGACATACGAACATCCCGCAACTCTAACTCTAACTCTAATAGCTCCTTCGTGGCAGGCGGGACACCAGCCCAGCGAAGAAATGAAAGCGCTAGAACTGGGGCCTTTGTGTGGGGCGGGGCATTTCTGGCTGAGATCAGATTTCTGGCGTCAGCTCCACCCACGCGTCAACTCCCTCTAGGAAACATCTTTATTCGACTTCCTCTCATCCAGGCCGCACCTCTTGCCCCAATTCCCTCACAGCATCTCTCGGTACTGTGTTTCATTAACCCCACAGTCATTTTCCCACTCCCTACTAAGGGCCGCAGTTTTAAGAGTTACTGCCGCGTCACCTTAGCAACCATGTCTCTAATGGCCGCCGGAAGAGACTACGATCACGTGCTCCCTGAACGTCCGGATTTGTAACGTGACTTCCGGTTGTCAGAATTTCCCCAGACGCGGCGACTGCCGGGGAGGAAAAGCTGTGTGGCCCGAGGTCGCCGTGGCCCCAGGGGTGGTGGGCTCCGGGTGGGCTCTTCTCATCCTGCCCCGTCTGCGATGCATCCGCGGCGCCCGGACGGATTCGATGGCTTGGGCTATCGGAGTGGTGCCCGGGATGAGCAGGGCTTTGGCGGCGCTTTCCCTGCAAGGTCCTTCAGCTCCGCGTCGGACCTGAGCCACTGGGTGACAACCCCCCCAGACATCCCGGGTAGCCGCAACCTGCACTGGGGCGAGAAGAGCCCGCCCTACGGTGTGCCCGCCCCCTCCACCCCGCTCGAGGGCCCAGCAGAAGAACCCTTTCCCCGCGGCGGCGGCGGCGGCGTGCCCGGGCAGAGCAGCGGTGAGGGACCTGGGGCGCACGGTAGGGGCGGGTGGAGTGGGGAGCCGCAGCACGGGTCCTGCAGACCCCGGAAGCCGCGCGGAGGGTCCCGCCTCCCGGGCCTCCCGACCTATCGCGCGCCACACCCTCTGCTCTCCTTTAGTCCTCTGCCCCTGAAGCGGGCCTCCTCCCGCTTCTTTACACCAATGTTTTCTCCGGGATCACCTCCAAAAGAAGACGACTGACTTAGCTGTGGTCTGCATGGTAGGATTTCGGAGGGTTTTGGCATATTACATTCCATGACCTGAATCAAGAAAGACGGAAATGGTTTACTGTTTATTGGGAATCATGTGAAAAATACCTAATTGACCAACAGCTATATTTCCTTGAAATGTGGAAGGAAAGAGAAATATTTCCAGCAAAGGCAGTCTTGGGCTCAAATCTGCCTCTACCACTCTTAAAAGCTGAGAGACTTTCTTAACCTCTGTGATTTCTTAGGGTTCTCATCTTTAAGGTGTGTAGAAGAATAACTCAGGGTTTTATAAGTGTCAAAACAATGAGGTGTGAGTAATGCCTAGTACAGTATGGAGCACACAGCAGGCTAAAAGTGTATCTTTCCTTTTTCCATTTACTCATAGTAATTGTATCTGTTCTAGATCCCCAAACTACCCCTGTATTTTCGCACCTCCTGCTTTCTTTCTCTGACGTAACTCCACTGAAAAGTCAAAATCACTAAGAGACTTTCAAGATAAGTCTTTGGAATCAAGACATAATTATTCTCTGTAGCATGTCAGAAGACTTGTTTTAATTTCAACACTGTATGATCTAGATATTGTCAACAGCTGCTGTATTCGTAAAATGGAAATAATGCCTGCATCTTCCCATTCTCCTGAAATTGTTAAAATAATAGATTACATCCTTAAATATTATGTATATTCCAGACATAAATTGTATTCTCATTTCTTTGATTTCGACTTGGAAATACAGTAATATTTATTTGATTTGGGTTACTGGGAGGAATAGACTTCAAATGTCATCCAGTGAGGATAGATGGAGGAGGATCAGTGACTTACTCAGTGTCATACAGTTAGTTTTTTCACTCTGTCTAGTTTTTTTTTTTTTCTACAGGTCCCAGAAGGAGTGCTGGAAAGTTATAAATGATTGAAAACACATGTACGATTGCTACACAGTTACCTTCTTAGGCAGTAAAGCTGATGTTTTTATCTTTTCATAATGTATGCTTTGGTGGTTACAATGAGGAGGAGCTCTTAATAACCAGGGTTTTGTGGGGTTTTTTTGCAGCAGTTTAGAGGCTGGTGAATAACTGCAAAGAGGATAGAAGCCTGAGAGACTTACACAGTTAACAATAGTAAACCTTCCTAACACCTTCCAGAAAATGTCAGTGGTATTTTCTGTTAATATTAGCAGATGACCTGTACACACACAAAAAGGGAAAAGCTGAAAGAAGGAAAGTATCTTAATTGGGCAAAAGAAGCTTCTTTCTACCTTGCACGTTTTTCAAGGCAATAGTGAACCAAGTGGTTTCCCCAGAGACTGTTTACGTGACCTTGTTCTGTCTGTCAGGGAATAGTGAGGGCATTACTTCATTCAAAAGAGCAGAGATGAGAGGGAGGGATTGGAGAAGAGAGGGGAGAGAGAAAAGAGGATGAGAGAAAAATTATCCCTTGTGAATATTGTATTATAGCTGAAATTTAATGTCTGGTCTCTTGGGGTTGTGATATTTCACCATTATGATTTTAAGTTTTCCAATTAAGTAGAAAAAGGTTTTATTTTCTGTTTTGACATATGCATAGGAATTTTCCAGCTGTAAACTCTTCTAATAAGACTATAGATATGCCATCAGCTATAGTGCATATGGACGCAGTAGTCTATCACCGAGACCTAATTAAGCAGCTACTATCAAAGTATTTAAAACTTGGGGAAATAGAGAAGAGAGCCTTATTTACCCATTTCAGTTACCCTAAGTGCTCTTTCAATTTAATAATTTTCATGGGTATTTTTGCTTGCAACTAGTGGCTTAACATAGATGCTCTCCATCAGTAACAGTGAAGGACGAATTTTACAACATGGGAGGTAAAGTTGGTGAAAGTATCAGTCTGAGTCTTCTCTTCTCTAGAAAAAATTTTAAATTATTTGTAGTCAGAAGTTGAAAACTCGTAGCCCTTAGATTCTACCTGCAAACGTGTTTGATTTGGTCCACACAACATTTTAACGCTTTTTAAAATAGTTGCTAGTATTTTAAGATTGGAAGATGCTATATAAAAATGAGAATATCTCTTTAGAAAAATCACAGCTTTGAAACCTTGGACTCAGAGTCCCATGTGGCAACAATGGATTGGAGCTGAAAAGCAGTTGGGCCTTTAGAAGGTCTACACCTTGCAACTTGCCACAAGCCTCCACAGAGCTCTTCACTTCCTCAGATGGCCTCTCTGGCCCCTATCAGAATTTGATTTTGGTACATGGAGTTTAAATGAATATCATGTTAAAAAGAAAATACTTTTTGTTGTTTTCACAGTAAACCTAAATAATGGTTATGAGTAACCTTATTCCTTCTGTTTTAGAACAGCTGAATAGATTTGCTGGATTTGGTATTGGACTTGCAAGGTAATTTTGTCTAAAGATTTTTAATTCAAGTTTTTATTTAAAGTTCTTTCTTTAATTTATAATGTTAGGTAATTAGTATTGCTTTCTTTAGAGCAGTAGTTAAAATATTGAAAAATATCTTGCAGAAAAAATTTATTATTTAAAATCGATAACTTGATTTTTTTTCCCAGTAAGGATAGAGAATAGTCATTCAATTTTATAAACACAAAATAATTTTGTAAGGAATATTGTAAGAAGTTTCATGTATCTATCCAAAGAATAAAATAAAATCTAATCTTGTCTCCCAAAAAAAAGTAATTGTGCATTGAACCTTTTTGCTGAACATTAGAATTATAACAAGATATTTAGCAACATGGCATCTAGGTTTTACTTACATGATCGTTAAAATCCATATAACTTAAGTGCAAAGTACATCAAAACCAAAATTTACAGAATTTATAGGGCAGATGGCCCTTCTGATAGGAACTTTGTTCATAGGACATCCTCTGAAAGAAATGGAAAGGGGCATTTAAATTGTCTAGGAAAGAAGTTTTCCATATCAGGCATACAAGATGTAGTTTCATCTTTATACTGTATATATTAATATTATATATGTTGTTGCTTTTGCTTTACCAGTTTGCGAATCTGGCTTTAGTTTTTTTCATATTGAATCTTGTTATTGGTACAGTGATTTGCAAACATGTCTAGACATTTGAAAACTTTTTTTTTTAATTTTAAGAAAAATGCATAATGTAAATAATGCATGATTCTTCAAGAATAAATTCAGATTTATATGTGTTGTAAATTAAATGTTATAAATTATTATTTTATAGTCTTTTTACAGAAAATGTACTGGCCCATCCCTGCATTGTTCTACGCCGCCAATGTCAGGTAAATGTACTTTCTATGATTTTCTAAACAGTAATCCTAACCCTGATTTGAAGTACAGACCTCAGATAAATGACTGAGACCATGTAACCATTATCCTATGTGACATTCACCAAAATCTATATCAGTTCTCAAACTTTTTGGTCTTTGAAAGCTCTTAAGTCTTAAATATTATTGAGGTCTCCAAAAAACAATTGTTTATATGGATTATATCTATCAATATTTGCCATTTCAGAACCCCAAACTGGAAAAATTTATGCATACATATATATATATATATATATATGTTTAATTCATTAAAATATTAATAAACTCATTAGATACTGACATAAATAGCCTTTTTATGAAAAATCACTATTACTTTTTTGAAAATACCTTTAATGTCTGGCATAATAGAAGGCAGCCAGATTTTCACATCTGCTTCTATAGTCAATTTGTTGCAACACTTTGTTTTTGAAAGAAACAAGAGGTAATTGGCAGATATTCTTCTTTGATACTACACCAAAACTCAATAAGCGGTAACTTTTTGAAAGTTATTTGCAATGTGAAATCTGAAACCACGTCAATCAACTTTTTATACTCTGTTACATTAAAAGCTATTCATTTGTACTTCATGTTGAATAGATTTTTTGTGTGTGTGGTACGCGGGCCTCTCACTGTTGTGGCCTCTCCCGTTGCGGAGCACAGGCTCCGGACGCGCAGGCTTAGCGGCCATGGCTCACGGGCCTAGCCGCTCCGCGGCATGTGGGATCTTCCCGGACTGGGGCACAAACCCGTGACCCCTGCATCGGCACGTGCACTCTCAACCACTGCGCCACCAGGGAAGCCCTCAGGTTTATTTATAGTAATCCTTTAGCCAGGGCTGTCCTAAGAGCACTCTAGATAAAGTCTCTTCCTCCTAGTAAGTGTTACTAGTCTATTTATCTGAAGATCCCATTGACAAAGAGATTAACCTGGGACTCTCAACCACTGTGCCACCAGGGAAGCCCTTGAATAGTTTTTTTACGTGTGCATGCTTCTGTTACATCATGCATTGATTAATTGAAAAATACTGATTTACTGAATTATATAGATCATCTAAATGTTATGACATTTGATTCTACAGTATCAAAAGACCACCGTCACTAAAATCACTACCAGTCTCACCAGAAAAGTGTTTCAGTTTTCATACGATCTTGATAGTGGATATAGGTTTTCCAGAATTATAATTTTTGCTTGTAAGCTCAAATTTATCATTGGCAATAAATACTGTTGTTGTTGTTGTTGTTTAATCAACAAGCCCACTTTGTTCAGTTTTAAAAACATGTTATCCCAAATGTGAATAACTATATTCTGTTAGTTTTTCCAGAAAAAAATGGTGATCCATGAAAAAAGTGGTTAGTTCAGGCTCACAACTCCATCGGACAAGTTCTTTTCCTTATGACAGCCATCTTCATTACGCAACACACAAAATATTAATGAGAAAGATGATGTGTACTCAAGAGTCAGCATTTTATAAAATAAATGTGTCTTACTGCTTCACCAAGGGCATTCTTTAGGGCAAGTGGCTTTTGCCTCTTTATAAGTGAGTCGGATAAAGAATACAATAAGTACAAAAATATAGTTCGGTGCCACTGCCTTCATGCATGCTACGGAGTGAGTAATTTTACCCACCATTGCTTTTGCAGTATTACTGAAAATGTCAACACAGTAAAAAAGGCAGATGATGCCTTAGTATCAAGAAAATAATTTTGAACTTGTCAATCCCCTGAAAGGGTAATGAGGCCCTTGAGGGCTAGTGGACCACACTGGCAAAAGCTCCTATAATATAACTTATCTTCTTTGAAAATTGAGTTAGACAAGATAGAAATAGTTAAAAATTAAGCTGTTTATGCTTAGCACCAAAAAAGTACGCATAAAGAGAGAAACAGCTATTTAAATAGCCCTAACAGTGTTATGTACGCTAGAAAAGTGAATTTCAGGCATATATTTTACATTGTGACAATATCACATTTTGATCCAGTGTATACTTCTATATAAGTAACTTTTTAAAATGTTTTAGCAAATAATACCTTCAGAATGTATGATGCATTCTGATACTTTCTTTTTTATTATTTCACTTAATAAGTATTAGTTCTGACCCCCATACTGATTTCATAATTTACCAATTGTTTGTAGCTTGTTATTGCTTGCCATTGGTAGACAGGAATCTGCTGTTCCCTGAGTTCTTCGCGGTTCCTGTGTGTTAATGGCATGAGCATTTTGCCACACTGAATGTAATTCTGGTGTTTAAGGAAACATAAATATCAAATACCAAGGCCCTCTTTATTATATATTCTACATTACTATGTATATCACACATTGGTCTTCAGGGCTATATTTGTACAACCTCATGTACTGTACTTTTAAGTTATTTAAAGCACTTTCAAGAGTAATTTTGCTTATGTGTAATTTATGCTGACTTTAGAATTG
Source organism: Neophocaena asiaeorientalis asiaeorientalis (assembly GCF_003031525.2). Classification (NCBI taxonomy): domain Eukaryota; kingdom Metazoa; phylum Chordata; class Mammalia; order Artiodactyla; family Phocoenidae; genus Neophocaena; species Neophocaena asiaeorientalis. Next base: position 7,656,056 of record NW_020173108.1, on the reverse strand, counting down.
AACTTTCATTTATGCTATGACTCACTGTATCCTTCATGACTTTATTTCTTAACAAGACAATAACAGAAAATAATCATGAAATATCTTTTTTACAGGTTAATTACCATGCTCGGCATTATCATCTCACTCCATTTACAGTCATCAATATTATGTACAGCTTCAACAAAACTCAGGTGAGAATTAGTCTGTACATTCTATTAAAGTTATTTGTAATGTGCCATTTTGCCTTAGTAATAATTAAAGCAACAATAATTCCTTTTAGTTATTAAAGATATTGTACCTCTTATACTAAAACTAACTTAACATGATAATGACATCTTCTTGATATCACTGAATAATCAGTAAATTCACACCTTTGCCAAAATTAATTAAATATTAGGGGTATTTAATTCATATTAGAGATAATTAATTGGAGTGTTTATCTTCACCTAAATGTAGGCCACCCAACAAATGTTAAAATAATGATAGGACTTACTTTAGTTGTAGTTCTTTACTAAAATGTCCTTTTGAATAATGCCTTACTGGAAAATATCAGTAAACATTTAATATCAAGTTTTATTAAGACCTTTTTTTGGTTTCTTTTTTAGGCATTAACAGAAATAACCATAAATTTTTTCATTTTAGGGACCAAGGGCTCTTTGGAAAGGAATGGGAAGTACATTTATTGTTCAGGGAGTCACACTTGGAGCAGAGGGAATAATCAGTGAATTCACACCTTTACCGAGGTACCTTTTTGGCATTTTCTCAGATTAACTTCATATTAAATATATGACAGAATATGATAGTTGCTAAAAATACCTTGAATTTGAAAACTTGCCTGAAGTAGCTAAGAGAAGAAACTGAGAATAAATAATTAATTATATCTTATGGAATTAGTATGTGATAAAGAAAATGCTTCCTGGTCTAATATCTGTTGAGCTCTTTCAGCTCCTACTGCTATATATCAACAATTATCAGCTAAGGAACAAACCTGAGTATGTGAGCAATTCCTGTTATTTAAGTGGCTAGCTTGGTGAAGGAGACACATGTAAGCAAATTTTACTACATCGTGATTAGTGTCGTAATTAAACAAACCCCTTTCAGAGTGCAGGGGACACCGCGTGGATTTATTGGCAGAGATTTTTTTAGCCTGAAATCTGAGCTAGATCTGGAATTATGAGTAGGAAATAACTTGGCAGAGAAGGAGAGCAAGTAGAGGTCACAGCATGCCCAATTTTATGGAAGTTGGAAGGTCCAGGTGATAAGTGTCTTGTGCTTAGAATATTGGGCATGTGTGAAGTAGAATAACGTGAAAAGAGGCTGAGGTGCTAGACTAAAGCATGGTTCTGCCTTTGTAAGTGACTTAGGCTTTATTGTCAATGGAGTTGGGAATTTAAGGGGGAGATTGTTTCTTTTTGTTTAATATATGGTTTCTTTGATCAAGGATTTCTCAAGTGGCAGTGTTTTTTTAAAACATGGAGTGTTGTAGACAGAGATTTATGGAGAACTGTTACAGTAATCTAGGCCAGACGGAGAAGGGTCTGAACTATGGAGTGGAACAGAAGGGAGGAGCTGTATAAACATTTCTAAAGTATAATAGATAACTGGTGATAGATTGGGAATGGGATTATGGGAGAGTGAATTAGCAGCAGTGACAGATTTCTAGATTGGAATTGAGTTGGAGAATTTATAAAGAAGAGTAAGTTGGAGTCGGAAAGAACATAAGGAATGTAACTGTTAATAAATGAAGTTTGAGGGACTTCCCTGGTGGTCCAGTGGTTAAGAATCCGCCTTCCAATGCAGGGTACGCGGGTTCGATCCCTGGTCAGGGAACTAAGATCCCACATGCTGCGGGGCAACTGAGCCCGCGTGCTGCAACTACTGAGCCCACGTACACTAGAGCCCGAGCATTACAATTAGAGAGAAGCCCGCACGCCACAACGAGAGATGCCTGCGCGCTGCAACAAAGATCCTGCATGCTGCCAACTAAGACCTGATGAAGCCAAATAAACAAATAAATAAATATTTTTGGATAAATAAAGTTTGAGATTCATGCAAGACATTTAGGGGGACATGCCTAGTAGTGGTTGGAACTGTGGATCAGAGTCTCAGAGACAATTTAAAGCTGGAGGCATAGCTTTGAATGTTGTGGCACAAAAATGGCAGTTGAAGCTTTAGGATGGATGAATTTCCCTAAGGAGGACGTGTAGACTAGATGACAGAGAGTGGACCAAGGACAGAATCCTGGGCGATGTGTGAGTGCACGTGTGTGTGGGGGGCGGGGGGGCGGGTAGGAGAGGTAATAGAGGGGAGTAGTAAGAGATGTTCACAAAAAAAAATTAACAAGAGCAGTAAGCTGTAGGACAGTGGTGGCCTGCAAGCCAAGAGAGGAGAATCAGAATTGTAGATTCTTTTGGAGGGAGAGGGTAGAGAAATTGGAATGTTTGATTATGGGTATATTTTTTCTCTTTGAAACAGGATACAGGTGAAAGAAGGATGAGTACTGGGGTGGTTTAGATAGAGTATAAGAACAATGATAGACATTTGAGACAGTCACAGCTATGAGTAACAGAAAGGGGACCTTACAAGGAATACATGAAAATAATGTTAAGAGTTAATGTTGAAGATCATAAATTTGTTTAGGTGCTATTTGGCAGGACTCTGGGATTTTCTGTATCAACCGTAAGTCCCAGGGATGGAGTTAAAGACCGAGTGGTTTGTTATTCCAAAATTGGCCCCTGGCAGGGTGAATTTTTTGGATTGACAAGGAAGTGTGAGGTAGTTGAAGGTGCAGCCACTAGCATCTCAATCTGAGAATCAGTCTTTGTAGGGAAGGAAGTAAAGGCAGAAGAGACTGATATCAGGCTTTTTGCCAGTGTGATTGCTTTCAAAGGACCACATAGCTTTGAAGTTCCTTTAACACAGCTTTGCTGAGTGTTACAGAGAAAACAAAAAATGTTTTGTCAGCTAAGTTTCTCCTCTCATACTTAAAAAAATCTGAATTTCTGCCCTTGGCTAACTTTATTCACCCCATTGTTTTTCATATCACGGATAAGATCAAAACTTAGTATTTGTCATCAAATGTTCTTGAAGTTCTCCCACAAACACAAAATTCTATAAAAAATTAACAAAATTCAGTAATTTCTGTACGGCAAAGAGTAAAGAATTCTGTATTTGCAGTCAGAACACTGTTGGTCCTGACTATTCCACTTTTTAGTTCTGGGACCTTAGGCAAGTAACACCATTTCTCTAAAGCAGAGATGAAGCAGTAACTTTAACTTCAGGTTGAAGGGAAGGTAAAAGAGAAATGAGAATGAGAGGGCACAAAATTTTGTTAAATTTTATTATCTAACTTTCTTACTCTGTAGACATACAGACACATCAGTCGTGTGGGTATGTATTGTCTGTTGGTCGTCTTGAATCTTATTAAAGACAGAAAAGGTTATCTTTGTGGTATTCTACTTGGGTTAAATTTTTGTGGTAAATCTCACTCATTACTTCATTTATTTATTTAGCTCATACTTCCTGAGTCCCTACTATGTGCTAGGTTCTGTGCTAGAAATCAGGTATATAGTGAGGAGAAGAAACAAAAGGTACCTGTGACCATGAAACTTTGGATCTAGTGTAAGGGACATATGTTAAGTAAAATAATCCCCCTAATGAATGAATAATTACAAACTGAGGCTTGTTCTCTAAAAGAAAAGAATATGGTTCTGTGACAGTATTAGAGTGTTAGGAACAGTGTCCCTAATAAAATGACAGTTAAGCTGAGATCTGAAAGGCATTCAGGAGACACAGACCAGTTGGTGCACAGGCAATGAGGCAGGGGGAATGTGGAGAATTCCTGTAATTGAGGGAAGGCTCATAGGATTTGAGCTCAGAGAGCAGGATGGAGAGCAAGAGCCAATCTGCGCTTGGCCTTGTAGGCCACTTTAAGAATACTGAGGAGTTTTAAGCAGGAGTCAATGACATGATCAGATTTGTTTCTAAAGGGTCATTGTAAGTGGAGGTAAAAAGATTGCAGGAGGACCAAAGTAGAGAAAAGGATACATGTTCATAAGCTATCACCATCTAGGTGAGAAATATGGTAACTAGGACTAGGATGGTATCTTTTGAGATGGATGTAAATAGATGATATTGAGATATATTTAGGTAAAATTGATGGAACTTGGTGATGGATTAAAGTTGGTTGATGATAGACAAGGTGTCGAGGATGACTTCTAGGATTTTGGTTCGTGTAACTAGATGTCAAATAAAGCCATTCTCAGACATACAGTGTAAACATTTTTTTTTTAATTCTAACTTATTTGGGCAAGGTTGACTTTTCTTGGGGGAAAACAAAGTCATAGCAGACACAGTATTAAAGCAGAAACCCAAAGCATTTCACAGAAGTTACCACTTGAGGAGGATAAGCTCTAGAGTCTCTGAGACTGAGGTTCACGGTGATCACTAGGTACAATAGGTGAGACAGTCTGGATTCACCAGTATTTTTTTATACTGATTATGATCACATCTGAATTTGTGATCTGATCACATTATAGTTTCTCAGTATTTATTACTTTAAAAAAAAAATGTATAAAGCCCAGGATCATCATCTGTGATCTCTTTCTTTATCTACTGTTCAGATCCCTCCTAAATCCTTCCCCAAACCTTCCCCCAGGTGGAGTGAGTTAGACTTTGTGTTGCTCTACCCTGAAGTACCCTTTCCTTTCATGTGGCATTTCTCAAATCATTAACATAAGGAGCACCTCTAACCAAGGCTACCTGTATAGTTCAGTCTCTCACAGAATCCATTTAGTTGAACTCCAGCTTAGTTTGACTCATCTCACATTTGTAGTTGTACCAGTACTGTTTTACTGTTTTCTCCTCATGTTGTCTGTTTCTCCTAATGACTCCTCTGAATTCACTGACTTAAACACATTCCATTTTAAACACAATGAACTCTTTCTCCAATTCAATAGATTTCCTTTCTGATTAAGTTCTCAATTAGGAAACAGTAAAAGGGTCTAAGAGTAAGAAAGAAAAGTTATAAGTTTGATTTTGGACAAGTTCATTTTGACACAGAGAGAAATCTAAACTGAAGATAATAGATTTGGGAGGTTCTGAAGCATCATCTTGGGTAAGATTGCCTGGGGAAGGAATGTAACTTATATAGTAAGCAAAGAACAGGGCTTGAGCCTTTAGGAACTCCAGAATAGGTTGCTGAGTTCAGAAAAATGCCCCTGCAAAGGAGTCAAAAGTAGAGACCAGAGGCTTCCCTGGTGGCGCAGTGGTTGAGAGTCCGCCTGCCGATGCAGGGGACGCGGGTTCGTGCCCCGGTCCGGGAAGATCCCACATGCCGCGGAGCGGCTGGGCCCGTGAGCCATGGCCACTGAGCCTGCGCATCCGGAGCCTGTGCTCCGCAACGGGAGAGGCCACAGCAGTGAGAGGCCCGCGTACCGCAAAAAAAAAAAAAAAAAAAAAAAAAAAAAAAAAAAGTAGAGACCAGAAGAGAGGAGAAAAACCAGAAGAGTATGGGATAGTGGAATACAGGGGCAGGGAGTGCTTCCAGAAGGAGGGAAGAACACAAGTGCATGTTGGCTGCTGAAAGGTCAAATAAGGCACAACCTTAAAATGCCTATTTGATTTAGTGATGTGGAGGTCATGGGGACCTTGGCAAGAGCTGTTTTTATAGAATAATAGGGTAGAAGCCAATTTGGAATGGGTTCAGGGTGAGTGGGAAGCTAGGACATGGAAATAGCAAGTTTAGACAGTCCTCTGTGAAGAGGGGAGATGAAGAGAAGGAGCTGGAAGATGAGGGGCTTGGGTTACATTGAGGGAAGATTTTTTTTTTTTAAGAGGGCAGTTTGAGCACGGGAAAATAAGAGGCAATGGAAAGTAGACTGTATAAATAGAGCGTTATTTAAAAATTCTATTGCTTTTGTGTATTGATTATGCATGGAAGTATGTGTGTTAGTCTGTCAAATGGAAAACTTTGATAAAAAGTAAGTCACTTCACTTAATTTTGTTGCTCATTTGAAGGGCAGTTTTTGCTTGTGAAAATAGCGAGTTAAATATATATTTTGGTATTTGATGATGAAATATAAAAAGGTTTAATCACAAGTAGATTTTTACACTACCCTTTTTCCTGAAGCATTTAAATATGCTAATTTAATTTTCTAGAGCTGTGGCAATAAGTTTTACACATTTTATAAAGGAGTAGAAAGCAGATACCAGGAAGAGCGCCTCAGGGCTTTTTTTATGCTTGATTCTAAATTTCTTTTTTCACTCTTTTTACCTTAATCCTAATAATCTTATGAACCGGCCGCAGTAATTAGTATTCAAAGGAAAGGTGGCCCAGTCCTTACAGAAATGCAGGTCACAGACCCATCTATCCATAATGTTAACGGAGTGCACAAACTTAACGTCGTAATAACCTGTGGTAATCCTTTCTGAGGCCATAGTAAGAGTAATAGCAGTGCCCAGAAAATTTCCAAAACTTTCAGCATATTTTGTTTTATAATCATAAAGTCACTGTCAGTAAGTTAAGTAGCCTAATCTTTTTTTTACAATTTTCGTCTTAATCATTAAATGTCATTCCAGCTGTATTTTTCGATAGTTGTTCAGGCCTCGTATAGTATTCTGGTATTAATTCAATCAGAATGTGATGAATCAGAGATGGTTGTTCTGTTGTCTAAAAGTTTCTCTGCAGACCTTTCAGTCTCCTAGAAAAATGTAGAAAAGTTCACATACCACCCATGCCATAAGTGTACTGAGTTTGTTTTTAGAGCACTTACATTATCAGTGATTAATTTCCTTTACCTTTTTAGTATAAAATATATTCCTTTGTCTCCTTATGATTGTCATACTTACTCATTTCAAATAGAAAATGTTTTTCTCAGGTTCCTGCTGTGGCCATGGTACATGGGTGCCAATGTCATCGGGAGCAGGTGGCAGCCAGTCTCCCCTTTATTTTACATTTTCCTTTTCTCTGTTACTCTGCCTTCCTCCCTCCCCTCCCCTCCCTTCCATCCCCTCTGTCTGCCTTTTCATTCCCCCACCTCCACCGCCTCCCTTTTACTTTCCCTTTTATTCTCCATGTTCTTTTCTCCTTTTTGACTTTTCTCTTGATATAACTTTCTCCCTTTTTGTTCTTCATTCAGCTTGCCTCTCTTCTTTTTCTCCTCTCTTTTCTGATTTCCAAAGGTAACCTAAATAGTAGGAAGCACGCAGTCCTAGACCTTGGTTCCAGACCTGGCATTCTGCCTCTCTCCTTTGATCTTTTTTACATCTTTATTAGAGTATAATTGCTTTACAATGGTGTGTTAGCTTCTGCTTTATAACAAAGTGAATCAGTTATACATATACATATGTTCCCATGTCTCTTCCCTCTTGTGTCTCCCTCCCTCCCACCCTTCCTATCCCACCCCTCCAGGCGGTCACCAAGCACTGAGCTGATCTCCCTGTGCTATGCGGCTGCTTCCCACTAGCTATCTACCTTACATTTGGTAGTGTATATATGTCCATGCCTCTCTCTCGCTTTGTCACAGCTTACCCTTCCCCCTCCCCATATCCTCAAGTCCATTCTCTAGTAGGTCTGTGTCTTTATTCCCATCTTACCCCTAGGTTCTTCATGACATTTTTTTTTCTTAAATTCCATATATATGTGTTAGCAAACAGTGTTTGTCTTTCTCTTTCTGACTTACTTCACTCTGTATGACAGACTCTAGGTCTATCCACCTCATTACAAATAGCTCAATTTCGTTTCTTTTTATGGCTGAGTAATATTCCATTGTATATATGTGCCACATCTTCTTTATCCATTCATCCGATGATGGACACTTAGGTTGTTTCCATCTCCGGGCTATTGTAAATAGAGCTGCAATGAACATTTTGGTACATGACTCTTTTTGAATTATGGTTTTCTCAGGGTATATGCCCACCTGTGATCTTTTTGACCTTTATTTTTCTCATAAGTAAAAGAAATAGGACAGTACCTGCTCTGCTTATCTCACAGGATTTCTTCTTGTATCAAATGAGATGAGAGGCAGTACAGGCAGATAGTATAGACTTCAAGTCATACGGACCATGGTTTAGACCAAGTTGCACCGCTAACTAGTTGCATGGCTTTGGGTAAGTTATGAACCATCTCTGAGCCGATTTCCTCATCTATGAAATTGGGGGTTATAGGTTCATTGTGAGGGTTAGAAGTAATTTATGCAGAGTGCTTTGCACAATGCCTGGCATATAGTAGGAGCTAAAAAAGATAATAGAATATAATAAAGGTCACAAAAGTAATGTCATCTCAATAAGTAAAGGCACTTTGAAAATTAGGGGCTATACAAATGTATGTGTCATTCTGAATTACAGTTACTTAATTTTGTTTTGTTTTCTAATTCTCATTCTTACATACATTTTAAAGCTTTTTTATTCCTTTATCCTATTTTATTGTTTACCTTTCTCTTCCCCGTCGATTGTTTTCCTCAGTCTATCATTTTTGCATCTTATCTAATGTCTCACGTTCATTTTTATAGTCAGTTATAACTCTTCCTCCTCTGTCATCCCCTTCTGTCAGCACATACAGAAAGACCTTCTATGTTTTTTCTCTTTTCAACCCACTGTAATTGTTTGACGGGTCCCAAAAAGGAAAATGTTCATCATGAGAATATATTTCTCCTACAGATTAAAAAAAATTAAAAATTGATTACTTTTTTTAAAGCTTAAGCTAATTCAAGATGTTTTAGAAAACATGGCTTTTACTTTATTTATTTTTTAGGGAGATTTCACATAAATGGAATCCTAAACAAATAGGAGAACACCTTCTACTGAAATCGTAAGTATCAAAAGCAGCATTTATATTGAAATATATATCCATTTTTATAGTGTTAGAACTGAAAAAAAGCTTATTAAATAAACAAAGTGAAGGAAAGTAGAGCAATGAAATATTTGTGGGACTAGAACTTAATCAGAAAAGTAACATAGAATTTAGGAATAAAATTCTGAAATATATGTTATCTTTTAAATAACCCTTCTAATTTGAAAGGCTAAAATCACAACCTAATTTTTCTTTGTGTTCTTAGGAAGTTAACAGAGATCTTCAACTTATTAAACCTGAATTGCCAGGAAAATTATTACTCTTATTATTATCATTATTCTCTTAGTAAGCAGACATACAAATTTATATTTGTATGGTGATGAGTAAACTCAAACAAAACCTTAGTGTCATTAAAACGTAGTCCTAAAGGCACTTAGTGACTTTACAACACTGACCATTTTTATAGATTAGAATTTTACTCTTCACTTTTTAATTTTTTTTGAAGATTGGGAATTGGAAACCCCCCAGCTTGCTGGCTCCCTCTGTGGGACATTCCAGCACATTATTACTTAGTGATGTTCCATTCACCTTGAAAACCACTACTTGCCAGGACCTGGCCCATAGGGTTAGGTAAGTCCCACCTTGACATTATTTTAAATAACTATATTTTGCAGGCTTGCAAAGTTGTAATATTACTATGTCTAAATAGTGGCAATAGGAGGCAACTTTGCAAAGCTGTACAATATTGTTTTTTAATAATAAAAGGGGACTTCACTTACCATGGAAGACTGGCTTAGCTCTGCTGGGTGGGAAATCTGGGAATGGATAATGATAATAGATAGGACAATAGCAGAACAGTAGCCTTGTTGAGATATCACTAAAAAGGCAAGCAATGGAATGGATCCCTCAACCTAAATTTTAGGTATCAGATTTACAGGCTACATTAGCTATGTGCAGGTAGACGTCCAAACAGTGAATCATAAACAAGCCTATATTTTACTGGTTTAAAATAATTTTCTTTACAGGCTGTCACTGTGTTATTATTAATACTTAATTTTTCATCTCTAATTGTTGAGTAAAGCATCTTATGTTACAGGTCTCTGAAGTATCTTTAGGCTATAGGTATTAATAGTTAAAAACCTTGAAGATATTATTCAAGCTTGAGTATAAATTATGTTGATGTATTAATGTAGATATTAAAAAAATTAGTGGAAGCATCTTGTTTCAGTATACTGATAAGTTTGTTTTAATTTCTACAGCCTAACTTATATAGTGGCAATGCCTTTTTATTCAGCAAGTCTAATCGAAACAGTACAGGTGAGCTATTTTTTCTTGTTTTTTTTAAAATTAAAAATGTTGTTGGAATATTCAGTATATTGTGTATGTCTGATAGTATAACAGAAAAATTTAAGACAGTATCCTTCTAAAAAATTTATTTTTTCTCAGATACCATACATATATCAAAGATTATACTAGGCACATTTCTGGTGTGTCTGTTTCCTTTGCAAATTTACTTCCCACTTTTAATTCTCTTTATCCCTTACACAGGCAGCTGTACTCTTCATTCAGATATCTCAGAAACCAGCCTATGACCTTCTCTGAATACAAAAAAATCTATAGGGTTGTTTTTTGTTTTTGTTTTTTTCTCCAACTTTTTAATAACTCAAATAGTTATGGCTTATCAGACAATTAATTACCTGAACATAAAACATGATGGATAATCATCCTAACAGTGAGAAGGTAGTCCCCATAGGTAGTCTACTAACAGCATTCTTTTTAAATATGCCTTTTAAGGAACATTTGATGCTATGGTGTTTAGTATATACTACAAAGCGAAAGCAGTCTCCTGCTAGCATTTTAAATTGTTTCACTATTTCTAACCACATGGTGGCACTTCAAGTACATTGAATTAATGTACTTTCTCACATACCGTTCCTGCATTTAAAACTGTAAGAGAGCTAGCTTAACTTTACCCTGCACACAAAATCCAACTAACTGTCTACCACCTGTCTTCTGTCTCCAACATCAGATCCTCTAGCATATTTTTTTCTTTGTCATAATCAGCGCTTATGAGTTTCCTCTCTATAAAACCTCACTGGATCAGCCTTTCCTTTTCTAATTACTCTTTTCCACTTAATTGCTTTTCTGGCCATATCGTTTTTCTTTTCTTTTCTTTTCTTTTCTTTTTAAAGGCAGAAAAAACTTTATTCATGCATAAACTCGTAATGACCCCACCTTCCTGCACAACTTTAGAAACATTGACTTATTACAATACAAATTGGACCAAATGGTGAAGGAACTCCAAAACCATCACAGACCTTTCTCGCTTCACTACACAGTGCAGTGGAGCACGGCACAAATTGAGGAAGGAAGTCCTTTATGTGTTTTCACATTTACCTGCTTGCCTTCAAACCCCAGGGCAGAGATTCGGTTGGGGGTGGATTGGGGGCAGAACCTATTGTTGATTTTTTATGTGTTTATTTTTGAGAATTATTAACTGAAGTTAACATCTTGCTACCCAAATATTGTCTCCTATCCCCTTGCATTTGGCAATGTGAAAGGATACAACCTTTGTGTGGGGCTGCAGTTTACAGAATTATCACTTTATGACATAGCCTCATTTTATAGATAAGGGGAAAAAAATAGCAGGAAGATAATTATTGAAGGAAAAAAAAATGAAACAGTGTGATATATTGGGGAAAAACAAGTTTTAGCTTTATGGAGACCCATATCACAGTCACATTTCTCTACTTAAATTAGACCTGTGACTTTAAGCAGATGTCCTAACCTTTTTTAAATCTTAATTTTCTCACACATAAAATGGGAATAGTATTTTATTAACTGAATTATAAAAATTAAGTGAATTATTTATGTAAAGTGCCCAGCTCACTATATGTTCATTTTGTTTTGTTTTTTTAACCCAAATGCCCTGTTTTTTTCTGCCCCAGGTTCCACCCGCTGACCGCCTCCTTTTGACTCCTTTTGTCTGATTTTCTAGTTCTCTTTTTTTTCTTTCAATTTCTACTCTCTTGAACATACTCCTTTTCTTTTAGTAACCTCTTACCATCTCTTCTCCTGTAGCTCCAAGGCACAATACTTGACCGTCTCTGCTTTGTGTCCCATATTCACTGTCCTGGAGAACTCATTTACTTGCATGAATCCTTTTAACTCTCACCTTTATATGAATCTAAAAATTACAAAAGTCTTGATTTTCATATTTCTTTCATCCTTCATAACCAATCAGCCATCATGCCTTCTCAGTTCTAACTTCAGGGAGTATCTGAGATTGTCTGCTCCTCCCCACCGATAGGCCACCATTCTCTTTCCTTCTTGTTACATCAGCTTCTTTCTCCCTACCATGTTCAGTGGTTTTTTGCCTGTCTGGGGAGCTCAGATCTCTTTGAGAACAGTCTTTCCCTTGAAAAATACACATGTGTATATAGATCTCCTAAAGAACACCACCATTCTTCAATATGAACTTCCTAGTGATCTGTTGTCTTTACTAAGAATCTTTGTTCTGTTTCCTGCATTTTAAAGTCCATTCTACATATTCATGCAAGATTAGTGTTCTTAAATTGCAGTGCTTATATCCTTTTGCTGATTAAGGATCCACGTTGACTCATATTCTCGAAGATCAATTTCAGACTTCTCAGCATAGTATTAAATCAAGGTTTTTACTGACTTTACCTTTCAGCTAATCTTTCTTAACTGCTAATTTTTTTAAAAAGCTCATTTTAAATTTTAAAATTTTAAATAAATGAATTAAATTCATTTATTGAGTGCTAACCTATATCAGGCACTGTTATAGACCCTGGGGATAACATAGCAAACAAAAACTTTCTGCCCTCATGGCACTTACATTCCTGTGGGGAAGATGGACATAAACAAGATAAACAAAAGGATACTTCATGGTGCTAAGTGCTAAAAAAATAAAACAAGGAAATGAAATAAGATGTGTAATGGGTAGCAAGGGATGTTACTATTTTTTTAAGATCAGGAAAGTTCTCAGAAGCAAAAGTCATTTGAGTAAAGGTCTGAACATAAGAACTACATGGATATTTGGGAGAAGAACATTCTAAGCAGAGGGAAAGCAAGTGCAAAGGCCCTGAGGTAGGATTATATCTTCCGTGTTTGAGGAGCAAAAAGAAGGCCAATACAGTTGAAGCTGACTAAGGAAGGGAGAACAAGAGGAGGTGAGGTCTGAGAGGTAAGAGGGAGAGAGATCACACAGGACACTAAAGATCACTGTAATAATTTGGCTTTACTTTGAGGGAGATGGAAAGTCTTTGGTAGGTTTGAGCGAAGAGTGACATGATCTAACTTGTGTCTTTAATAGGATCTGTTTGGCTGCTGTATTAAAAATAAACTGGACTGGGAAGGGGGCCAGAGGCAGGTAAATGGATTAGGTTAGGTGAGCTCATTTTAGTCTCATGGTTTTAAATATGTTTTCTTCACTGTAAACTCTCACATTTGTACGTGCAGCTCAGACCTTTTCCTTGTAGTCTAGGTTATAAACTCCACTTGGAGTTTACACCTTAGACTTAACATTTCTGAATTCTTGATCTTCTCCCCCAAATTGCTACCCCAGGAATATTGTCCAACTCAGTAAAAGGCACTGCTATTCTTACACTTCCTCTGGCCAACAGCTTTGAGGTCATCCTTGTCTTCTCTTTTTCACACCCCAAATCAAATCTACCAGTAATTCCTATTGGCTATAATTTTAGGATAAAAGCACAGTTGCAGCATTTTATTTCCTTTGCTACCTGCTAGTCCAATCCACCATCATATCTTTAACTGGTTTCTCAGCCTCTGCTCTCATTCTCCTCTACACAACAGCCAGTATAACATAAATTGTATCTTACCCATCTTATGCTTAAAACCAACTAGTCACTTCCCATCTGACTGGAGGCCAAGTTCTGCACAGTGGCATGGTATGGCCCCTGACTACCTTTTTAACTTCATTTTTTGCTGTTCTCTTCTTCAGTCGTTGCTCCAGCCAAATTGGCCTCTTAGTTGTTCCTTTTCTGCCTGTCCATGCCTCTGTAACCAGTATCACAAACTTCCTTATACATATCCCCATAATTGTAAAAAAGCAGAGACAATGCAGATGATAATGACTCATGTTTATTGAGTGTGTTCTGGGTACCAGGCCTTTTTTCATTTAATCCTCCCAGCAACTCTGTGCATAAAAGGTAGGTAGGCCTAATTCCATTTTTATAGAACAGTAAACTGACTCTTAGGAGAAGTTAAGCAAGTTGCCCATGGTCACATGACCAGTAAGTACATAATGGAGGTGGGTTTTAAAGCAATGCTTAAGAACTCCAAGCACTGTGCTACTTCTTCAATATCATGTACAATATTTGTTGCTTTTCAAAATGTGTCCTAAGGAGGTTCTTGAGGGTGGGGAAACCAGGTGTGTCACCCTCCCCATCTCTTCTTGTTTCCCTCCCCCAATAAGAATAGCTCCCAGCTTCACTGCTATCTGTCTTGTGAAATTTTATTTGAAAAAAGAATCTAATGCCTAGATAACATTTGAAGTTTGCAAACCATTGATGTTTTTCCTCTTTAGTCAGAAAATTAGGATTTAAAAGGGACCTAGAAAGAATCCTTCTTTGTGGCAGAATAAGCAGATGTTAACTTTTACTCATTTCATCATTTTCATTTCAGAGTGAGATAATTCGAGACAATACTGGAATTTTGGAATGTATTAAAGAAGGAATTGGAAGAGTGATAGGCTTGGGAGTGCCTCACAGCAAACGACTACTTCCGCTTCTTTCCTTGATCTTCCCTACGGTGCTGCATGGGGTTCTTCATTACATCATCAGCTCAGTCATTCAGAAGATTGTCCTGCTAATTCTAAAGAGAAAGACTTACAATAGCCACCTAGCTGAGAGCACTAGCCCCGTGCAGAGTATGTTGGATGCTTATTTTCCAGAGCTTATTGCTAACTTTGCTGCCAGTCTTTGCTCTGATGTTATACTTTACCCACTGGAAACAGTTTTGCACCGCCTTCACATTCAAGGAACACGCACAATAATTGACAATACAGACCTTGGCTATGAAGTGCTTCCAATTAATACACAGTATGAGGGAATGAGAGACTGTATCAATACCATAAGGCAGGAAGAAGGAATGCTTGGTTTTTATAAAGGGTTTGGTGCTGTCGCAATACAGTACACGCTGCACGCAGCTGTTTTACAGATTACCAAGATTATTTACTCTACTCTTCTTCAAAATAGTGTTTGAGATTTAGATTCCTGGTTAGTCTGAAAGACATCATCTGGATACTTCGTTATGAAATTATGAGGGATAAGAGTGAAATACTGTTGGTGGGAAATGGATTAGAAAGTGAAACTGGTAGAAAAAGTCCATGCTGATTATATTGACTCTTCAATTTTTAAAAAGGTTATTGGTATATATTTTGGATTCAAAGTATTCCAAATTTGAAAACTGAATAAAGACACTCATATGAATTAAATTCTAGCTAGTGTAGCACTAATGCTGAACTAAAAATGATCTCGGGAAGAAGCAAAGTTTTGTCAGCAAACTGAAAACAAAATTTCATATGACTTTACTGTTTATTACATGTTTAGTTCACCTTCTAGATTGATACTGGTATGTCATTCTTAATACAGTGTATAGTAGCAGGAGGTCATAGTTTACCTTTAAGCAAATAAGTTATGTTATCAGTAACCCGGACAAGAAAGATGAGATCTGGCAATCTGTAAACAGGAGCCGAGGGTTTTAAATTGTACTGTCCTTGTATAACTTTAATGGCTGTACATTTATTCTATAAAGCCACTTACATGCATACATACAACTTGGAATTGCCTTCATCCCTACAAATTTTCCACTCTTAGAACAGCTTACTGTATAAAATGCAGTTATGTATTTTCTGCTTGAATATCAGAACAAAATATTAAAAGCCAAGGTTCCCCAAAGATTTAAGGCAAACAGCTTACTTGTCCATATGCAAACCCACCGTTTCAGTGCCAGCAACTTAGAATTTGTCATATGTTTATAAAGTTTGATTTGCTTATCTAGCCTTATGAATCATCAGACTGTTTTTAGAACCACTCTTAACAGAGATAGAATATAAAATAATCATGACAACTGTTCCTGCTTCCACATTTACAAATTGTGTACTAAAGTGAATATCACTTGCCATTCGTTTCTGAATGACTTGACTTAGAGGAGACACGATTAAAATTCACCTGGGAATTTGTGCCTCTTGCCTTCCATATAGTCATCATTAAATGATGGCTTCAATTTTTATTTTCTTTTAGTTTTTGTTCATAGTTTCATTCTGCAAACTAGATATACATAAAAGGAAATGCAGGTTTATCCTTATCACCTTTTATTGAAACTTGTTTGGATGAATACTGATGAAAAATAGAAACCTTAACGGAAGTTTGTCCGTGGTTTTTATGGGTGATGAAAAGAAGTAAATTTCAACAAATAATAAGCAAAAAAGTTGGTCATCAGTTTAATAAAAAAATTCTGTCTGTCCCTAAATTGAATTTGGTGGGTGAGGCTTTTCATATAGTAAAATGATATGCATTTGATTAATCCATCATTAAATGTTTTAAAGTTTCATTTCCTCATGTGAATGATCAGTTTTACTAGGAACCATTTAGCACACTGAAGTACAGTGACTTTGCACTGATGTTGTCCAACCTAGAATGCAGGTTCTATTTTACTGAGACCTATTTTACTTACTAAATGTCAGCGAAATGGTTACTTTTTGTGATTAATAATGTTGGAACCAAAAATTGACATCCAAAAAGTGTGAAACAATACATTTGTGGCAACTCTCTCTACTATCTTGTGTATGTGTGGTTTTTTTTTAATGACTAAAACATGTAAGTTTTCCATTTTTCCATTCCACCATGAGGGAGAAAATAAAATTAAACACAAGTTGTACTCGTTCAGATTATGGTTTACCTTGTCCAGTTTACAGCACTTAAGTTGTTCTCATTGCTTTTGAATTAATAAGTAAATTTTTAGATGTTTATAATATGTCCAACTTCTAAAAACCTTTCATTTTTATTATAATTGAAGGTAGTTTCAGACAAGAGTAAACTTCTGAAAATTTCAAGTTTCAGAAAATTTCTAGAAGAACAGAATCTGAATGGAATCAAGTATCTACTAGTGAAAATATGGGATCCTTTAGCTAATTACTAGATATTTCAAGATTATTTTATGAAAGTTATGAAGATTCAGTTATATAAATCTGTCTCGTGGAATCATTTACAAGACTGATAGGCTGAACCACATACAAGTAGGTTGGTCTTATTTTCTGTCTCTTTGGAGAAAGAATACAAATTAATATTAAAACTAAAATTGATTGGGAGATTGGGATTGACAAATATACACTAGTATGTATAAAATAGATAACTAATAAGAACCTGCTGTATAAAAAAAATAAAATTCAAAAAAAACCTAAAATTGAAAGGCGGCAAGTAAAATACTAATTTTTTTAGTACCACTCCAAATTAGTTGAAATATAAAAAATCCTTAAAATTCAAGCACTTAAATGCCGGCCAGATATGTTTAACTGAATTTAGAAAGGAATAAGCAAAATAAACATTAGACATGCTCTTTCCCTTTTAAAATTGCTCTATTTCTTTAGCATATAGGTGCCAAAATCAAATACCTATGGGCTATATTTCTTAAGATGATAATAGCTTAGAATAACATTTTTAATTCAGTATGATTAATAGTATCATGAGTAAGAGTCTATTAAAATGTTCCACAGTCCCAGTGATCCACTTACATAAGCTAAATGTGGGCCATGGAGCTGAAGTATGATATACTTGCCTTACATTGTTGGGTCTCTTAACTTGAGTTAAATAGTCTGAAAGCAATGGAATTAAAAACTGAAATACCTGGTAAATATTAACTTACTATGTTAAGTGAATTTATGAATTGATTTACCAAATCTGTTTATAAATCCCTTTCCTTCGAGAGACTCTATTTTATGGTTTCCAGAAAAATAATCTCTAAGTTTACATAATTTAAGCCTCCAAACTCCAGCACTAGATGTTATAATTATGAAATAGTAAAAAAACAAACTAATTTCAAAATGGTTACAGATTGTGGAGTTTGATAGCCAGTGTTTTCAGAAGTAAAACTGAGAGGCAAGAGGTCTTGCTCATTTTGCATACGTGCTTGCCTGCTCACAGCTGTCTTTTCAGCACTGTGTTTGTTATAACCCCACAAAGCATTCACTAACTGACTAGGCACAAACACTTCAGTATTTCCATGTATTCATACATATGCTCAGAAAATAAAAGAAAACACATGGCTTTTTGTTTTTTTCAAATGAGATTGTGGAGGATGTTTACCCTCGGTTTGCATACTGGGAGGTCTTGAAAAGATAGCCAGGTTTGAATTAATTATTTTTAATAATATATAAGCAAAGAAAATCTCCATGGTAACAACTGACATTGCATCAGAATTTAAGTGATACTTAACTTCGGCATTTCTGGTTTCTCTACTCTTTCAAGTAGTTATACATTTCTCTCCCTTTCCTTCTCTCTGTCTCATATAAACTGGATATATAATGTCTTTTGAGTCACTGATTATCACTGATATGCTACCAAGCTGTATAACAGAGTAACAAAAACTTGTGATTTGACAATGAATTTTATACAGTATTACCTCAGCTAGAAGAGGTGTGTTGTCTGTATTTTAAGTTTTTGTCTCACTGGTACTTTAAGTGTTTTCAGTAAATTGTGTAATATGAAAAGGTTAAATAAAATGTTGAAATAAAATCACTAATTTTCTCTTACTGATGCTAGAGAACTACTAAGGCTGGTGGTGTAGGTGTTCAGAATATGTCCCCCCAAAATATGCTGTGTTGGCATATTGATTATTTTGTATTCATGGTGCTTGAGAAACAGCGGGTGCAAAAGGACACTCTGACCCTCCTTTGTTCCCCTGAAAGCAAATTGCCCATGTGAAAGGTAGCCTCCCTGTACCAGAAGAGAGAATTTAGGGCTGAGAAAACTGTATAGATAAACCTTGTTACTTCTTCACCATTTACTACCCCACCACAAACCCCTCTGCCTATCAATTCTTCACAAATTTACTGTTTCTTCGTCTAAACGTTATAAAAGCTTTCAGCTCCGGTTCCCTTCTTTGAATCTCATTTTATGGGGATCCGGTACATACAAAATTAAATTTGTCTCCTGTTAACCTGTCTCATGTCAATTAAGTTATTAGACCAGCCAAAGACCTAGAAGGGAAGAAGGGGAGATTTTTCTACACCTACAGGGGTAAAAGAAAAGTTCACTTTTGTAGGTACAGATGAAGATCAAGAAAAAAATACAAAGTTAAATTTTTTGCCCATCATTTAGAAAATCATTCTGATGTAACTGTGATGTGTACAAAACAAGTAACATATTTCCTTACATAAGGTTGCCTATGTATCATCTCTGGTATTACACAGTCCCATATTTGGTCCTTACAACGGTCCTCAGGCAATTTTCTGAGTAGTGCTGTTTAGGGAAGAAATAGATATAAATGGGCATTGATAGATGCCATTGATAGATATAAGTGGGCATTGCTTGAAAACACTAAGGAAATCAAAAAAACCCTTCAGCCACCTAGGGCTAAGAAGAACAGTTGAGACATGTAAGAAACCCCCTAAAGACAGGGAGGAAAAGCCAGCGAGATGGTTTCTTTGGGAAGTTAGGGCATTCCAAAGTGGTCATGTATACTAGGGAATTTAGAAAGCCACTCACATACCCAGGACAGGACACGTTCTCAGAAAAGAACTGAGAAGACCCTGAACTTTCACTACTGGATAATCTAAAAACTCAGTATAAGCAGGAAGTGAAAGTTGAGGCAAAGTTGTAAAGAGCCTGGCTAAGGTTTAAAGGGGTGCCCCAATACAGAGCCAATCCACCAAGTTAAGCAACAAACTAAATACAAAGCCAGAAATCAAACCTAGGTCTGGTAATCTAGTTCAGTGTCCTACCATAATGGGACCTCTCAGAGTCAGGAATAGCTGGTCTAATAATATCTGCCCTTTAGGAAAAGAACAATGACTAACATTTACTGAGCACTTAGTATCATACCCAGATCATTAAGAACTCCAATGCATTAACTCATATATTCCCTACAGCAACCTTGTGAATGAAGTAGTTACTGGTAGTATCTTCACTTTACAAATGCAGGAACTGAAGCTGGGAATTTAAGAGTTTTGCCCAAGATCATTAGGTTAGTAAGTAGCATAGCTCAGATTTGACACACCTCGCTTAATCCTAGGTTGGTTACCGGGTCAAAGTTTGCCTTGCTTTAAATAATGACCTTCAACAGAAGAAATGAAGGACCCCACTGTTCTCACTCACTAGTGAATTAATTCTCAGCTTAATCTGTACTGGGGTCTGCATGGGAAGGCTCTCGAGAGCTCTTTGATGGGTCCTTCCACAGTCCTCACCATTCTCCTCCCTTCTCCAGGATACAAACAAGCTTCCTCTTTTTCTTAAGCTTTCATAGCCAGCCTCTTAATTCTTTCTTATAGTATATGAACTTTCTAGCTTGTAGTTTCTGTGAGCAACTCTTAAATTCTCTAATTTTATGCTAGAGGTCATGCTTTCTCCCCACTCCTGCTACACGGAGACACAGACGTAATAAATTACACAAACATAATAGACATTGAATGAATAAATGAATCATAAAATCGTGTACCTAATCTTGTCTATATATTTTGAAACGTATTCTCTTTTAGCTTAGAATTTCAACACTGAGAGTGACCTTCGGAAATCATCTCAACTAAACCTCTCATTTCACGAATTTATAAACTGAGTCCTAGAGATGTTTGGTGATTTTACTAAGGTCACCGAATAACAGAGCTGGTGCTACAGCCCACATCTTCCCACCCTCAGGCTAGTCAGTTTCTCCTATATCACCCTGCCTCTTAGCTTTCATTCACCCCTGACTCCCTCCTTTCCAGCTATATATCCGTACAAACATACACCTGAAGCTCTTTGAGCTCTGTAGCACTTGGTAGACCCTACTTTCAAAAAAATTTTTTTTACTTGTACATTCCTTATTTAATTTGCTAACGTTTCTGTTCCACCTTCTGTCCTCTTCACTGACTCCAGTTTCTAATCCTGTCCTTCTCCTGATTCTGTTCCAAGGCTTTACTTTTTTGGGCCTAGCACAGATCATCCACTACCATTGTTTCCACTGACTTCCCAATGTTTCTCTACAGCCCTCACTTGTCCTCTAAACTCCAGACCCACATCTCTAATTATTTCATACATATTGGCACTCATGCTTCCTCAAATTCAATATACTGAAAGCTAAATTCATTATCTTTTGCAAACTGGCTCTGTTTTCGGTAACGTTAACGTTTTTCCAATCATATGCAATTGATTTGAAATTATCTTCAATTTCTTCCTAAATATTTCATAGTCAATCAATTATTAAAGCCTATCAGAAAGAATAAGCCTTGGAGACTGGAAAACCTGGCTTGGAATTCTGGTTCCATGGCATGTTAATACACTCTCTGAGCCTCGGTTTCCTTGCCTATGGGGATAAGGCCTACCTTGCTGAAGGCTAGATGAAATAGCATCTGTAAATAACCTGTAGTATTGAAAGGTTTCCCCTTTCCAATCTCCTTTCTGCCCCTGGAATTTTTCTCACTATCTCACACATGTGTAACAGGTTTTCCCTATAGCCTCACCTTGTAAGAATTCTGCAGACTGAAAAGTTACTCTTCGTAATTGTCATTCTATTAGCATTGCTCCCCTGCTCAGCTGCTTTCATTAACCACCCAGCGCCCATAAAATTAAGTTTGTACTCCCCATCCAGGTGCTTACACCTTCCCAAAGGCTTGCCATCTCTCCTCGGGCTTCTCTGACCACTCACTGCCACCCCACGTGAGCAGACGCTAGTTAATCACCATTACCTCAGCACTCATGTCACTCTTGTTCCTGACTTCACATCCTTGTTTAATTTCTGCTCCACTGAGATTGTATCCTGCCACTCAAATCCTAAGTTATTCAAGGGGCCAAAGTTCTTTGAGCACATTTTATATGCTAAGTGCCCTGACATAACAGGAGAGGAGCTAGGAATAAGACACCATCACATGCACAAGGAACTTTTAGCCAAGATTTATCAAGCTACTCCTATCCCTATCTTTCCTTCTTTGAAGTCTCATAGAAATAACTGCCTTTATTTTATCTTTGGCAGGTATCATGGGTTGCTTATTTAACAACTATGTTTATTATTGTTTCGACAGACTGTAATCTCCATCATAATAATGGCTAAATTTTATTTCGTGTTGGATGTATGTCAAACACTGTATTGAATGCTTTACAAATATTGTTTATAAATTTTACAAACATTATTTCGTTTAATCCTTCCCGAGACCCCATGAAGGTTATTCTCCTCAGTTTATTTCATATATTATTATATAATTATTATATTATAATAATATAACAATTATATCAGTATAATTATTCATAATATATTAGTATACTATATATTATCTCATATTAAGTAAGAAAAAATTGAAGCTTAAAGATGTTCATAACTTGGCAAGAGTCACATGCTTAGTGAGTAGCTGAGGTGGCAGAAACTCTGGCTGGCTGATTACAGATCCCTTACTCTTATCACCTCCCAAACAGCCTTCTCAAGGTTAGAAATAAATTCACTGCTCCATTCCACTCCAGTCCCTAGCACGTTTCTTGATACATATAAGTATTCAAAAACACAAACTGTATTTACTACAAGCAAGTAGCTTGTTAAGATCATAATTTTACAATGTAGAAGGGGGGCTTTTGATAAACAAATTCTCATATCTAGAAAATGAGTTCAGAACTCCTATAACTGCCATCCTGAAATCCAGCCTTGAGGCTAGGGCCCAGCCTGAGATCTACCTTGAGCAATGGCTCACGGCCTCGGAAAAAACCTAGACTTTTAAGGCTACTTAGAGAATCTCTCTACCCCAAATCAGATTCTACTGGAATCTGATTGAAACTATCTTTAAACAGAAGTATAATGTGTGCGAAACAAAGCCTATTTCTGGCTGTTGTAAAATTGTATTCATCTGATCTAACCTGTTGAGAGAGGAAAACTTTCCATGCCTCCCTCCAACACCAATGCTTAGGAAAAACATGTGTTTGAAATAGCAACTTCTTTAATTACTGGTTTTGTCATAAGATTCCTGCATCCAACAATGGAAACAGAGGGCCCAAGTGCATTTTATTTCTTTAAAAAGACATATGATGTGCTGCAGATAGTGAGCAGATACTTCTTTGGACTAGTTGAAGTAGTTCTGAGCCAGGCAGAAAAGAAAGATCTATGGCTTGGAAAAGATAAACTTGGCAGGATCAAGCTTTGAATAAAAAAAGAGGTCTGTTTTCAGTTACAAAGTCTGCCATAATTGCTCCTGAAAAAATCCACAACACTGACATCATTCCCAACCTTTTATAAACCAAAGGGAAGGTCTTTTAGGTTCCTGGGCCCAATTCCAACATGGGTCCCCACACCAAACAAACAATTCTTGGACACCAGCAAAGCAACGGAGAATTCAACTCAATTCTGATGCAATCCATCTGGAAATAGCAGCAGATTCCACAGGTTAAGGATTCAGTCCCACAAGACTATCCCCCCTCCACCCCTCCCCAGACACACCTACACTTTAGATGCCAGTCAAAAGCCCAGGTTTTACCTATATTTCTGACCCATTATCTACAGATTGGAGATTCCCATGTCCTCCTCCCTGGGTTTGATTAATTTGCTAGAGCAGTTCACAGAACACAGAGAAACATTTTACTTACTAGATCACTGGTTTACTATAAAAGGATACAATTCAGGAATAGACAGATGAAGAAGGTACATAGGGCAAAGTATGTGGGAAGGGGCACAGAGCTTCCATGCTTTCTCTGAATACACCACTCTCCCAGCACCTCCATGTACCAACCCGGAAGCTCTCTGAACTCTGTCCTTTTGAATTTTTATGGAGGCTTTACTTCAGAGTCATGATTGATTAAATCATTGGCCACTGGTAACTGATTCAACTCCCAGCCCCTCTACCCTCCTCATAGGTGGGAGGACAGGACTGCAAGTTTCAATCCTCCCATAACACGGTTGCATTGGCAACCAGACCCCATCCTTAGATGGGCTCCAAAAGTCACCTCATTAACATAACAAAAGACACCTTAAAGGCTCTCATCCCTTAGGAAATTCCAGGGGTTTTAGGAGCTCTATGCCAGAAACAGGGACAAGGACCAAACACATATTTATTATAAATCACAATATCATAGATGGTAAGTAGAAAAACCATCTGTTATGTAACTTTGGATGTAGCAGTTTCTTGAATGAGATCCTGAAGCTAAATTACATTCTTTCCAATCAACAAAAAGGCTCTGCTCATGATGGCTCTGCAAAATATCTAACCCCACTTAAAATACAATTGGAATGTTTACAGTGACATATATGTATTTACACAGTATAGCCAAAGAGGGCAAATTTTGATAATGCTGCTGATCTCTGCTTTTTATTGAAATATTTACCTACAAAAGACAAAGTAAAGCTAGAGACTGGGAGAAAATATTTACTAAACATGTATCTGATTAAGCACTTGTATTCAAAATATACATACAACTCTTAAAAGTCAGTAAGAAAATAAACAGCCAATTAAAAACTGGGCAAACGATCTGAACAGACACGCAGACATCTCACTAAAAAAGATATGTAGATGGAAAATAAGCATATGAAAAGATGCTAAACATATGTCATTAGAGATTGCATATTCAAACAATAATACCACTATGTACCTATTAGAATGGTTAAAGTCCAAGACGATAACATCAGATGTTGATGAGGAGCATCAAGAACTTTCATTCATTGCTGGTGGGAATGCAAAACGGTACAGCCACTTTGGAAGACAGTTTGGCTGTTTCTTACAAAACTAAACAGACTAAAACTATTGTCTTACCATACAATCAAGCAATCATGCTCCTGGGTATTTACTCAATTGAGTTGCAAATGTATGTCCACACAAAAACCTGCACACAAATGTTTACAGTAGCTTTACTCATAGTTGCCAAGAATTGGAAGCAACGGAGATGTCCTTTACTGAGTGAATGGATAAAAAAACTGTGGTATAACCATACAGTGGAATATGATTCAGTGATAAAAAGAAATAAGCTATTAATTCACAAAAAGACATGGAGGAGGCTTCAATGTTTATTGCTAAGTGAAAGAAGCCAGTCTGAAAAGGCTACATGCTGTATGACTGGAACTACACAACTTCCTAGAAAAAGCAAAACTGTAGAGACGCTAAAAAGATCAGGGGTTGCCAGGGGTTGGGAGTGGGAAAGAGAGGGAGGGAAAACAGGTGAAGAACAGGGGATTTTTAGGGCAGAAAAACAATTCTGTATGACACTGTAAAGGTGGGCATGATATTTGTATGTGTCAAAACCTATAGACTATACAACACAAAAAGCAAAAATTAATGTGAAGTATGGACTTTATTTAAAAAATTTTTTTATACAGCAGGTTCTCATTAGTTATGTATTTTATACATATGAGTGTATATATGTCAATCCCAATCTCCCAATTCATCACACCACCACCACGCCCCACCACCACCACTTTCCCCCCTTGGTGTCCATATGTTTGTTCTCTACATCTGTGTCTCTATTTCTGCCCTGCAAACCGGTTCATCTGTACCATTTTTCTAGGTTCCACATATATGCGGTAATATACGATATTTGTTTTTCTCTTTCTGACTTATGAAGTATGGACTTTAGTTATTAGTGATGCATGAATATTGGTTCATTAATTGTAGCAAATGTACCACACCAATGCACGATGTTAATAGGGGAAACCATGGCAGGGTGGTGGGGAGTATAGGGGAACTCTCTGTACTACTTGCTCAATCTTTCTGTAAATCTAAAACTGTTATTAAAAAAAAAATCTCTTAATTTAAAACAAAAGTTTCCTTTTCTCCCTCAACATGTTTGCTCCAATGTTAACTTCTTATATAAGCATAGTAAAATGAACAAAAACAAAAAATTAACATTGAAAATATATTACTAACTACAGACTTTATTTGAATTCCACCATTTTTGTATAAAAATGTATGTATAAAAATACATTATATATAAAATTATATGTATAACATATGGTATATCATATATAACATATCATATATGTATGTGATATGATACATATATATATATATATATTTGGTTTATTAACTATGCCCACTTCTTGAATGTGAATCCATACAGGTAGGAATCTTCTGTTTATTATTCTTCATTTTCTCCCTAGAGCCCAGCATGGACTCTCTAAATATTTACTGAATGAGGTAGTGAGTGGGGTAGGAATCTTTTCAAGAGAAGAAATAAGAAAGGTCACAAACTTAAATATGTTTGTAGGTGGGATGGTGGGAAATTGAAGAAATTCTACAGGAAATTCTAAAATGTATCCTACAACTTATTCTTTAGGAGTTAGAGGATATAAAACAAAACTGAGCTTTTTTTTTTATGTTTTGGGATTATCAATACCAGTTACTGTGTCTCAATAGAACTAAGATAATATTGAAATACTATATATGCTAACACTGGTGTTTCCACTAGGTATCCTGTCCATGTTAGTTTTTCTTTCTTAGTTCCTTGCCAGCTACACCCATGATCACTTGTATTATTTATAAACTTATCTGATTCCTGACTTTGAGAAGCTTGCATGGTATACTGGAGAGAAAATGAATTTGGGTTAGATAAACCTGGGTTAGTTTTGAATTCCAGCTGCATCTTTTACTACTGTTATGTCCTTGAGAAAGTTAAACACTTGAGCTTCAGATTTTTCTTTTATAAAATGGAAATAGTAATATCAAACAAGAAAAAAATGGTGACAATGTAAGAAAACATATGTAAGGTTGTAGTGCATAGTGGGTTCTCAATAAAAGGGAACAGTTATAAAAAAAAGTAGATCTTAGTCATTTTAGAACACTTGGCACTTAGCCCATTTCTTTGCTGTATCAGGTGGCTGATAAATGATGAATTGAATTCCTTCTGCTGTCAAGGAATCTGTTTCCTTTTATTTTCATTATAATTTCTTTTTGGCTGATTTGCTGTCACTTCTAAAAATCATAACTTCTCTCTTTTTCTTCTCTTTTTCCTTTTTGATTTTCTCTCTCCAATTGTAGCCATTTCTTCATTGCACTGTTGCAGTAAAATTTGATTCGTGTATATTTCTCATGAGCCAGTACTTGTCCTAGATGAAAAATCATGTAGTCATTTTCCAATGTCTCCAAATGTCTGCTTGGTTTTGTTTCTTTGGTCTCTCTCTTCAAGCAGAAGATTGTTCAATTCTTTTTGTTTCTGTAGTTAGAGAAGTCAGGTGAGGAGTACTTTTAAAGTTTAAATATGTTTTGTTGATTGAAGAAGACATCTACAGTGCAGTCTCTCCCAATTTCCTATGCAAAAACCTCCCAGAGAAATAAAACTCAAAGCAATAAAAATAAGGACGATCAGTCAACCAATTGCCAGAATCTTGCAGGATTTTCCACTTATTAAATGTTGTGAAACTTTACTGTATGTTGCTATCAAAGACTGACCCACAAGGAATAAAACAATTCTAAATGTCCAAAAGTAGGTATCAATGCTATCTTTTTACCCTGTTGTCTACTCAATCCTATTTTTGTAGTTCATTCAAGGAAGAAACCTTTATCAACACTTTTTCACAGAGTTCCCATGCTAGCAAATGGTTTGACTGGCCAGGAAAGACTCCACACATTCTTACAGGGCTCAATAGATAAGTATATTAGATTTTATAGACACAAGTAGCTCCTCAAGAAGCTTCAGAAGCCCAGAATTCTGTAATTGGCTTTCTGAGAGCCAACCTTAGGCGCATTATGTATAGTTTGGGAACATACCTTACTTAAGAGCAAGTCATCTTTTTGGCATTCTTCATGTAGATGTGGATTTATGTTGTTTTACAAGTGTTCGTTTTTTCCTGCACCCAAACTCCATCACCTCCAAGTCCATTAGCATAAGTACAAAATGTTGGAGGTGGTGCCAAAGAGCAGCAGAGTTTATACGACACCTGATGAATGGTAATGGAGGGTTCCACTGCGTTGCCATTTCATCAGCTGGTTGGAAAGATAGATATGCAGTTGATTTGGACTTTTGTGATTTATACAGGCCCACTTAGTCACTTGAGGTAACTTTGACTTTAATTAATTATAACGTTTGGGCCAAGGTAAATAATACCAGAGGACTTAACTAATGATATAATTGAAGAAAGAACTTAAAGGGATACTAACATACTTTCCATGGAAACCAGCATATAGAAACAGAAAACCATGGAAGTTTATAAAATTTGATAAGAGACACAAGGTATGGACATGATCTCTTAGAGAAAGCAGGCAAGAAGTATGTATAGCCAACTTCTTGGAGCAAATATGACCTCCCTGCAACAAGTTTTGCACTGGAAACTGAGGGTTTCTATTTCAAGGAGAAATTGAAGTCTAGTCTGTTCTCCCACTCCACTCACGAGACACACGCATTTCCTTGCTAACCTTTACATAACATACTTGAGTGGTGGTTCTTTTATGGTGATTATAGTTCCCTCCCCATCAAGGTTCTCAAAAGAGGTTTTTGCAGAGGTTTTAAGGTTCCCCTGTAGATTGGGCCCGGACTATTGCTAGATGTGATTTCTAGACCTACTGCCAGATTACCTGTGAGTCTGCACTTTAATTAGTCAACTCTGTCAATCCCTTTATATTTGATGGCTCTGAACAGTCTGTCCATCTGGCATTTGACCTCTGCCCTACCTAGCTATCAGTATCTTCCTGGCTTTTGCTGGACTGGTTGGTTTCATTTGTTGCTACCCTACAGTCAACTGCATCTGTGTCCAAAAGTGCCTCTGTCTCACATTCCTACCATCTTCCTTGAACTCAAGATTTTAAGTGTATCTCCCAGGCCCAGATTAGTTTTATGTCTACCCTTTACTTTTTCATGAGCTTGACATCCTAGACCCTGTGCACATCCCATAATCCCAACTGATAAGATGCCTAACATGACTTTGATTTCAAGTGTTCCTAAATTGAAGCAGCAGAGCTGGCAACAAATAAATGTTTTGATATTTAAAACAACAAAAATACACTATCTTTTACTCGTCAGATTGGTAAAAATATTTTAAATTTGAGTGTAAAAAGTGTTGGCAGTTTTATGGAGGAAAGAGATTCTTTTTTTTTAAACAATTTTATTGAGATATAATTTACATTCTAAAAAATTCACCCATTGAAAGTATATGGATCAGTGGTTTTTTAGTACACCCATAGAGTTGTGCAACCATGACCACAATCTAAATTTAGATCACTTCATCACCTCAAAAGATACCCCATGCCCATTTTCAGTCATTTCCCATATTCCATCCCATCCCACCCCCCGCCATAGACCCAGGCAACCATTAATCTACTTTATATCTCTGTAGATTTGCCTACTCTAGGCATTCCATACATGGAATCATACAATATGTGGTCTTCTGTGACAGACTTCTTTCACTTAACACAATGCTTTCAAAGTTCACCTATTTTGTAGCATGTGTCAAGGAAGAAACTTTCTTCCTTGTTATGGCTGAATAATATTCCATTGTATAATACGTTATGTTTTGTTTATTCATTCTTCAGTTGATGGACAATTGAATTGCTTCCACTTTTTAATGACTATGCATAATACTGCTATGGATACTTTTATACAAGTTTTTGTGTAGACATAGGTTTCCATTCCTCTTGAGAATGTACCTAGTAGTAGAATTGCTGGGACAAAGGATAACTCTATGTTTAAAATTTTCAAGTATTGACAGGAGGTTTTCCAAAGTGGCTGTGCCATTTTACACTTCCTACAGCAATAAAGAGGGTTCCAGTTTCTCCACATGCTTGCCAACATTTGTTATTTTTTTGTCTTTTTGATTATAGCCATGCTAATAGATGTGAAGTTGTATCTCACTGTGGTTGTGATTTGCATTTCCCTAATGTCTAATGATTGATGTCGATCATCCTTCATGTGCCTGTTAGTCACTTGTATGGCTTTTTAGAGAAACATCTATTCATATCCTTTACCCAGTTTTTTTTTTTTTTGGCCACACCACGAGGCATGCAGGATCTTAGTTCCCTGACCAGGAATCAAACCTGTGCCCACTGCAGTGGAAGCGTGGAGTCTTAACCACTGCACTGCCAGAGAAGTCCAGTAAGTGTTCTTTATATATTCTGCATACAAGTCTCTTTATTAGATTCATAACTTACAAATATTTTCTCACATTCTATGAGTTGACTTTTCACTTTCTTGATGATATATCTTGCAACACAGAAGTATAATCTAAGGTAGGCAATTTAAACATTTTTCCTTTGTTCCTTGTGCTTTTGGTGTCGTATCTGAGAAACCATTGCCTCACCTAAAGTCATAAAGATGTATTACTACATATCATCAATAATTTTATAGTTTTAGCTTTTCTATTTAAGCCTTTGATCCACTAGAGTTAATTTCTATATATATAACGTAGGAATCTAAATTTATCTTTTGCATATGGATATCCAGTTCCCAGCACCATTTCTTAAAAAGTTTATTCTTTCCCCCACTGAATTGTCTTGACATCTTATTGAAAGATATCAAGACAATTTTTTACTTTATTTTTCGCTGTGTTGGGTCTTCATTGCTGCGCACAGGCTTTCTCTAGTTGTGGTGAGCGGGGGCTACTCTGCGTTGCAGTGCGCGGGCTTCTCATTGCGGTGGCTCCTCTTGTTGCGGAGCACGGGCTCTAGGCACATGGGCTTCAGTAGTTGCAGCACGCAGGCTCTAGGGTGCGCGGGATTCAGTAGCTGTGGCACGTGAGCTCAGTAGTTGTGACTCGCAGGCTTAGTTGCTCCGCAGCATGTGGGATCTTCCCGGACCAGCGATGGAACCCGTGTCCCCTGCATTGGCAGGCGGATTCTTTTTTTCACTGATGTGGTCTCTCCCTTTGCGGAGCACAGTCTCCGGACGCGCAGGCTCAGCGGCCATGGCTCACGGGCCTAAACCGCTCTGCAGCATGTGGGATCTTCCCGGACTGGGGCACGAACCCATGTCCCCTACATCGGCAGGCGGACTCTCAACCACTGTGCCACCAGGGAAGCCCGGCAGGCGGATTCTTAATCACTGTACCAACAGGGAGCCCCGGGAAAGAGATTCTTATATACTGCTGGCAGTGGTACAAATTGGTGCAGTATATGGAGGAAATTTTGACAATATCCATTAAAATCTTTTAATGCACAAATCCAAAACCCTAGGAATTCTTTTTCTAGGTGGCTGTAGTCTGGAAAAAACACTTGCACATCTTTACAAAGAGGCAAATATAGGAATGGTTTTGTATTAGTGAAAAGTATTGTAATAGTCAATAATTGAAAGTTTCCATCATTAGGAAAATACCTAAATTAACTATTTTATATCCAGACTATCAAATACAATGCAGCAGGGGGAAAAAACAGATTAAAGAATGGCATGCACCATATATTAGAATTTATAAAGAAAAAAGGAATAAACATATCATAAAACACACACACAAACATAAATACAAACGTACATAAAAATACAATATATAAAAATATATAATTATATATACATATTTATAATGTTTATATAATATATAAAAATATAAATATACATATTTATAATTATACATGTATGTACACACATATACAAACATACATATATGGTCTATGAATCTAAACTTTTATATACAAATGCCTAGAAAGTGTTTGAAAGAATACACAAGTTTATAGCAATAATTATTTTTAGAAAGGGACTAGTCAAAGGGAACTATTCCATTTTTCTAAATTACTTTATTTTTTATGAATAAAACTATTCATATATTGCTTCTGTGACTGAGATTACTAATAAAAAGAATAGTTATTAAACATACTCCCCCCTTTCCCCCAATACAAGCCAAATGTCCTGAAAGAAATTTGAATTTTCAAGGAAGTTTTCAGGTAAAGTAGAACTCATTCTATTGAAACCTGGTATAAAGCCATATTTAGATTAAGTTATTGTGATAAAATATTTAAAATGGGGCACTTTTCTCAGTTTTGGCTGAGGCAATAAATATCCAGAATAAAATAACGTGTTGGAAGTATTTTTATATTCCAAAGTGAGGCACTGAGCCAAATATACAAGAATTGCAAAGGAAATGATCAAAAACCCATTTATCAACCTATTGCCCATATTTCTCAAGATTATAAATGTTTTAAAACTGGAGTAAAAGAGTAGAAATTAGGGCTTCCCTGGTGGCACAGTGGTTGGGAGTCTGCCTGCCGATGCGGGGGACACGGGTTCGTGCCCCGGTCTGGGAGGATCCCACATGCCACGGAGGGGCTGGGCCCGTGGGCCGTGGCCGCTGTGCCTGCGCGACCGGAGCCTGTGCTCCGCCGCTGGAGAGGCCACAGTGGTGAGTGGCCCGTGTACCGCAAAAAAAATAAAAAAGAGTAGAAATTAGAGATAATTTCTTTAAAAAGAACTGGCAGTAAGCTGTGTGTCAGACCACTACCATCATTCTCCATTTCCACTCCCTAAATGAAAGTTTAAAGCAGACCACATTCCAGCCTATAATGTGCCTTCTGGCACTTGAGAGATACAGTGGATTTATGTTTGAATCACACCTGAAAATTCGAAAGAATGACATATGGCTGAAGCAGTCTGGTGCCAACAGAGTAGAGGGAAGTACTATATTTGTACTTCCTTCTACATATATAAAAAATTCATGTATATGACCAAATGGAGACAGAGCACATGTTTAAGAGTTTGCAGGCTTCCAGCCAGGACTTTTATGAAGAGAATTAATTGGAGGGACTATGGAACCCCAATAAAGAGTATTTTAAGGACACTATCCTTAGACCTCAGAAAAGCACACAGCAAAGGAGTAACTGAAGACAGTCAGCTGGAAAGTGTATCATCAGTGTCAAAGAAATGCAGATGAGAGATCCCCTAGTGACAGGATGTCTCTAAAGAACCCACAAAGCATCCTATGCCTCCTTCCAAAGTTAGAAATCCTTTATGTTGCTTACAAGAATTCATTCAAAGCCTTTATTGTTCCTTCCTTTTCTTCCCTCCCTGCTTTGACTTTGGCAGAGCAGAGGCAGCCTAGCCAGAGAAGGAGAGGAGACATGCAGCATGGGGGAATACAGAAGCCAACAGTAAGCCCTTTCACTCTGCAGCTTCCAAATCTACATTACCTCTCAGAAGAGGGGAAAAGTCTTAACTTTAAGTGAAGTTAGGAGTTTCAATTATAATGCTGGGATGGCCATATTAATTACTGGACTAAGACAGTTTAGGAGACTATTTAAGAGAGAGCAGATAAGCCT
Organism: Neophocaena asiaeorientalis asiaeorientalis; assembly: GCF_003031525.2. Taxonomy (NCBI): domain Eukaryota; kingdom Metazoa; phylum Chordata; class Mammalia; order Artiodactyla; family Phocoenidae; genus Neophocaena; species Neophocaena asiaeorientalis. Next base: position 7,622,919 of record NW_020173108.1, on the reverse strand, counting down.
TTCTGAAGTTTCACCACTTCCCAAACTAGCTACACAGAATGAGTTTTAAAGGCATTGTAGGAAAAAGATCAAGATGCTGTTTAATTGTACCCTACTAGTTCTGCTCTTCAAACATATCAGTTATAGCATAATTAAATATTAAACATCAGTGAGGCAACTGAATGTAATTCTGACAGGCTTTAGCATCAAAATAGACAACTGAATTTTTAAAATTTTTGCTTATATATTGTACAGGTATAGTGGCTAATATATTCTGTGTTTGCTCTCTTCATTATCAGGTTCATGTATTTAATGCAGAAGTCACCTGGAGTCATCTGATACCCTGAGGTCTAAATAATTTTAGATAATATAGCCATGACCTACTTCACATAGCTAGTTAGAGAAGTTATTTGAAAGAGATTTGTTGGATTTCAAAAACCCCACCAGGCTTAGGAAATGTAGCTATGCAAGTAAACATTGTCCAAAAATTTGTCAGACTTGGAAAACGTGAGAGACAAGTAAAGTCCCATTACCAGTCATTATGATGTCTAAAACCTGGAACCTGTACACAAGGCCATCAACCATGGAATCAGTCATAACAACTAAATATCACCAAAGGAATAACAGTCATTAACTTGGAGAGTTGTTATAAAAGCATTCATAAACTGAAAAGCGTATTCAAGAATTTGACAGACTCACACATATAGAGAAAAAACTAGTGGTTACCAGTGGGGAGAGGGAATGGGGGAAGGGCAAGATAGGGGTAAGGGGATTAAGTGGTACAAACTATTATGTATAAAATAAATAAGGGACTTCTATGGTGGTGCAGTGGTTAAGAATCTGCCTGCCTGCCATGGGCTCTATCCCTTGTCTGGGAAGATCCCACATGCTGCGGAGCAACTAAGCCTGTGCTCCACAATTACTGAGCCTGCGCTCTAGAGCCTGCGAACCACAACTGCTGAGCCCTCATGCCATAACTACTGAAGCTGGCATGCTCTAGGGCCTGCATGCTGCAACTCCTGAGCCCACGTGCTGCAACTACTGAAGCCCACACACCTAGAGCCCATGCTCTGCAACAAGAGAAGCTACCACAGTGAGAAGCTGGAGCACCACAAGGAAGAGTAGCCCCCACTTGCTGAAACTAGAGAAAGCCCGCATGCAGCAACAAAGACCCAACACAGCCAAAAATAAATTAAATTTTTTAAATTAATTAATTAATTAAGCTACAAGGATATATTGTACAACACAGGGAGTATAGCCAATATTTTATAGTAACTATAAATGCAGTATAACATTTTAAAAATGGTGAATCACTATGTTGTATACCTGTAACTTTATATAATATTGTGCATCAATTATACTTCCATTTAAAAAAATTTTTTAAAGAACTTGACAAATTGAGTGTAATTTGTGTTATGATTGTTTACAAACTAAACAAGTATGTTAACAATTTTTTTAAACCTATGACTTATGGGAATCCAAAGTTGTCTGAAAAATGTTTAGAGACAGGCTAACTTTCTCATGGTCACCTTTGTCTCCAATTTCCTCTTTCCATTTGCCTTAGCTCTGTCTCACATTTTATTCAGGTAGTGTGAAACAGCCCCTTCCTTGATTATTTATAATTACCTACTTACATAAAGTCTAAAGGAGCCTGAATAATGATTTTTTACCGATTACTTTTACCAAGAATCTGGGGGTCATGGCTGCGGAAGAGCGTGTAGTTACTTTGCAGCAATTAGCAATGCCAAATTCAACATTAAGTATCTCCATTCCTGGGAAGCTCTTCAGCCATCTCTTTTTCAGGAAATTTCCATGGGTCTTTTAGCCAAATCCCTAGCTTTATACCATTGTCTTCCTCTGCTCATGTTTTCTCTTTCTCATTATCCATTGTAAACAAACTATTTATCTTATTATTCAGTACAATGGGGGCAGCTTCCTACCATTATTCAGATTTTTGTTGGACTCCCATAGGTGAATTCTGTCACCTTTGTTTTAGAATTTGCCGAATTCGAGAATGCTCTGTCTCTCCGGGAAGTACTCTAATTTTTAAAAATTGAAGCGCAATGAAAATTTCAGAATGTCAAGAGGTTAAGACCAGTGAAAGGAAACTATATATATTTTGTTCTCTGTCCACTTCAATATCTATAGAATATACAGATATTCTTTGCAGTATTTTCAACACTCTGCCTAAAGAAGGAAGTCCTGGGCCATGGGAATGGCTGCTCCTTAATGATTAGGGACACCCCAAAGGGAGAGAAGGCCTTCCTAGGGTAGAATTCTTGAACTGACAATGTACGGCTTTTATAATTTCCTTTTGCCTTGTGAACACATAGGAACAAGGAATTGCCTAATAACCTCCTGGAGCCATGCATATGAAAACGAAAAATCAGAATTCCTACATTAAATGATTTTAATTAAATGATAATTAACTATCACTTATTTCTCCAGGGTGTAAGTTTGAAAATGTATCTAAGGACATTTAGTCTACCTTGCTTTAAGCATAATTTATTAATCTTCTCTCTTCTCAAAAGAACAAAAAATATTTGTTGATTTACATGGCTATACCAAGGGGTGCAAAACAGGGGATTGTCTGAGCATCTACTATAATAGGGTAAGAAAACTATGGCTATGGACAAGCTGCCTGTTTTTGTAAATGAACTTTTAATGGAATGCAGTCAGGTCCATTCATTTAGATATTGCCTATTGCTGCTTCTATGCAACAACAGCAGAGTTGAGTAGTTGCAACAGAGATCCTATTGCCAGGCCCTCAAGATAAGAATAAACACTATCTGATTGATTGGTTCAAGATGGCAGAGAAGAAGGACTTGCGTTCACTCCCTCTTGTGAAAGTGCCGGAATCACAACTAACTCCTGAACAATCAGAGACAGGAAAACACTGGAACTTACCAAAAAAGATAACTTGGGCTTCCCTGGTGGCGCAGTGGTTGGGAGTCCACCTGCCGATGCAGGGGATGCGTGTTCGTGCCCCGGTCCAGGAGGATCCCGTCATCCAAAGACAAAGGAGAAGCCACAATGAGACAGTAGGAGGGGCGCAAACACAATAAAAGCAAATCTCATAACCGCTGGGTGGGTGACTCACAAACTGGAGAAAAGTTTTACCACAGAAGTCCACACACTGGACTGAAGGTTCTGGGCTCCATGTAAGGCTTCACAACCTGAGGGTCTGGCAAAGAGAGGAGTAGTCCCAGAGAATCAGACTTTGAAGGCTAGCAGGATTTGGTTGCAGGACTTCGATGGGACTGGGGGAAACAGAGACTCCACTCTTGGAGGGCACACACAAAGTATCGTGCACATCAGGACCCAGGAGAAGGAGCAGTGACCCTATAGGAGACTGAAAAAGACCTACCTGTTAGTGTGGGAGGATCTCCTGCAGAGCTGGGGGGCAACTGCGGGGACAAGGACAGCAGAAATTCTGGGATGTACTCCTTTGCATGAGTCCTCCCAGAGTCCACCACTAGCACCACCAAAGAGCCTGTAGGCACCAGTGCTAAGTCGCCTCAGGCCAAACAACCAGCAGGGAGGGAACTCAGCCCGACCTATCAGCAGACAAGCAGATTAAAGATTTACTGAGCTCTGCCCACCAGAGCAACACCCAGCTCCGCCCAGCAACAGTCCCTCCCATCAAAACTTGCACAAGTCTCTTAGAAAGCCTCATCCACCAGAGGGCAGACAGCAGAAGCAAGAAGAACTTCAATTCTGAAGCCTGTGGAATGAAAGCCACATTCACAGAAAGATAGACAAAATGAAAAGGCAGAGTACTATGTACCAGATGAAGGAATAAGATAAAATCACAGAAAAGCAACTTAATGAACTGGAGATAGGCAACCTTCCAGAAAAAAAAATCAGAATAATGATAGTGAAGATGATCCAGGACCTTGGAAAAAGAATGGAGGCAAAGATCAAGAAGATGCAAGAAATGTTTAACAAACACCTAGAAGAATTAAACAACGAACAAACAGAGATGAACAATACAATAACTGAAATGAAAAATACACTAGAGCGAATCAATAGCAGAATAACTGAGGCAGAAGAACAGATATGTAATGTGGAAGACAGAATGGTGGAATTCACTGCTGTGGAACAGAATAAAGTAAAAAGAATGAAAAGAAAAGAAGACAGCCTAAGAGACCTCTGGGACAAAATTAAATGCAACAACATTCGCATTATAGGGGCTCAGAAGGAGAAGAGAGAGAAAGGACCCGAGAAAACATTTGAAGAGATTATAGTCGAAAACTTCCCTAACATGGGAAAGGAAACAGCCACCCAAGTCCAGGAAGCAGAGAGTTCAGGCAGGAAAAACCCAAAGAGAAACATGCCAAGACACATAGTAATCAAGCTGACAAACATTAAAGACAAGGAAAAATTATTAAAAGCAACAAGGGAAAAATGACAAATAACATACACGGGAACTCTCATAAGGTTAACAGCTGATTTCTCAGCAGAAACTCTACAAGCCAGATGGGAGTGGCACTATATATTAAAAGTGATGAAAGGGAAGAACCTACAGCTAAGATTACTCTACCTGGCAAGGATCTCATTCAGATTTGACAGAGAAATCAAAAGCTTTACAGACAAGCAAAAGCTGAGAGAATTCAGCACCACCAAACCAGCTCTACAAGGAATGCTAAAGGAACTTCTCTAAGAGGGAAACACAAGAGGAGAAAAGGACCTACAATAACAAACCCAAAACAATTAAGAAAATGGTAATAGGAACATACATATCGATAATTACATTAAATGTGAATGGATTATATGTTCCAACCAAAAGACACAGGCTCACTGAATGGATACAAAAACAAGACCCATGTATATGCTGTCTACAAGAGACTCATATCAGACCTAGGGACACATACAAACTGAAAGTGAGGGAATGGAAGAAGATATTCCATGAAAATGGAAATCAAAAAAAAGCTGGAGTAGCAATACTCATATCAGATAAAATAGACTTTAAAATAAAGAATGTTACAAGAGACAAGGAAGGACACTACATAATGATCAGGCATCAATCCAAGAAAATGATATTACTATAAATATATATGCACCCAACATAGGAGCACCTCATACATAAGGCAAATGCTAACAGCTATAAAAGAGGAAATTGACAGTAACACAATAATAGTGGGGGACTTTAACACCTCACTTACACCAATGGACAGATTATCCCAACAGAAAATTAATAAGGAAACACAACCTTTAAATGACACAATAGACCAGACAGATCAAATTGATATTTATAGGACATTCCTTCTGAAATGAGCAGATTACACTTTCTTCTCAAGTGCACACACAAGGAAAATTCTCCAGGATAGATCACATCTTGGGTAACAAATCAAGCCTGGGTACATTTAAGAAAATTGAAATCATATCAAGATCTTTTCTGACCACAACGCTATGAGATTAGAAATGAATTACAGGGAAAATAAAACATAAAAAACACAAACACATGTAAGTTACACAATACGTTACTAAATAACCAACAGATCACTGAAGAATTCAAAGAGGAAATCAAAAAATATCTAGAGACATATGACAGTGAAAACACGAAGTGCCAAAACCTATGGGACACAGCAAATGCAGTTCTAAGAGGGAAGTTTATGGCAATACAATCCTACCTCAAGAAACAAGAAACATCTCAAACACTCTAACCTTACACCTAAAGGAACTAGAGAAAGAGGAACAAACAAAACCCAGAGTTAGTAGAAGGAAAGAAATCATAAAGATCAGAGCAGAAATAAATGAAATAGAAACAAAGAAAACAATAGCAAAGATCAATAAAACTAAAAGCTGGTTCTTTGAGAAGATAAACAAAATTGATAAACCTTTAGCCAGACTCATCAAGAAAAAGAGGGAGAGGACTCAAATCAATAATATTAGAAATGGGGCTTCCCTGGTGGCGCAGCGGTTGGGAGTCCGCCTGCCGATGCAGGGGACACGGGTTCGTGCCCCGGTCCGGGAGGATCCCACGTGCCGCGGAGCGGCTGGGCCCGTGAGCCCTGTGGGCCGCTGAGCCTGCGCGTCCGGAGCCTGTGCTCCGCAATGGGAGAGGCCACAACAGTGAGAGGCCCGCGCACAGCAAAAAAAAAAAAATAATATTAGAAATGAAAAAGGAGAAGTTACAATGGACACTGCAGAAATATAAAACATCACAAGAGACTACTACAAGCAACTCTATGCCAATAAAATGGACAACCTGGAAGAAATGGACAAATTCTTAGAAAGTTATAACCTTCCAAGACTGAACCAGGAAAAAAAAGAAAATAAGAACAGACCAATCACAAGTAATGAAATTGAAACTGTGATTAAAAATCTTCTAGCAAACAAAAGTCCAGGACCAGACATCTTTACAGGTGAATTCTACCAAACATTTAGAGAAGAGGTAACACCCACCCTTCTCAAACTCTTCCACAAAATTTCAGAGGAAGGAACACTCCCAAACTCATTCTACAGGGCCACCATCACCGTGATACCAATACCAGACAAAGATACTACAAAAAAAGAAATTACAGACCACTATCACTGATGAATATAGATGCAAAAATCCTCAACAAAATACTAGCAAACAAATCTAACAACACACTAAAAGGATCATACACAATGATCAAGTGAGATTTATCCCAGGGATGCAAAGATTCTTCAATATATGCAAATCAATCAATGTGATACACCATATTAACAAATTGAAGAATAAACACCATATGCTCGACTCAAGAGATGCAGAAAAAGCTTATGACAAAATTCAACCCCCATTTATGATCAAAACTCTCCAAAAAGTGGGCATAGACAGAACCTACCTCAACATAATAAAGGCCATATATGAAAAAACCACAGCAAACATCATTCTTAATGGTGAAAAACGGAAAGGATTTCCTCTAAGTTCAGGAACAAGACAAGGATGTCCACTCTCACCATTATTATTCAACACAGTTTTGGAAGTCCTAGCCACAGCAAACAGAGAGAAAAAGAAATAAAAGAATACAAATTGGAAAAGAAGAAATAAAACTGTCACTGTTTGCAGGTGACATGATACTATACATAGAGAATCCTAAAGATGCCACCAGAAAACTACTAGAGCTAGTCAATGAATTTGGTAAAGTTGCATGATACAAAATGAATGCACAGAAATCTCTTTCATTCCTATACACTAACAATGGAAAATCAGAAAGAGAAATTAAGGAAACAATCCCATTTACCATTGCAACAGAAAGAATAAAATACCTAGGAATAAACCTACATAAGGAGGTAAAAGACTTACTCAAAAAACTATAAGACACTGATGAAAGAAATCAAAGATGACACAAACAGATGGAGAGATATACCATGTTCTTGGAATGGAAGAATCAATATTGTGAAAATGACTGTACTATCCAAAGCAATCTACAGATTCAGTGCAATCCCTATTAAATTACCAATAGCATTTTTTACAGAACTAGAACAAAAAAATCTTAAAACTTGCATGGAGACACAGAAGACCCCAAATAGCCAACACAATCTTGAGGGAAAAAAACGGAGCTGGAGGAGTCAGGCTCCCTCACTTCAGACAGCTACAAAACTACAGTAATCAAGACAATATGGTACTGGCGCAAAAACAGAAATATAGATCAATGGAACAGGTTAGAAAGCCCACAGATAAACCCTTGCACCTATGTTCCACTAATTTATGACAAAGGAGGCAGGATATACAATGGAGAAAAGACAATCTCTTCAATAAGTGGTGCTGGGAAAACTGGACAGCTACATGTAAAAGAATGAAATTAGAACACTCCCTAACACCATACACAAAAATAAACTCAAAAATGGATTAAAGACCTAAATGTAAGACCAGGCACTATAAAGCTCTTAGAGGTAAACATAGGAAGAACACTCTTTGACATAAATTACAGCAAGATCTTTTTTGACCCATCTCCTAGAGTAATTGAAATAAAAACAAAAATTAACAAATGGGACCTAATGAAACCTAAAAGCTTTCCCACAGCAAAGGAAACTATAAACAAGATGAAAAGACAACTCTCAGAATGGGAGAAAGTATTTGCAAACGAATCAATGGACAAAGGATTATTAATCTCCAAAATATATAAACAGCTCATGCAGCTCCATATTAAAAAAAACACCCAATCAAAATCAGGCAGAAGACCTAAATAGACATTTCTCCAAAGACGACATACAGATGGCTAAGAGGCATATATGAAATGCTGCTCCACATCACTAATTATTAGAGAAATGCAAATCAAAACTACAATGAGGTATCACCTCACATCTGTTAGAATGGCCATCATCAAAAAATCTAGAAATAGTAAATGCTGGAGAGGGTGTGGAGAAAAGGGAACCCTCTTACACTGTTGGTGGGAATATAAGTTGATACATCCACTGTGGAGAACAGTATAGAGGTTCCTTCAAAAACTAAGAATAGAATTACCATATGACCCAGCAGTCCCACTACTGGGCCTATACCCAGAGAAAACCATAATTCAAGAAGTCACATGCACCCCAATGTTCATTGCAGCACTATTAATAATAGCCAGGTCGTGGAAGCAACCTAAATGCCCATCAACAGATGAATGGATAAAGAAGATGTGGTACATATATACAATGGAATATTACTCAGCCATAAAGAGGAACAAAATTGTGTCATTTGTAGAGATGTGGATGGACCTAGAGACTGTCACACAGAGTGAAGTAAGTCAGAAAGACAAAAACAAATATTGTATATTAATGCATATATGTGGAGTCTGGAAAAGTGGTACAGATGAACCAGTTTGCAAGGCAGAAATAGAGACACAGATGTAGAGAACAAACGTGGACTCCAAGAGGGGAAAGCGGGGGAGGGGAGAGAGGTAGGATGAATTGGGAGATTGGGATTGACATATATACATTAATATGCATAAAATAGATAATAAGAACCTGCTGTATAAAAATAAATAAATAAAAATTTTAAAAAAGAATATTTACTATCTGATCCGTTAACAATAAGGTTGCCGACCTCTACTATACAATAATCTTCTTTGTTGTATAAATCACTTATGAGGATATTTTTCCCAAAGATAGTTCTTACCCTAAGCTGTCACCAGCTTTTAAAATAAAATTTTTGTTTTGTTTCACATAGATACAGAACATACAAACTTGTGTCAAATAGCACTCTCAATTCTCTCTTGGTTGCCCTGCTATTTAGAACATGAGGTAAGGTCCAACAGAGCTGGGAAGTAATAAACAATGTATATAAATGTATAAATAAAATAAGGTACTATATGGCTTATCCACTTTTCAGAGAAATTAGAAGAAAAATATTTAATCAGAGATACTGTCTGTGACAAATCTATGACATATAAACATGCCTTAATGTGAGATGACAAAAAGTCATGCCAGTGAATACTCTTATTAAGATATTTCTCCCAAAGTTAAGGCTAGTTTCATTGTCAGGGTTTAAATTGTTAGGACATGTTAAGAATGATCAGGTTTTTGCAAGGAAATATAATCACATTCAGACCTAATTAGACTTAAAAGCTTTTGCACAGCCAAAGAAACCATCAACAAAATAAAAAGACCAATAAAGTGTCAATATCCAAAATATATATACAGCTCATACAACTCAACATCAAAAAAACCCCAAACAACCCAATTTAAAAATGGGCAGAAGAACTGAATAGACATTTTTCCAAAGAAGATGTACAGATGGCCAACAGGCACATGAAAAGATGCTCAACATCACTCTTCATCAGGAAAATGCAAATTAAAACCACAATGAGATATCACCTCATACATGTCAGAATGGCTATCATCAAAAAGAACACAAATAACAAATGTTGGGGAGGATGTGGAAAAAAGGGACCCTCATACACTGTTGGTGGAAATGTCAATCAGTGTAGCCACTGTGGAAAACAATATGGCGGTTTCTCAAAAATCTAAAAATAGAACTACCATATGACCCAGCAATTCCACTCCTGGGTATATATCTGAAGAAAATGAAAACACTAATTCAAAAAGATACATGAACCCCAATGTTCATAGCAGCATTACTGACAATTGCCAAGATATGGAAACAACCTAAGTATCCCTCAACAGATGAATGGATGAAGAAGATGTGGTATATATATATATATATATATATATATATACAATGGAATATTACTCAGCCATAAAAAAGAATGAAAATTGGCCATTTCCAACAGCATGGATGGACTTGGAGGATATTATGCCAAGTGAAATAAGTCAGACAGAGAAAGACAAATACTATATGATATCACTTATATGTGGAATCTAAAAAGTAGAACAAACTAGTGAATATAACAAAAAGGAAACAGTCACAGATATAGAGAACAAACTAGAGGTTACCAGTGGGGAGAGGGGAGGGGGCAGGGGCAAGATAGAGTAGGGGATTAAGAGGTACAAAAGTAGGGGCTTCCCTGGTGGCGCAGTGGTTGAAAGTCCGCCCGCCGATGCAGGGACACAGGTTCGTGCCCCGGTCCGGGAAGATCCCACATGCCGCAGAGCAGCTGGGCCCGTGAGCCATGGCCACTGAGCCTGTGCTCCGCAATGGGAGAGGCCACTACAGTGAGAGGTACGCGTACAAAAAAAAAGAGGTACAAACTATTGGGTATAAAATCAGCTACAAGGATATACTGTACAACAGAGGGAATATAGCCAATATTTTATAATCACTATAAATGAGTATAATGTTTTAAAAATTGTGAATCACTATGTTGTTCACCTGTAACTTATATAATATTGTATAACTATATCTCAATTTTTAAAAAGTTAAAAAAAAAGAATCACATTCATGCATTCAGGCAGCAGGGTTTCTCTCCCTTCAATGTTCATATGAATAACGTGGGGAACGTCTCACAATGCAGATTCTGACTCAGTAGTCTGAGGTGGGACTTGCGATTGTTCACCCCTAACATGCTCACCTCTGGACCACACTTTGAGTTGCCAAGCTCTATTACTTAGTCTTTTCTCTACTTTCCTGTGGTAACCAGTCTCTAAGATGGCTCCCAATCATCCCTACCTGCAGAATCCACCTTCTTTTGTCATCCTCTCTCACACTGTGCCAGGGTGGATCTGTATGAGTTTATGCATGGTATGTCACTTCCAAGATTAGTTTATAAAAGACTTCCATCGTAGGTGTATGTTTTCTCTCTTTCTCCCTCTCTCTCCCTCTTCCTCTCCCTCTCTCTCATTCCACCCAGGGAAAGCCAACTGCCATGCTATAAGGCAACAGAGTTGAAAGGACCATATACTGAGAAGCTGCATTATCTGACCAGCAGCTACTGAGGACCCAAGGCCTACTAACGACTACCTGAGTGAATTTAGAACCAGATCCTTCAATTACGGCTAAACACTGACATCCATGCAGCCCTGTCTGAGAGCTTGACTGCAAATTCATAAGAGACCCTGAACCGGTACCACCCAGGTAAGCCACTTTCTGATTCCCGACCCTCAGAAACTATGTGAGATAATACATGGTTGTGGTTTTTTCCAGCTGCTAAGTTTTGTGATAACTTGTTACACAGCAATAGGTTACTAATACCTTTAGTTAATGATTTTACAGTATCTTTTTAGAGAGTCTGCACTGATCAAGAAAGGGTAAAATGCAGTTATTTATGGCTAATCAAAAAGAAAAAACTAATACCTTATAACTAGAGTGTCTTTTCACATTAATCACCATGCTTTAGTCTCACACTCATTACAGGTAGAGATGGCAGGATCATCAGTCCCCCTTTACAGGTTTGGAATCTGGTAGGTCCAGAGAAGCTTGATGTTTGTCCAATATCATATAGCAAGTCAGACAAACCTGAACTGGACCTCCACCTTTCATATTTCTCCTCCCAGAGTTCTTGTCATTAGAATCCCCTACCTCTGCTTACCATTTCTATCCAACTGTTGGTTGGTGGTCAACTAAATAAGGAAGGTGGGAAACATTTAAGGGTTTAGCTCTAGGTTGTAATACCCAATATAAGAGTGGGAGTTGTAATGAGAGCTACCAGCTGTTACATGACCTGTGCCATTATTATTTTATCAGATACTTTATTGAACCAGATAAACTGTCATATTATGTATACCCCAGGACCTAACTGGCAGATCTCCCACCAGCTCTTTATGTATCAGTGACTTGATAAAAACTGCGTTTAATTCTTTTTTCCACCTTTCTTGAGATATAATTTACATACCACACTGTATAAGTTTAAGGTGTACAGCATAATGATTTTACTTACATATATTGTGAAATGATTACCACAATAAGTTTAGTTAACATCTGTCATCTCATATAGATGCAAAAAAATAAAAGAAAAAGACAATACTGTTTTTTCCTTGTGATAAAAACTCATGGATCTACTCTCTTAACTTTCAAGTATACCCTACAGCAGTGTTACCTATAGTCATCATGTTGTACATTACATTCCTAGTACTTGTTTATCTTACAAACTGGAAGGTTGCATTTTTTACCACCTTCATCCAGTTGCCCCCTTCCTCAAATCCCCACCTCTGGTAACCACATATCTGATCTGTTCTGTGAGTTTGGGGCTTTTTAAAGATTTCACATACAAGCGAGTTCACAGGGTGTTTAATTTTATTGCATGTTAATAAAAGCACTTAGGAGTGAGGTGGGGTTATGTCTCCACAGTTTCTTCAGTGTTTTGAAAGGATCACTTAGGGTTTACAAAATTTTGAGTTTGGAGATCATGTAGAAGAAATTAATAAGCAGTTGAAAAAGCTTATAAACAACCAAGATGTCCTGGCTTCCACATTCAGGAATACACCTGATCTACTGGAGGATGAGTTAGTATTTGGTTATCTGGGATCTATGGTGATTTGTGATTCACTAAAATATTTCTGCATGACGTTAGTTTTAGTCATGTCTTTAGATGTTTGGGGAAAAATAAGCATGAAATTTATCATGATATTAAGGCATTTTATGATTTGGGAAAAATATTTGGGAGGACAAAACTATTCTTCTTGAGCTAAGAAAGTACTAAAATAGTCATCTTGAAACAAGTATTCTTTTTTTGTTTTGTTTTGTTTTGTTTTGTTTTGTGGGTTTTCACTATTTATTTATGACATATACTCCACATCTGTGATCCTCTCCAGTCGGAAGTTCTTTGAGACGATGCCGTCGGTCTTGGCCAGTCGGAGAATGGAATCATCTGACTCACCCATCCTGTGAATGGCCCCGCAGATAGCATAGGTTTTAAACTCGCCGTTGAACGTGGCTGTCACCGTGTCAGCCTCGGCCACGTTCATATGGATGGCGTGGCAGTGATGATGCGGTAGCTGGACGAGCATTTCCGCGGCATGCACAGGTCCATGAACTCGCTGGTGTCGTTCCGCATGTTGAGGGTGCGTCTGGTGGCACCACGATGAGTGCTCGTGCAGAAAGGCAAAACAACTATTCTTAAAGCAATTTACACTACATTTTCCAATTCCCTTAGTGTTGAAATCACCAGAAACTAGAGAGCCTGGCTAGGGTGATAACATCACCACCCACTAGCTATGTGATACTTGGTTAAAGTCGCTGAACATCAGTCTCTTTACTAAAAAATGGGCTCAATTCTATGTTAAAGTATTTTAAAGAGAATTAAATAATTTAATATCTGTAAATTACATAGTATAGTGCCTATGACATAATAACTTTCACCAAATGCTGAGAATCTGTTATTTACTAAGTAATAGTTTTGTAAATGGTAACAATCAGGCAATGGGACCTTGTTTCTCCTGCTTGCTATGAACTTCAGAAGAAAGCTAGGAAAATTATAGTGAGTGAGAAGGAACAGAGGCTAGAAAAGTAAAAGATAAAATCAGTTCTATTTGTTAATTTTAATTCACATCATCTAGGAATAGATCATATCAAACTTTGGGAGGAAACTGTACATATTTATGAAGTACATATCAAGATTTGAAATATTCCTTTAGTCCACTAAATATATTTTCCAAAACATTCATCTGGCATTTAGCCTGTACACTTCTGAGACCCAGTTACCTTATTTCTTCATTTAAATTGTAATATACACAACCCTCTTTTCCTAGGTGACACTTTGAAATATGAAATGCAATTCCCAGTTCTGCAGTAGGTTTGCATTCCTGTTAGAATTGCTAGGCCTTCCATTCATTTAGATCAGATGAAATGTGTCATCTTCAGTAAAGCTTTACCCAAGTTCTTTGGGCAAAGGCAGCTTTTTCCCTTGAGCTTCTCCAGACAACAATTTGCAACTATTCCTGTTACAGTTGTTTTCTAAACATTTATTTACATACTTCGTTCCTCCACTAGATGGCAATCACATCAGAAATATGAAGTTTAAATTTTTATTTCATCTTTTGCTGAGAGGGGGTACATAAATATTAACTGAGTGAGTGATGAAGGGAAAGAATTTGATTCTTTACTGTGGAGTGGAATACATAGAAATATATAGTCTTCTGAGATCTGTGTTTACATATCAATTAGATACTGATATAAATACATGGTATTTAGAAAGAACAATGATCTTATGCTCATGCTAGACCCTTGTGTTTACTTACAGTGGTATGATAAAGATGGCTAAATAAAAGATAAAGAAGAACTTTAAAAAATCAACTCTTCAAAAGAATGTTTAGCAGTTCTGAGATCAAATGTCAGCTACTAGTATCTTGTATCTTATTATCCAAAAGCAGATAGTAATTCCCCAGGTACACACAACATGGCACCTGTAGATCACCTGTGAAATAGACATACTCTGGCTGTCAAGAAATGTTTGGTTGTTGTTGTGGGGTTTGCCCCCCTTAGTGAAGGATTTAAAATTAAACATCAGTTTAGATGGGGGGAAAAAAGGTGGCTAAGATTTTTGACAGTTTTTCCTTCTGCTCCCAAAGTGGCTTCCCAGCAGCAACTTTGGCAATTGCTCTTGGCAGTAGCTCCTGACACAGGCTCCCAACACCTGCTCCCATCTGCAAGGGCTCTTCTCTGAAATGACTTCCACTGGCAGGGAGTTCCATTATCAAAACTCTAGGGCAGCAGCAGCCTATCCTATCTTTGGGGGCACTAACCTCCCTCGTCCTTCTCTTGGTACCTGGTCCCTGCTCTCTTAGCACCATTTCTAGGGCAGCTCACAGCAGGACCCACAGAGTCCTCTGGACAGTTACAGAATGAAACTGCTCTTTTTGAGGAAAAAGTTCAAAAGTATGAAGATAAAAATCCTAAATTATAGACCATAGTGCTATATTCTCTGTAATTTTCTATGGTCCACTCAACACTTTCTGAGGTTTGGGATCCCCCTCTGGAGTTGTAACTGCTTGAGGACATTATGTTAACCCTTAGTGGCTGGTGGAACACAAGCCTAGTGGAGATTTTGCTGTTTTATCTTATCTTACCTTACCTCACAGCACACACTTCCCTCTTCTGGTGTTTTTTGGAGGATGTTTCCCTCACCTAGTTTCAGTGCATGTGGTTGAGGTGGAGAGAGATAATACCCACTATCTCCTTCTTTCAAGGGATTATACTATGTTCTGTGTTGCACAGAT
Organism: Neophocaena asiaeorientalis asiaeorientalis; assembly: GCF_003031525.2. NCBI lineage: Eukaryota > Metazoa > Chordata > Mammalia > Artiodactyla > Phocoenidae > Neophocaena > Neophocaena asiaeorientalis. The sequence goes on along the minus strand of NW_020173108.1, from coordinate 7,607,436 downwards.
TCTGTTGATCCAAACAACAAAATTCCAGGAATTTTATCTATACATGTATCTATGTATTAGGAAAGATAAATTATTTTTCTGATGGCCTTGTTAAAGATGAAAGGATTATGTAATCTTCAGCTACTATTGGCAACTATGGGGAGATGGCCTACATGTGAAAGTGAGTGAATGTGTGTGTGTGTGTGTGTGTGTGTGTGTGTGTGTGTGAGAGAGAGAGAGAGAGAGAGAGAGAGAAAGAGAGAGAGAAAATCCTGAAAATAATATTTGAATGCCTGAACTTAACCTGTCTGACCAGCTCTACTCATGGGTTTCTCTATTATGTGATTCAATAAATTACTCTATTCTTATTATTTGCATAAGGTAGTTTGAATCAAGTTTCTAAAACTGGTAACTAAAATGGCTCAACTAATTGATCAGGAAACTAAGGGATCGATGAAAGCTGCAAATTCCACTTGCTCATCTTTTCCTAGACTGCAGCCATATAACCATGTAACCAGAATGCCTAGGACAATTTTATTTCAAATGTTTCCTCCTATTTTCCCTATCAATATATTTTTGCATTTCATACTTTATCATTTTTCCAGAAATAAATGGTAATTATGCCCATAGGGCATAAGGACACCAATGAAAACCAAGTTTCCCCAAAGTTATCTTGGACCTTCCAGTATTCTTTTATAAATCTTACATTACAAAAGGAGTTAATAATAGCTGCTCCTCCCCAAAGAATTATTCTGAAAATTAGTTCACATTTGTAAAAATAAAATAGTGAATCAGTTAACATAGCATATAAAATAGAAAGGGTGTACAGATGTGTGGCATTAATACTATTTTTTTCTATGAAAAACTTTGCAATGATTGTGAGATGCTTGTGGATGACCAGGTCTCCCCTAGTACAGCATAAACCTTGGAAAGAGCGTCTGTGTCCAGAGAGCATTTAGCAAATTTTCCGATGCATGTGAAATGCTCTTTGTTGGCTGCTTGATCTGGATATGGTCCTCAGGAAAGTTCTAGCTGAGAACATTTTAAGAAAATCAGGTGGTCCCTACATGGAAGGAAAAATGGAAGATATTCATCCAGATAATTCAACCCCCTCAAAGAGTATAAGAAAGTTTCCAGAGAAATGAGGTATACTGTAGGAACAGTAATTAATTGCTTTGTATTTTTGTTTCATATTACATGTGCAAATGTACTATTACTTATGTGATATGGTTGGAATTACATAATAAAGCCCCTATTTTCTCATTGTCTAGGATGTAAGGGTTCAGAAAAGTCTCAGTGGAGCCATTTATTATTCATGTATGAGTTGGGGTGCCAGGAAACAAGCTTTGGTCTTTCCTGAGTAGTCTTTCTAGATCTAGTCATCCCTCTTAGAAGAAAGACTGTGAGAAGGACAAGAACTTAGAGACCATCCATTTCAGCCTCTAATTTTTCAATTTATTTTTCAAAATAAATCAAGCCTCAGAGACCTTCACTGATGCACTGATGTTCATTTGATGCCATAATCCATTGCCCTATTTTCCATCACTCTGTTCCAAATGCTGTTACACTGAGGGTACTAGGCCTGATTTGAGCATACATAGACAGGTTTTGGTTTTAATAATCACATACTTAACTTATTGTATATTTAAAAACTATAGCTGACAATCAAAGTTGTGATTTCAGAAGTATTTAGAACAAGGATAAGTTAAAAAAATCACAGAGAGAGTTGGTTTAAGGTAGGATTAAAGAAAAATAAAACATTACATGTGACAGACATGTGGTTATGACCCCAGATTATGAATGTAACAATTCTCTTCATGACATGTAATGTGATAAAGTATATATGTGTGTATATTATGTTATAGGAAAAATTCTTACAAAGATGTAAACATGAAATAATCTTATTATATTTTGAACAATTGACTGTATTAAAGATAATAAAACTGCATGAAAATATAAAACAGAAAATGTGTATCAATGTAAGTTATTTATTTTAAAAAGTTTCTAATATTGAAGCTCAAATTTTCAAGAATTTCATTTTCATAAAACTTCTTTAAGTAAAATAAGATTTAAAAAAAACTTCTTAGTTCTCATTTTTCTACCATGTCTTGGCAAAAATAAGTTATGTGGATAATTGAGAGAAATTAAATTTATTAATTAGTGATGTTTTTCCAACTATTAATTTATTCATTTAATAAGTAATTATTGAGGGATCCTTACATATTGGACACTATTCTAGGCATTGGGGATACAGCAGTGAGTAAAAAGTAAAAATATTTGCTTTTATCAGGTTTACATTAAAGTAGATGAAGAAGGCAATAAAGAATGGTTATATAATATGTTAAAGAGTGATAAGTACTATCATGACATGCAAAGCAGGGTAAAGTGATAGAGATTGACCAGAGTGGACTTCTGTGTTAAGGAAATCGTCTCTGAAGAGATATATGAACAGAGACCAGGATGAAGTAAGAGAGTGAGCCTTATGAATATCTTTGGAAAGAATTCTGAGCAGAAGGAAAGGCAAATGTTCAGAAGGGCCACCTCATTTACTGAGGTAGGAGTAGTACTCAGAACCAGACACATGATCAGAAAAGACCTGAGAGAACCATAGGCTTATACCTCTGACAGACCTGTATGTTCTGGGCTCTACTCAACCAGTAGATAAAGGCTAACACAAAGTTCTAAGCAGCCTGGCATAGTGATGAATAAGTAATCAAGCTCAGAGCCAAGCTGCAAAGAATGAGAGAGTAGTATTTATTTTCATCATCCTGGCTCCAGTAAAGAAATCTCTGTCAGGTCACTGACTGACAAATGAAATAATGAACAGACTCTAGGGTCCATACATGACAAGAAATATAGTCTTTGCACAAGTAGTTTGGAAGTGTCACCAAACAATTGGATGGCTTCAGCCTTCAATGATTAATAACAGAAAATCCTGGGGAAAAGAGAGAATTTGATTTCCAGCATTATCACATGCAAATATTCAAAATGCCTAATTTTGAACAACAACAAAAAAAACATCACAAGTCATACAAAGAAACAGTGAAGTATGGCCCATTCAAAGGAAAACAATAAGTTTGCAGATCTGGCCCTGAGGAAGCCCAAACATTAGACTTACTAGATAAAGACTTAAATCAACTGTGGTAAATATACTCAAAATGCTGAAGGAAACCATGGACAAAGAACTAAAGGAAATTTTAAAAGTGATATATGAGCAAAATAAGAATATCAATAAAGAGACAGAAATTTTACAAAAGGAGCCGAATAGAGACTGGTGATAAAAAGTACAATAGCTAAAATAAAATAAAAATATTTCAGAGGTATTCAACAGCAGGTTTGAGCAGGTACAAAGGCTCTGTGAACTTGAAAACAAGACAACTGAAATTATCCAGTCTTAGGACCAGGAAGAAAAAAAAAATGAAGAAAAGGGAACAGGATCTGAGGGACTTGCAGGATACCATTAATCAAATCTACATATGCTTTATGGGAGCACTAGAAGGAAGAGAGAAAGAAAAGGGGAAAAGTATATATTTGAAGAAATAATGGCTGAAAATCTCCCAAATTTGAGGAAACATATGAATCTACACATACAACAAATCTCAGCAAACTCCAAGCAGCATAAATGCAGAGATCAACACTATGACATATTAAAATCAAATGAAAGACAAAGACAAACAGAAATGTTGAAAGCAGCAAGTGACTGGTCATGTATAAGGGATTCTCAATGAGATTAACAGTGAATTTCTCATCAGAAACCATGGAGTCTAACAGGCAGTGAGATGACATATTTAAAATTCTTAAAAAAAAAAAAAGCTGTCAAGCAAGAATTCTATACCAGGCAAAACTATCCTTCAGAAATGGCAGAGAAATTAAGACATCCCCAGATTTTAAAAACTGAGACTGCTTTGCTTGTAGACCAGACTTACAAGAAATGCTAAAGGAAGTTTTCAGTATGAAATGAAAGAACACTAGACAATAACTGAAAGTCATATGAGGAAATAAAGAACATTGGCAAAGGTGACTACATAGATAAATTTAAAAGCCAGTACTAATATATATTTTTTGCTTTTTAACTCCTTTTAAAATTTTCTACATGACTTAAAAGACAAATGCATAAATTAGTAATTATGAACCTATGTTAATGACAACAAAGTGTAAAGATATAATTTGTGACAAAATTTAAACAGGGTGGGAGATGGCGCTGTCTCAGTCCCTGGTTCTCTCCTGAAAACCAGTCAGCCTACAGTTTATCCTGTATTTTGAATCTCCTCTCCATTGCCTTTCATCACAACTTTCACTGTTCTTCCTTTAGGTTTGAACCTCTCCATGTTCTGTCGCAAATGAAGTCAGTTTCTTAGGGAAAATGTTAGGAGTTGTCTATTTTATGATCTGCTTCTCCACTCAGGGACATTTCTGAGCCAAGGATCTGGAGCTTGGGGGTGGGGAAAATGTCAAGCTTCTCTCTCAATGACACTCTTACTATAGGAGCTACGTGCTTGGTGTTGGTGGGGAAAGTAGCCTGTCATTTTGGCTTGCCTCTCCTGGTATGTAACCATGACTGCACGATTGGAAAGGAGAATCAGATCCTCAGTATTCTCAAGATTCTGTGTCAATAAGAGAGCCCTCATCCTACAAGTCAAGGCTGGGTGAAAGAAGGGAGCTCTCCTCTCTCAACTATCATCAACAGGGACTTATCCTCAGCAACAGGCTGTTGTTTTTGAAAGACAAGTTATGATTTAAATAAAGTATAATATTATATTGTAGAGTTCATATATGAGAAGGTAAAAAAATGAAAACAGAATACAAAGTGGGGGAGTTTAATGAAATTTTTCTAAGATAAGTGTTTTTTTTTTAAGTATCGTAATATCAAGTCATAGCAGACTGCGATAAGATAATAATGGATACTGGAAATCATAGAGCAATTATTGTTTTTAACATCTTTAGGAGTATAATTGCTTTACAATGGTGTGTTAGTTTCTGCTTTATAACAAAGTGAATCAGCTATACATATACCTATATCCCCATACCTCCTCCCTCTTGCGTCTCCCTCCATCCTCCCTATCCCACCCCTCTAGGTGGTCAGAAAGCACCGAGCTGATCTCCCTGTTCCATGTGGCTACTTCCCACTAACCATCCATTCTACACTTGGTAGTGTATATATGTCCATGCCACTCTCACTCACCTCGTCCAAGCCCACCCTTTCCCCTCCCCATATCCTAAAGTCCACTCTCCACATCTGTGTCTTTATTCCTATCCTGCTCCTAGATTCTTCAGAAACTTTTTTTTTTGATTCCATATAAATGTGTTAAGCATATGGTATTTGTTTTTCTCTTTCTGACTTACTTCACTCTGTATGGCAGACTCTAGGTCCATCCACCTCACTACAAATAACTCAATTTCTTTTCTTTTTATGGCTGAGTGATATTCCATTTATATATGTGCCACATCTTCTTTATCCATTCATCTGTCGATGGACACTTAGGTTGCTTCCATGTCCTGGGTATTGTAAATAGAAATGCAGTGAACATTGTGGTACATGACTCATTTTGAATTATGGTTTTCTTAGGGTATATGCCCAGTAGTGGGATTGCTGGGTCATATGGTAGTTCTATTTTTACTTTTTTAAGGAACCTCCATACTGTTCTCCATAGTGGCTGTATCAGTTTACATTCCAACCAACAGTGCAAGAGGGTTCCCTTTTCTCCACACCCTCTCTAGCATTTACTGTTTGCAGAATTTTTGATGCTGGCCATTCTGAATGATGTGAGGTGATACCTCATTGTAGTTTTGATTTGCATTTCTCTAGTAATTAGTGATGTGGAACAAATTTTCATGTGCCTCTTAGCCATCTGTATGCCTTCTTTGGAGAAATGTCTATTTAGGTCTTCTGCCCATTTTTTGATTGGGTTGTTTTTTTAATATGGAGCTGCATTAGCTGTTTATATATTTTGGAGATTAATCCTTTGTCCATTGACTTGTTTGCAAATATTTTCTCCTGTTCTAAGGGTTGTCTTTTTGTCTTGTTTATAGTTTCCTTTGCTGTGCAAAAGCTTTTAAGTTTCATTAGGTCCCATTTGTTTATTTTTGTTTTTATTTAGTTACTCTAGGAGGTGGGTCAAAAAAGATCTTGCTGTGATTTATGTCAAAGAGAATTCTTCCTATGTTTTCCTCTAAGAGTTTTATAGTGCCTGGTCTTACATTTAGGTCTTTAATCCATTTGGAGTTTATTTTTGTGTGTGGTGTTAGGGAGTGTTCTAATTTCATTCTTTTACATGTAGCTGTCCAGTTTTCCCAGCACCACTTATTGAAGAGACTGTCTTTTCTCCATTGTATATCCCTGCCTCCTTTGTCATAGATTAGTTGACCATAGGTGCATGGGTTTATCTCTGGGCTTTCTAACCTGTTCCATTGATCTATATTTCTGTTTTGTGCCAGTACCATATTGTCTTGATTACTGTAGCTTTGTGGTATAGTCTGAAGTCATGGAGTCTGATTGCTCCAGCTCCGTTTTTCTTTCACAAGATTGCTCTGCTATTCAGGGTCTTTTGTGTCTCTAGAAATATTTTAAGATTTTTTGTTCTAGCTCTGTAAACAAAATAATGTCATTGGTAATTTGATAGGCATTGCACTGAATCTGTAGATTGCTTTGGGTAGTATAGTCATTTTCACAATATTGATTCTTCCAATCCAAGAACATGGTATATCTCTCCATCTGTGTCACCTTTGATTTCTTTCATCAGTGTCTTATAGTTTTCTGAGTACAGGGTTTTACCTCCTTAGGTAGGTTTTTTCTCAGGTATTTTATTCTTTCTATTTCAGTGGTAAATGGGAGTGTTTCTTTAATTTCTCTTTCAGATTTTTCATTGCTAGTGTATAGGAATGAAAGAGATTTCTGTGCATTCATTTTGTATTCTGCAACTTTACCAAATTCATAGATTAGCTCTAGAAGTTTTCTGGTGGCACCTTTAGGATTCTCTATGTATAGTATCATGTCATCTGCAAACAGTGACAGTTTTATTTCTTCTTTTCCAATTTTATTCCTTTTATTTCTTTTTCTTCTCTTATTGCCATGGCTAGGACTTCCAAAACTATGTTGAATAATAGTGGTGAGAGTGGACATCCTTGTCTTATTCTTGATCTTAGAGGAAATGCTTTCAGGTTTTCATAATTGGGAATGATGTTGGCTGTGGGTTTGTCATATATGGCCCTTATTATGTTGAGGTAGGTTCCCTCTATGCCCACTTTCTGGAGAGTTTTTACCATAAATGGGTGTTGAATATTGTCAAAAGCTTTTTCTGCATCTATTGAGACGAGCATATGGTTTTCACTCTTCAGTTTGTTAATACAGTGTATCACATTGATTGATTTGCATATATTGAAGAATCCTTGCATACCTGGGATAAATCCCACTTGATCAAGGTGTATGATCCTTTTAATGTGTTGTTGGATTCTGTTTGCTAGTATTTTGTTGAGGATTTTTGCATCTATATTCATCAGTGATATTCGTCTGTAGTTTTCTTTTCTTTCTGGTATCTTTGTCTGGTTTTGGTATCAGGGTGATGGTGGCCTTGGAGAATGAGTTAGGGACTGTTCCTTCCTCTGCAGTTTTCTGGAATAGTTTGAGAAGGATTGGTGTTAACTCTTCTCTAAATGTTTGATAGAATTCACCTTTGAAGCCATCTGGTCCTGGACTTTTGTTTGTTGGAAGATTTTTAATCACAGTTTCAATTTAATTACATGTGATTGCTCTGTTCATATTTTCTGTTTCTTCTGGGTTCAGTCTTGGGAGGTTATACCTTTCTAAGAATTTGTCCATTTCTTCCAGTTGTCCATTTTATTGGCCAAGAGTTTCTTGTAGTAGTCTCTTAGTATGCTTTGTATTTCTGTGGTGTCCACTGTAACTTCTCCTTTTTCATTTCTAATTTTATTGATTTGAGTCCTCTCCCTCTTTTTCTTGATGAGTCTGGCTAAAGGTTTATCAATTTTGTTTATCTTCTCAAAGAACCAGCTTTTAGTGTTATTGATCTTTGCTATCGTTTCCTTCATTTCTTTTTCATTTATTTCTGATCTGATCTTTATGATTTCTTCCCTTCTACTAACTTTGGGTTTTGTTTGTTCTTCTTTCTCTAGTTCCTTTAGGTGTAATGTTAGATTGTTTATTTGACATGTTTCTTGTTTCCTTAGGTAGGATTATATTGCTGTAAACTTCCCTCTTAGAAGTGCATTTGCTGTGTCCCATAGGATTTGGATCATAATGTTTTCATTGTCATATGTCTCTAGATATTTTCTGATTTCCTCTTTGATTTCTTCAGTGATCTCTTGATTATTTAGTACCATATTGTTTAGCCTCCATGTGTTTGTGTTTTTAACACTTTTTTCCCCTGTAATCGATTTTTTTTTTTCTTTTGCGGTACGCGGGCCTCTCACTGTTGTAGCCTCTCCCATTGCAAAGCACAGGCTCCAAACGCGCAGGCTCAGCGGCCATGGCTCACGGGCCCAGCCGCTCTGCAGCATGTGGGATCTTCCCGGACCAGGGCACGAACCCACGTCCCCTGCATCAGCAGGTGGACTCTCAACCACTGCGCCACCAGGGAAGCCCCCTGTAATCGATTTTTAATCTCAGAGTGTTGTGGTCAGAAAAGATGTTTGATATGATTTCAATTTTCATAAATGTACCAAGGCTTGATTTGTGACCCAAGATGTGATCTCTCCTGGAGAATGGTCCTTGTGCACTTGAGAAGAAAGTGTAATCTGCTGTTTTTGGATGGAATATCCTATAAATATCAATTCAATCTATATGGTCTATTGTGTCATTTAAAGCTTTGTTTCCTTATTAATTTTATGTCTGGATGATCTGTCCATTGGTGTAAGTGAGGTGTTAAAGTCCCCCACTATTATTGTGTTGCTGTCGATTTCCTCTTTTATAGCTGTTAGCATTTGCCTTATGTATTGAGGTGCTCCTATGTTGGGTGCATATATATTTATAATTGTTATATCTTCTTCTTGGATTGATGCCTTGATCATTATGTAGTGTCCTTCCTTGTGTCTTGTAACATTCTTTATTTTAAAGTCTATTTTATCTGATATGAGTATTGCTACTCCAGCTTTCTTTTGATTTCCATTTGCATCCCTTCACTTTCAGTCTATATGTGTCCCTATGTCTGATGTGGGTCTATTGTAGACAGCATATATATGGGTCTTGTTTTTGTATCCATTCAGTGAGCCTGTGTCTTTTGGTTGGAGCATTTAATCAATTCACATTTAAGGTAATTATCAATATATATGTTCCTATTACCATTTTCTTAAGTGTTTTGGGTTTGTTTTTGTGGGTCCTTTTCTTCTCTTGTGTTTCCCACTTAGAGAAGTTCCTTTAGCATTCCTTGTAGAGCTGGTTTGGTGGTGCTGAATTCTCTTAGCTTTTGCTTGTCTGTAAAGCTTTTGATTCCTTTGTCGAATCTGAATGAGATCCTTACTGGGTAGAGTAATCTTGGTTGTAGGTTCTTCCCTTTCATCACTTTAAGTATATCATGCCACTCCCTTCTGGCTTGTAGAGTATCTGCTGAGAAATCAGCTGTTAACCTTATGGGACTTCCCTTGTATGTTATTTGTCATTTTTCCTTTGTTGCTGTTAATAATTTTTCTTTGTCTTTAATTTTTGTCAGTTTGATTACTATGTTTCTCAGCATGTTTCTACTTAGGGTTTTCCTGCCTGAGACTCTCTGTGCTTCCTGGACTTGGGTGGCTATTTCCTTTCCCATGTTAGGGAACTTTTCGACTATAATCTCTTCAAATATTTTCTTGGGTCCTTTTGCTCTCTCTTCTCCTTCTGGGATTTCTATAATGTGAATGTTGGTGCATTTAATGTTGTCCCAGAGGTCTCTCAGGCTGTTTTCATTTCTTTTCATTCTTTTTTCTTTATTCTGTTCAGTGGCAGTGAATTCCACCATTCTGTCTTCCAGGTCACTTCTCCATTCTTCTATCTCACTTATTCTGCTATTGATTCCTTCTAGTGTATTTTTCATTTCAGTTATTGTATTGTTCATCTCTGTTTGTTCTTTAATTCTTCTAGGTTAAACATTTTGTTAAACATTTCTTGCATCTTCTTGATCTTTGCCTCCATTCTTTCTCCGAGGTCCTGGATCATCTTCACTCTCATTATTCTGAATTCTTTTTCTGGAATGCTGCCTATCTCCACTCCATTTAATTGTTTTTCTGGGTTTTTATCTTGTTCCTTCATCTAGTGCATAGTCCTCTGCCTTTTCATTCTTTCTGTGAATGTGGTTTTCATTCCACAGGCTGCAGGATTGTAGTTCTTCTTACTTCTGCTGTCTGCCCTCTGGTGGATGAAGCTATTTAACAAGCTTGTGCAAGCTTCCTGATGGGAGGGACTGGTGGTGGGTAGAGCTGCGTGTTGCTCTGGTGGGCAGAGCTCAGTAAAACTTTAATCTGCTTGTCTGCTGATGGGTGGGGCTGGGTTCCATCCCTGTTGGTTGTTTGGCCTGTTGTGACCCAGCACTGGTGCCTACAGGCTCTTTGGTGGGCCTAATGGCAGACTCTGGGAGGGCTCATGCAAAGGTGTATTTCCCAGAACTTCTGCTGCCAGTGTTCTTGTCCCAACAGTGAGCCACAGCTGCCCCCCACCTCTGCAGGAGACCCTCCAACACTAGCAGGTAGGTGTGGTTCAGTCTCCTATGGGGTCATTGCTCCTTCCCCTTAGGTCCTGATGTGCACACTACTTTGTGTGTGCCCTCCAAGAGTGGAGTCTCTGTTTCCCCCAGTCCTGTCGAAGTCATGCAATGAAATCCCACTAGCCTTCAAAGTCTGATTCTCTGGGAATTTGTCCTCCTGTTGCCATACCCCCAAGTTAGGAAGCCTGACGTGGGGCTCAGAACCTTCACTCCAGTGCGTGGACTTCTGTGGTATAACTGTTCTCCAGTTTGTGAGTCACCCACCCAGTGGTTATGGGATTTGATTTTATTGTGATTGTGCCCTTTGTACCGTCTCATTGTGGCTTCTTCTTTGTCTTTGGATGTGGGGTATCTTTTTTGGTGAGTTCCAGTGTCTTCCTGCTGATGACTGTTCTGTAGTTAGTTGTGATTTTGGTGCTCTCACAGGAGGGAGTGAGTGCACATTCTTCTACTCTGCCATCTTGAACCAATCTCCTGGGTGCCATTCTGAAATCCTCCCTCTAGCTCTTTAGAGCCAAGACCTGGCCCCACCCAACAGCCTGTAGGCATCAGTGCTATGATGCCTCAGGCCCAGCTACTAAATGGGTGTGGACGCAGCCCTACCTATCAGCAGACAGGCTGCCTACAGAACTCCTGAGTACACAGCTGCCTCTAGACAGAGCCCAACCCACCAGAGGACCCAGGACACAGCTCCACCCACCAGTGGGCAAGCACCAGCCCCAGAATTTCCTGGGCCTCAGCCCTACTCTCCAGAAGCCTGCTGTAGCCCCTGCACCAGCCTCACCCACCAGGGGGCAGACATCAGAGGCAAGAAAAACCACAAAACCACAATCCCACAGCCTGTGGGTTCAACCTGCCTTGAGACCAGCTGGACCCTAGCCCTTCCCACCAGTAGGCCAACACAAGCTTCAGGACACCCCAGACACCATACCTAACTATGTCAGGAACTTCCCCCTCCCCACCACCACCAGCAGCCTGACACCAACTCTGGGATCCCTGGGCCCTGCATCCAGACTCCAGGACACAGCTCTGCTTGCCAGTAGTCTGGCACTAACCCCAAGACATGGAGTAGATGAAAATAAAGAGCAAAGATCAGAGGAGAAATAAATGAAATAGAGACAAAAAGTACAAGAGAAAAGATCAGTGAAACTAAAAGCTGTTTTTTTTGAAAAGATAAACAGAATTGAAAAACCTTTAGCCAGACTCATGAAGAAAAAAAGGGAGAGGGCTCAAATCAATAAAATCAAAAATGAAAAAGGAGAAGTTACAACTGACACCACAGAAATACAAAGGATCATAAGGGACTACTATGAGCAACTATGTGCCAATAAAATGGACAAGCTGTAAGAAATGGACAAATTCTTAGAAATGTACAATCTCCCAAAACTGATCCAGGAAGAAATAGAAAACATGAACAGAGAAATTACCAGTACTGAAATTGAATCAGTAATTTAAAAACTGCCAATACACAAAATTCCAGGACCAGATGGCTTCATAGGTGAATTCTACCAAACATTTAGAGGAGTTAACACCTATCCTTCTGAAACTATTACAAAAAATTGCAGAGGAAGGAACACTTCTGAACTCATTCTATTAGGCCATCATCACCCTAATACCAAAAAGAGAAAACTACAGACCAATATCACTGATGAACACAGATGCAAAAATCCTCAACAAAATACTAGGAGACTGACTCCAACAACATATTAAAAGGATCATATACCATGATCAACTGGGATTTACCCAGGAATACAAGGATTTTTCAATATCCACAAATCAATCAACGTGATACACCACATTCACAAAATGAAGAATAGATGCGGCAGAATCTTTTGACAAAATTCAACATCCATTTATGATTAAAAACTTTCCAGAAAGTCGACACAGATGGAACATACCTCAACAAAATGAAGGCCATATATGACAAACCCACAGCTAACGTCATACTCAATGGTATAGCTGAAAGCATTTCCTCTAAGATCAGAAACAAGTCAAAGATGCCCACTCTCAGCACTTTTATTCAGCATCATATTGGAAGTCCTAGCCACAGCAGTAAGAAAAGGAAATGAAAGGCATACAAATTGGAAAGGAAGAAGTAAAGCTGTCACTGTTTGTAGATGACATGATGACATTACATAGAAAATCCTCAAGATGCTACCAGAAAACTACTAGAGCTCATCAATGAATTCAGTAAAATTTCAGGATACAAAATTAATATACAGAAATATGTTGCATTTCTATACACTAACAATGAAAGATCAGAAAGAGAAGTTAAGGAAACAATCCCATTCACCACTGCAACAAAAAGAATAAAATACCTAGGAATAAACCTACCTAAGGAGGTAAAAACCTGTACTCCAAAAACTATAAGACACTGATGAAAGAAACTGAAGATGACACGAACAGATGGAAAGATATACCATGTTCTTAGATTGGAAAAATTAATATTGTGAAAATGGCCATACTACCCAATGCAATCCCTATCAAAATACTAAGGGCATTTTTCACAAAACTAGAAAAAGTAATTTTTAAATTTGTATGGAAACAAAAGACTCCAAATTACCAAAGCAATCTTGAGAAAGAAGAACAGAGCTGGCAGAATCATTTTCCCTGATTTCACTTCAGACTGCTGTACACTACAAAGCTACAGTAGTCAAAACAGTATGGTACAGCACAAAAGCAGACACATAGATCCATGCAACAGGATAGAAATTCCAGAAATAAATCCACACACTTATGGTCAATTAATCTACAACAAAGGAGGCAAGAATATACAATGGAGAAAAGATAGTCTCTTCAATATGTGGTGGTGGGAAAACTAGACAGCTACATGTAAAAGAATGAAATTGAACATTCTCTTACACTATCTGTAAAAATAGACTCAAAATGGGTTAAAGACCTAAATGTAAGACTGGGAATCATAAAAATCCTAGAAGAGACATAGTCACAGTGCTCTTTGACATAAATCATAGCAGTATTTTTTTGGATCTGTCTCCTAAAGCAAAGGAAATAAAAGCAAAAATAATCAAATGGGACCTAATCAAACTCAAAAGCTTTTACACAGCAAAAGAAACCATCAATAAAACAAAAAGACAACCTATTAAATGGGAGAAAATATTCACAAATGATTTGACCTGTAAGGGGTTACTATCCAACATTTGTAAATGGCTCATACAACCCAACATAAAAAAAAAATCCAATTAAAAAATGGGCAGAAGACCTGAACAGACATTTTTCCAAAGTGGGCATGCAGATGGCCAACAGGCCCATGAAAAGATGCTCAACATTGCTAATCATCAGTGAAATGCAAATCAAGAGCACAATGAGATGTCACCTTATACCTGTCAGAATGGTTACCATCAAAAAGAACACAAATAACAAATGTTAGCAAGCATGTGGAGAAAAGGGAACCCTCATACCCTACTGGTGGGAATGTCAATCAGTGCAGCCACTGTGGAAAACAGCATGGAGGTTTCTCAAAAAACTAAAAATAGAACTACCATATGACCCAGCAATTCCACTCCTGGGTACAGATCCAAAGAAAATGAAAACACTAATTCAAAAAGATACCTGCACCCCAATGTTGATAGCAGCATTATTTACAGTTGACAAGATATGAAAGCAACCTATGTGTCCATCAACAGATGAATGGATAAAGAAGCTGTGGGATGTATACACAATAGAATACTACTCAGCCATAAAAACTAATGAAATTTTGCCATCTGCAATGTCATGAATTGATCTGGAGGGCATTATCCTAAGTGAAATAAGTCAGATAGAGAAAGATATCTACTATGTGATATCACTTATATGTGGAATCTTAAAAATACAACAAACTAGTGAATACAACAAAAAGGAAACAGTCACAGATATAGAGCTCAAACTAGTGGTTACCAGTGGGGAGAGGGAAGAGAGGAGGGGCAATATAAAGGTAGGGGATTAAGAGGTACAAACTATTATGTATAAAATAAGCTATGAGGATATATCATAAAACACAAGGAATATAGCCAACATTTTATAATAACTATACATGGAGTATAACCTTTAAAATTTGTGAATCACTATAGTGTACACGTTTAACTTATATAATGTCATATATCAACTATACTTCAATAAAAAGAAAGAGAAAAACAAGATCTTTGTCATCTTACACAAAACTCCTCCTCCTTCATTGCCTTATAAATTCAGTCACTTGCTCATGCTAGAAAACAAGAAATTATCTTCACTAATTCAGAAGTAATAAATTCAGAGACTTCTATCCATAATATGTCCCCTTCTTTATTTCTTTCTCACTTCCCTTGGTTAGACCATCACCATTTCTCATTAGCTATTTGCCAAAGTACAAAAACTGGTGTCCTCCCTGCTTGTGGTCTTACATTACTCTAGTCCATCCTTCATACTCCAGCCAGCATGTCTTTCCTAGAATAGAAATACAATCATGTTTCCTCCTTGCTCAAATCCTTCATTGGCCTCTCATTGTCCTTAGGAAGAAGTTTAATCTTCTTATCAGAGTTTACAAAACATTTTATGATTCAATCCTAGCTTACTTCCATTTTAATCTCTAATCAACTTTCAATTATATGCTCCAACTATATAAAGGACTTCTCAGTTCTTTGAACACACCATGTGCCTCCTAAGGTTTGTGCATGTCTTTGTCCAGATTATTGCTGGTCACCTCTTCTCACTTTCACCTGGATAAACTCGTATCTATGCTTTTGATATTAAGTTAAATATCACTGCCTTCAGGAAGTTAAATGTCTCTCTTTTGTGTCACTATTCATAGAATTTATCACATAATTATTATTATTATTAATTTTTTTTTTGGCCACGCTGCCCACCTTGCAAGATCTTAGTCCCCCGACCAGGGATTGAACCTGGACCACAGCAGTGAAAGTGCCAAGCCCTGAACACATTCTTTCTTTGTGAGTTTGAGAAAAATGTATATTCTGCTGTTGTTCTACGAAGTATTCTATAAATGTCAATCAGATCCAGTTGATTGATGATGCTGATCAGTTCAACCATGTTCCTTCTGATTTTCTGCCTACAGAACCTGAAATTATTCATAAAGGGATGTATCTTCTCTTCTGTATTTAGATGTCTCTAACTATACTAATAAATTCATCTATTTCTTCACATATTTTGATGCTGTATTGTTAGGCACATACACATTAAAGCTTTCTTGGAAAATTGACTCCTATATCATTATGTAATGCTCCACTTGATCACTTAGAATTTTCCTTACTCTGAAGTCTGCGTTGTCTGAAATTAATATAGATACTCCAGCTTTCTTTTGATTAGTGTTATCATGGTATGTCTTCTCTCCATAGCTTTAATTTTAATCTATCTGTGTCTTTATATATAAAGTAGGTTTCTTGGATATAACGGCCAGAGGTATGATTATATACCAGTTCATGGCTGGATATTCAGGGATTTGGAAGGAACATAATTGGAAAATTGTTGACAAGGCATTTGGGGGGAGAGGTATGTGTATAGACCTCTCTGAATGGTCAAAAAAATGCGAAGATATTTGTGTCCTATGTGGAAGCTCACCAAAGGATGACCTCAGCAGAGGAATATATTAATAATCAAGTAGATAGGTTGACCCATTCTGTGGATACCAGTCAGCCTCTCTCCTCAGCCACCACTGTCATCTCTCAATGCACTGATGAACAACGTGACCATGGTGGCAGGGATGGAGGTTTTGCATGGGCTCAGCAACATGGACTTCAGTTCGCCAAGGCTGACCTGCTATGGCCACCTCTGAGTGCCCAATCTGCCAGCAGCAGAAACCAACACTGATATGGCACAATTCTTCTAGGTGATCAGCCAGCTATCTGGTAGCAGGGTTATTATATCAGACCACTTCCATCTGGATATGGATTTGTCTTCCCTGCAGGCAATGCTTCTGCCCAAACTACCATCCATGGACTTACAGAATGCTTCATCCACCATCACAGAATTTTTACACAGCATTGTTTCTGGTCAAGGAACTCACTTCACAGCAAAAGAAGTACAGCTATGGGCCCATGCTCACTGGTCTTACCATATATGCTAGAACCTTGATCCTGGACTTCCTAGCCTCCAGAACTGTGAGAAAATAAATTTCTGTTGTTTAAACCACCCAACTTATGGTTTTTCATTATGGCAGCCTGAGCTGACAATCACTAATTTTCATGTGTGGTATGAAATAAAAATCAGGTTAAGTTTTTTCTATATGCTATTCAATTGATCTAGCACAATTACTGAAAAAATTCTTTTCCCACTGAGTTGGAATGGCATCTTTGTTATAAATCGGGTCACTGAATATGTGTAAATCTTCTTTTGGACCCTTTATTTCCATTGGTATTATGTTTATTTCTGCATCAACATGTCTTAATTGCTGTGAATTTATAGTAAGTCTTGAAATCTGTTAAAGTCTTCAAGTTTTTCTTGTTTTTTCAGATATTTTTGGATTCTAGGTCCTTTTCATTTCCATATTGAATTTAGAATCAGCCTATCAATTTCCACCAAGAAAATAAGGCTCCTGGGATTTTTTTTAAAATTGGGATTAGATTGCATTTTTAGGTTATTTGAGGGAAACTCTTTGTTGCAACAAACTCTCTGAGGTATATTTAAATCAAACATCCTCTCTAAAATCTTGCTGTATATTGATATTCACTGCTAATCTCTCCCCTTCAAAATGTTCTGTAGCACTTATGGGCACTATGTTATAGCTCTTACAGGATACAGAATTTTGCTTTCAGAACTATCTCCTTAGTTACAAAGAAAAATTCCATTTGCATTTTTGTTAAGAATGAACATTATCTTCAGGGATAGTGTGGCAGAGTTTGATGGCTAACTAAATAAAACAACTTCAGACAAGAAGGAATTCCATTTAGAAAGGGGTGTTTTGCATCACTCTTTTGATGGTTACAAGAAGAAAAGGCAAAATTAAACAAAGAAAGTTTATGGATTAAGCTTTTTCTTCCTTGGTGATAAGCAGATATACTGTATCTCTTGAAGCCTGTATCCAAAACTGACTTTAGAATTGCTGTGGTCAACAAAATCACTCAAGTCACAGCTATGCTCCTGCATGCATTCAGGGGGCTATAAAGTTGGGCAAAATATAGAAGGATGGAACAAGTAAGAGATCTATTTGGTAAATGTTTTAAAAGGAAAAATAAATCTGGATTTCTTTCCAATGAGCACCAAATCTCAGGCATCTCTTAAAAAACTACCAAAAGCACCACAAGATCAAAGATAAGAGGAAGTTGTGTCATAGAGCAAAAGCATGGGCTGAGACACTCCTTAACTGAGTCCAACTTTGGCATCATCTCCCCTTCAAGCCCCTCACCACCCCAAACCACAGTGCAAGCAAGGAACAAGAGAAATAATCCACTCTGAGGCTGGACTTGGCCAATTTTTCACTAAGAAGACTATCAACATGGTTCACAGTGAGCCAGTCCTCACCCAGACTGTAGTAAAGACCAGCATGTACCAGTGCTGGTGGTGGTATAAAGTACTGGTTGTTATGGGCTAAATTGTGTTCCCCCCAAACTCATACGTTGAAGTCCTCAATACCTCAGAACATGACTGTATTTGGAGATAGGGTCCTGAAAGAGGTAATTAAGTTAAAATGATGTCATATGCCTGGGCCCTAATCTGACCTACCTGACTGGTGCCTGGAAAAGAAGAGGTTAGGACACAGACATACACAGAGGAAAGACCACATGAAGACACAGGGAGAAGATACCCATGTACGTACAAGCCAAGGAGAGAGGTCTCAGAAGAAACAAACCCTGCTGACACCTTGACCTCAGATTTCTAGGACCCAGAATTGTGAGGCAAAAAATGTATTGTTTAAGCTGTCCAGTCTGTGGTACTTCAATGTCGTAAGCCCTAGCAAACTAATGTACTGGTACTGGTATAAAGAGAGCCAATGTTATATTAAATCTAAGGAAAAGTAGATTTTAAATAAAATGTGGCCCCCAAATTCAGAAGAAAATATTAAGCAAAATAACTCTAAGATCAGCAACATTCCAGTGGAGTACGATCATTAGGAAAGTTACCTAAGTGGCCTTGAGACCACATTTATGGCTGGAGTAGATGGTCATGCACTAAAGGGCAGGCAATAATTTTTTCCCTAAGAAAGATGAGGGAACAGAAAGCAAATCAATATTCATCCCTCTACTCTTAGTTCATAGAATTAGCCCCTGTTGCCCTTTATTGTTTTAAAGTGTGTTGAGCACAAAGGTATATGCTGGTGTATAGCATGTGATTCAAATTGCAATCCTAATTCATAAAGCTCAATCATTTAACATTTAAAAGCACATCCCTTGACTGGCATTCAATAGATTTGGATTCTGAGTCTTAAATCTTCACCCACAAGCTGGTTGTCCCTGTTTATTCATTTTAGTTGTTCAAGATTCCTTTAGTAGAGAGCAACATAGAGTCTCTACTGCTCTCTCTTTCTAGGAGCTTCAGTGTCAGCATTTTTAGCTCTCCACCTCCAGTTACAGCTCATTGACTGTTTAATTCAACACATTAATTGCACTACTTTGCTAGTGTTTTGATATAGTAGAAGCAGTCATATGTGTGCACACACACAAACACACCTCTTGATGGCAAAGTTCCAGAGAAATTCAAATACATTCACAAGTATGTAGAGATTCGTACTAAAGGCACCTTGAGTCAAAGACAACACCAGGTTTGTCTCTTTTCAGGAGTTAACTTCTTCCTTGTCATTTCTGGTTGAGCTACACAAAACAAAGGAACGTCCTGTGGGGCTTCCCTTGTGGCGCACTGGTTAAGAATCCACCTGCCAATGCAGGGGACACGGGTTCAAGCTCTGGTCCGGGAAGATTCCACATGCCACGGAGCACCTAAGCCCATGCACCACAACTACTGAGCCTGCTCTTTAGAGCCTGGGAGCCACAACTACTGATGCCCGAGCACCTAGAGCCCGTGCTCTGCAACAAGAGAAGCCACCGCAATGAGAAGCCCGCACACCGCAACAAAGGATAGCCCCGGTTCACCACAACTAGAGAAAGCCCGTGCGCAGCAATGAAGACCCAACACAGCCAAAAATAAATAAATAAACTAAATAAAAAACAAAAATGAAACGTCCTTGTTTACCCAAGCTACCCTGTTATTCAAGAATTCAAAGCACTTCCCTTTAAAACTGAATTGAGCTGAAGTAAATAATTCCTCACCTTAATGTGATTGGAATTCACTTAAATCATATGTCAACAAAGTCTAAGTTTAGTTTTCATTTAGGTTCAATAGTTTTTTCTCAGGTTTCTCTGCTTAATCTTTGATTGTTATTTATCCTTTCACTTTTTATTGTATAAATACATTTATCATATTGAGTTGAGGTTTTCCTTTTAGTAATTTTTTATACACCTGGCATGCCTTTCCTCAAAGGTTTTTCATTTCAGAGGGCTGAAATTAAATGTACTGGACTACCTAGCCAGTCAACTGCTATTTAAGACTTGCAACCAAATAAATATATGAATACATATCATTCATTTATTAGTTCATTCAGCAAACACTTAGTGAGCGCCTACTATTCACTAAGTATTGTGCTGATATCTAGGGATTCAACAGTTTACTACAGACATGTGTCAGCCTTCATGGAGTTTTAAGTATTACTAAGAATATGGAAAGTAAGTAAAATGTTGCAGTAAGTGTGGAATCTATAGAAACAAGAGTTAAATTCATAAAAACAAATACAATGTTCATTGCAAAACTAGTTTCAGTATCAAAAAACAAACCATGGTAACAAATTCAACAAATTAAATGACCATCAATAAGGAAAGAGTTAAATAAATTTTGATATATCCAAGCTGTGACATACTCTGCATCTAATAAAAACAATGGAATTAATATATATCCTGACTAGAAAAGATGTTCTTGGCATGTGCATATGTTAAGCAATTACAAGTTGAGATCAAATATAATCATATAATAATGGTTGTATTATCTCCATCAAGCTATGTATCATGAAAAATCTAGGGGCAGTAAAAAGAAAAATATATAGATCATTGGGAATCATTCATGATTTGACTGAACTGAGTAGAACCAGTTCAATAACTGGTCTGGTGACTAGAAAAGTGTAACTGGAGAAGACAGCTAGCTATCTTATGACATTATTCCTCCAGGACTGATGATGTCAATAAGATTAACAAGCATTCCTATGTATTCATACTCTCAAATCTTTGAGGTGAGCAAGAACCCCTGTTATTATATTCTAACTGAGATAAAATTTACATATAGTGAAATGCACAGATCATAATTATACAGTTCAATGAGTTTTAACAAATATATGCACCCAAGGAACCAACATCCCAGTCAAGGTACAGAACATTTCCTGCACTCTGGACATTTCCTTCATGCCCTCTTCTAGTCAAGTTCCCCAACTTACTGCAATAGCAACCAATGTATTCTTCTACCACCAGAGGTTTTACTTGTTCACAAGCATTATATAAATTGAACCATTCAGTTTGTCCTCTTTTGTGTCTGCTTGTTTCCCTCAACATAACATTTTTGTCATTCTTCCATGTTGTGTGTATGAGTAGTTCAACCTTTTTATTGCTGAAGAATATTCCATTATATTCCATTGTATTCTACAATTAGTTTATTCATTCTCCATATCCTTACCAAATTTGGTTTGGTAAACGTTTTTGTCTTTTTGTTTTTGTTTTAATAAAAGCCATTCTAGTGAGTGTGCAGTGGCATCTCATTGTGGTTCTAATTTTCATATCCCTGATGACTACTGAGAACCTTTTCAAGTATTTATTGGTTTTTCAAATATCACATTTTATGGAGTATCTTCTAAGACTTCTGTTCTTTTTTTTTTTTTTTGCGGTACGCAGGCCTCTCGCTGTTGTGGCCTCTCCCGTTGCGTACCAAGGCTCTGGACGCACAGGCTCAGTGGCCATGTCTCACGTGCCCAGCCGCTCCACGGCATGTGGGATCCTCCCGGACCGGGGCACGACCCCGTGTCCCCTGTATTGGCAGGCGGACTCTCAATCACTGCACCACCAGGGAAGCCCGACTTCTGTTCATTTTTAAACTGAGCTGCTGTCTTGTTGTTTTTATGTTGTAAGTCGGCATGTGGGATCTTCCCGGACCGGGGCACGAACCCCTGTCCCCTGCATCAGCAGGCGGTCTCTCAACCACTGCGCCACCAGGGAAGCCCGTAAGAGATGTTTATACAGTTTGGATATAAGACCTTCACCAAATATATGTACTGAGTGCTTTCTGCCAGGATTTTTCATTGGCTTAGTAGTATCTTTTGATGAGGAATATTTTCTTAATTGAAGAAGTCCAATTGTATCTACTTATCTTTTATCTTTACTGCTTTTTGACCACTGCAAAGTTGTGAAAACATTCTCTTATTTTTCCTGGAAGTTCTACACTTTTGGTTTTTACATTTAGGTCTATGACGCTTCCAAAATAAAATTTTATATATGGTATGAGGTAGAGGTCAAGATGAATTTTTAAAATAATTTTAATGAACTTATCCAGTTTCTCCAGCATAATGTGCTGAAAGGATTTCCTTTCTGCATTGAATTGCATTGGCATCTCTGTCAAAAGTCAACTAACTCTATATATCTGGATTCTGAACTCTGCTCCATTGATCTCATTTCCTATTCTTATGCCAAAATCACACTATCTTGATTACTGAAACTTCACAGTAACTCTTGGTTTTAGATATTGTGAGTCCTCAAAATTTCTTAGTCTTTTGCAAGATCGATTTGACTAGTCTAGTTCTTATGCATTTCCATATACATTTTAAAACAGCTTGTCAACTTCCACAAAAAACCTGATTGATGAGATTTCAATTGGGATTGTGTTCAGTTGATTGCTAAATTTTGAAGAATTGACACCTTAATAAATTTGAGTCTTCCTTTCTATGGACATGGTATATCTTTCCACTTATTTAGGACCACTTTCATTTATCTCCATAATGTTTTGTAATTTTCAGTGTAGTAGAGTTGAATTTTGTTGTCATTGTTCTTAAATTAATTCCTAAGTATTTTAGATTTTCAGATAGTACAAGATTGTGATCCTTGAAAGGAGAATCACACAAGCCTAGCTCGATATTTGCTCCAGTTTTCTAAGGATACTTTTCAGACCAGAGTTTAGAGAGATAGAAGCTTCTGTAAATGGTACTTTGAAATGGTACTTTAAACATTTTATTTTATTTCCTCCATTACTGCTGTAACATGAAATGTTTCTTTTTTCTCTGGCTTCTTTTAAGATTTTCTCTTTACCTATGATTTTCAGTAGTTTGTCTATGATGACCATAGATGTGATTTTCTATGTATTTATACTTGCTGGAATTTGCTGAGTTTCTTGGATTTTTAAATTGGTATTTGTCAACATATTTGAAAACTTTGCATCCATTATTTATCCAATATTTTTGGCCTTATTCTCTACATCTTCTTTTTATGAAATTAAAATTACACCTCTATAAATTGTTTGATATTGTCCCACAGGTCACTAGGGCTCTAGTGACCTGTCCTTTTTTCTCTTTGCTCTTTAGACAATTTCTACTGACCTATCTTAAGGTTCACTGATCCTTACTTCTATAGCACATAATCTTATTTTAAGTCCATCCAGTGAACTTTTCATTTTAGATATTACATTTTTTATTTCTAGAATTTTTATTTAGTTCTTTTTTATTGTTTGAATTTCTCTATTAGGATTCCATATTTAATGCATTTTGTCTATATTTTCCTTTAAATTATTGAAGACATTAATATACTTGTTAGAAATTTCTGTATGCTAATTCCAACATTATTTTACTAGTATTTTGCATATATAGTAATTTTATATTTTATTACAGATACTGTGAGGTAGGTAGGGAATCTAGATTGATTTCTTCCATCAAGATCTGGAAAGTGGTAAAATTATTGGCTGGTCATCCCGCTTTTATCAAGCTTAGTTTTGGGTATGCAGCCCTTTGTCTTACAGCACAACTATTTGGGGGTCATGTCATGGACTGAATTGTGCCCTCCCCAAAATTTATATGTTGAAGCCCAACCTCTAATGTGTCTATATTTGGGGATAGAGACTTTAAGGATGTAAATAAGGTTAAATGAGGTCATAAAGGTGAGGCCCTAATCTAATAGGACTAGTGTCCTTATAAGAAGTGGAAGAGACACTAGGGTTGTGTGCATATAGAGGAGTGGTTTTGTGAAGACACAACAAGAAGTTAGCTATCTCTAAGTTGGAAAGAGTGGTTTCACCAGAAATCAATCCTGCAGGCACACTGAGCTTGGACTTCCAGCCTCCAGAGCTGTGAGAAAGCAAATTTGTGTTGGTTAAGCCATCCAGCTGTGGTATTTTGTTATGGTAGCCCAAGCAGATTAATATAGGTCTTACCTGAATGCTCAGTAAACTCAGTGAGGTCTCTCTGCTCTGATTGATTGAAATATTCAACGTTTACCAGCATTGTATGACTACTGGCATTTACTTTCATCTCTCTGCCCATCATCAGCCACCTTCTGCTAGATTCTATGGAGTCTTGTGTGCATACATAGCTCAGCTTACGGCAAAAGGCCAGAAAGCAAAAATTCAAAGACTTTTGGGATTTGTTTCTTAAGAGTTCCCTTTTTGGAGACACCACTCTATTTCAGCTGGACTGAATTCCAACCTTTACCACCTCTGCTAAGTGGCACCATCACCTTCCAGTTTAGCTTCTACCTCCCTGAACTCTGGTCTGGAAAGTACCCGCAGGTAGAAAGCTGAAGGAATGTGGGGCTTACCTTTTATGTTACACTTTTCTTAAGGATCACAGTCCTGCATAGTCTAAAAAGAGTTGCCACATATATTTTGCCCAGTTTTAGAGTTGTTTATGATGAAAGGGTTAAGTATAGTACCAGCTATTCCAACACATCTAGAAACAGTGACTTCATAGGAATTTACCATTTAAAGGTCATATCATATAAAACATAAGAGATGGTATAAATGTTCTTACTATACCTGGCAGCTCATCATCACAACTGGGAGGTTGAGCAATATGTCCGAATTACTTGGCCATTCTCATAGGTGCACACACAAAAAACACCCAAACTTTACAAACATTAATTTACACAGTACTGCACATAGAAAAAAAATTGTTTAATATAATACCACACAAAATGTTTTCAATTTTAAGCAACTATCACAGTCCTTATATTGTAAAAAATAACAAAGTAACAGTCACAACTAGATTTAATCTTCAACCATAATTCAGCCATAATAATCCAGCATTATTAAGATTTTGTTTGAGAATTTAAATCATTTTTTTCTTAATTCATGTGGATACTAGCAAATATTTAATTTATGAAGGAGAGAGGCACAGTGAAGGTGGTATAAATCTTGGTGTCAACAGATATGAGTTCAAATCCTACCTCTTTCTTCCTTAACTCTGTGACCTTGGGAAAGTTACTTGACCTTACTGAGTCATACTTTCTGCATTTCTGAAATGGGCTAATAAATCTAAAAGGACTGTTTTAAGGCCAAGTAAGTATCGCCGGTAAAGAAGTTGACAGGTACTCAATAAATAAGCCTTAAATCTTATAAAGAAAACAAAGAACTGTAATCTTTCAGTATTTAAAAAAATTTTTTAAGTTAAAAAATAAAGCTAACTACTATCTGTTCATAGTGGAGCCCAAAGAAACATTTAGTTAACTAAGAAAAGTGAAAGTAATGATTCACGCCAAAGAAGTGATTCATACTTTCCTCTCAAAAATGAAGTTTAACAATGGTGAGCTAAGGAATATACCGAAATCCATATAGAAGTTTCAACAGGTTCATATTATTCTGATAAGGATATGTGTTTACTTTCTCAGGGTAGTGGTTGTGGAGAGATCTATCAGAAGCCTAATGCCACTAATATCTGGCTTGTGACATACCACAGTGTCATGATTAGTTTGTTCTTTTGGAAATACCAGATCCAGTACCTTAGAGTGCTTTTAGGTTGGTGGCTTTAATACTGAGTTCTAAGGAATCCTAGAGCTCTGCAGATGTACTTTAAAAGTTAAGTATTAGGGTCCTACATATGATTTCAGTGAAGGAAGGAAAGAAGTGGGGGGAGGAAGGGAGGGAAGGAGGAAGGGAGGAAAAAGAAGGAACGTTGGGAGAATTATTGCTCTTGCTGAACTCTGTGATATTACCTGATTTTAATAATAGCAACATCAACACTGTTACAGCTATTCAGAACTTAAAAACATTCTCAAAAAATTCTATGAGGGAAGTATTATCCTCATATTACACATGAAGATATTAAGACTCAGGCAGTTCAAGTTGAAGAACTGGTGTAGGGCTAGGATTAAAATAAGCACATCTGATTTCAATATCTGTTCCCTTTCCAACATGCTACACTGCCCCTTGTCATAGTGGCTTTCATGGGAGGTAGACTGCATAATATAAATTAGCAAGGAAGAAGTTTATGCTCTTGCAGTCACCATTTGTGAAGAATGAAGCAGGATTGGCAAGAGGGGAGAAGTTGGGTTGGAGTGAAGTCACAATAATGCCTCAGACGACCTTGCAACATCAGGTGATGTTGGAATGGCCCATTAGAATTGTCTGAGTTGTAGTAAGGGGGCTGAGCCTTCATACTCATGTGTTGATAAGTCATTGAGTATGGTCTGCCCCCAGAAGGGGACTTGAACTTGGGCAAGGCAACTGTCCTCAGAGAAACCATCTCCAAAGAGGGCTGAAGGCTTCTAGTAATGTTGTTTATTCAACAACATTACTAGAAGCTTGGGAAAGAAGTCCTTCGGTCTGAAGGGCCACTGGATGGCACAGCACAGAAGTACTGCATGATATCTCCTCAAGATACAGCAGTACTTGTTTCCAAATGCAGAGTCATCAAAAAGAAATCTGAGTTGGGGGAAAAAAGGATATATTCAGAACAATAAGTATGTGAGATCTAAAAGAATTTAATTTAATTGTCTTTGCAGAGAGAAAGGAAACTTCAGAGGACATAACCACAG
Source organism: Neophocaena asiaeorientalis asiaeorientalis (assembly GCF_003031525.2). Lineage (NCBI taxonomy): Eukaryota > Metazoa > Chordata > Mammalia > Artiodactyla > Phocoenidae > Neophocaena > Neophocaena asiaeorientalis. The sequence goes on along the minus strand of NW_020173108.1, from coordinate 7,580,801 downwards.
GGAAGGAAACAGCTAATGTATGATCAATTAAAAAATGAAAAACATTCTTAGTAGAGAAAGCTTACTTTTTAAAAATCACATTTAGGCACTTTTTTAAGTCCTACGAATAAATAAAATAATATAATTAACACTTGTGTACTGGTGTACTTATCACCTAGCCTTGTTAATTTGAAATATTTTGTTCTTTATACTAAGTATTTAACTAAATATTCAAACAAAATAGACAGTTGAATCAACTTGTATGTCCCTCCAAAATTCTATGTTGCTCTTTGCTTTAGCCTAATTTCTCTAAACATCGGAGCCCTCAGCAAAGCCTCTGTGCTGATGGCTTTTTGGAAATTGCAATCCTACAGTAGGTAGAACAAAGGAAAAAGGGCTGTGGGCCTGGCATGGAGGAAAAGAACATGCAGAATATTTTCATATTGTCCCTAATTATTTTTAAAAATCTGCTGAATCTGTAGTTACATTCCATTTTCATTTCTATTGTTGTTTATTTGTGCCTTTTTTCTTTAAAAATTTTTCATCGTCCATAGAGTAGAAAATCTGTCAATTTTATTAGTCCTAATCAAAGAACTCACTTTTGGCTTTGTTTACATCCTCTAGCATATCTTTGTACTCTCATTAATTTATGCTGATTATTTTTATTCCTTTTTCAATTTTTTGGTTTACTTTGTTGTTCATTTTTTTTGTGTGTGTACGCGGGCCTCTCACCCCCTGTATTGCTCCCGTTGCGGAGCAGAGGCTCTGGACGTTCAGGCTCCGGACGCGCAGGCTCAGTGGCCATGGCTCATGGGCCCAGCCGTTCCGCAGCATGTGGGACCTTCCCGGACCTGGGCACGAACCCGTGTCCCCTGCATCGGCAGGCAGACTCTCAACCACTGTGCCACCAGGGAAGCCCTGTTGTTCATTTTTTAACTTCTTGAGTTAAATATTATTAATTTTAAGAGTTATTTTCTACCATGAAATTTAAGGCTATAAATGTTCTTCTATGTACTGCTATAGCTGTGCTCCACACTTCTCCACATGTATTATTTTAATTATGATCCATGGCATTTAAAAATATTTTCGAGGGCTTCCCTGGTGGCGCAGTGGTTGACAGTCCGCCTGCCGATGCAGGGGACACGGGTTCGTGCCCCGGTCCGGGAAGATCCCACATGCCACGGAGCGGCTAGGCCCGTGAGCCATGGCTGCTGAGCCTGCGTATCCGGATCCTGTGCTCCGCAACGGGAGAGGCCACAACAGTGAGAGGCCCACGTACCGGAAAAAAAAAAAGAAAAAAAAATCTTTTTGAACTTGCAGAGACTTCATTGTAAACTATCATTATCATTCCTTATAAATAAGGCTTTTCTCTTTATTATTATTTTGTTACTTTAAATTCCTCTCCCCACTCCAGCCATTTCTCCTTTTAGACATCCACTCTAACGTGTTTGTATGTGTCTTTCAATATGCATGTATCTTTGGATACAGTGTTTGTAATTATAGTTTTTATTTTATATAGGTGGTACTCTGCTATAAATCTTATTCTCTTATTTAGTTTTGTTTTACTCATATCTTATTTTTAAGATCTCTGTATGGTGCTATGTGAGTGTCTAGTTCATTTTTTCTCCTATGGAATGTGTCTACCACATATTATCTAGTTATTTCTCTTAAAATGTAAACACCTAGATTTCTTTCAATTTTCCACTACCATGGGGGTATAGAAGCAGTGTACTGATAAGATTTGTGCTAATTAGAAGAAATAATAAATTTAATTTATTATTATTAGAGTTGCCTTCTACCCAGTAAGAGCAAAGTGAATGACAACTGTTAATATTACTCTTTTTTTAAATTGAAAAACATTTTCATTAGAACTTCCAAGCTCACATGACCAAATGTGCCTCTGGTCAGGAATGAAGTAGAGAGCAACATGATGAATTCCATCCTAAGCACTCCGCAATTCTGTATTGAAGCCTTTTTCTCCAAGACATAGAGCTCCAGATGGGCTCAGAGCACATCAGGCTGCAGCTTGCCGCCAACACCTGAGTTAATTCTCCTGCCAGGAAGTCATGTTCCTTCCTGATTTTAGAGAAGAAGGAACTAGACTCTCTTCAAGTAGGTTGCTACAAATCCTCTCCTGGCAGCCGAATTATAGACATCCAGGCTGCTGCTAAACTAACCACATCTCTAACCAAGAGTACACCAGAGAACTAGCAAGAAACAATATGAGGGAAATAAACAGGTTAGGTTTTACTTAGTAGGAGTAGTCAAACAGAAGAGCAACTCCGGATAGGCTACTCTTTGCTTCCAAAATCCTTTAGAAACTCTGCTGTCTACAAATATATTACACAAAATATAAGATAATGAAATAGCAGTGGATGCACAGAGTAAATCTGCTGGGTTCTCTCGGGGCTCTGGAACCTCAGGGGTGTAATCTCTGACACTTCACATTCCTCCTTTTGGCTCACAGTTACCATATCAGTAGCATGAAGAAATTAGATGAGATTTTCTCTGTCTTCTTCAGAGTTTCAGCTTTTATTTTAAAGAAATATGTTTTATGACCCATACTTATTTAAATGATATCTTTCTTTTTGCTTTTAAGCAGCATTTTCCATTAAATGAAAGAGGAGAAGAAAGGATAGTCATGAAGGGATGCAGACAAATAACTGTTGGCTAACATGTGGTGAAGCACCAGTTGGTCTAAAAACATTTCTTATGTAAGATTTAAATCTTAGAATGAGGAGTTGGAAAAAAATTTTAGACCATCTAGTCCAACCTCGTCATCTTACAGGTGAAGAGAATATACAGTATGAAGCAGTGAAGATATTGGCTCTATAATGACTGGCTAGTTAGATAAAGGGCCAGCACAAAACTCCAGGATATCTGAATGCCTAGCTGTGGGGTTGCTGCACTATCTCTGGGAAAGATTCAATATCAGTTCTGTGTTGGATACAGAGATGAATCAGACATAGCTTTCAATTTAGGGGGAGAAAGAATCAGATCAAACATATCAACATTACCTTCTTCTTATGTTCCCCAGGAGGATGTGCAAATTTGTACAAACCTTCTAAAGAGCAATCACTCCATATCTATTAAAATAAAACACCCATAATTTATGACAAAGCATAATGTATTTACCCTACTAGTTACCTACCATAGAGAAACAACAACATATGTAGACAGAGACTTGTACAAGAATGTTTGATTATAGCTTTATATGTAAGAGCAAACACTGGAAATAACCTCCTAGCCTTGAGCTTGGGTGATATCAGTGGAGATGGAGGATGAATCAGTGGCAGATGAATTTAAAATCTGTTTTGATGGACCCACTTAACAGGATGTGCTGCTTGATGAGATAAAGGTGGGAGAGTCCTGGATCTCAAACATCTTTGGCCTAACAAACTTGGGAGAATGGAGTTGCCATTTACTGGGATGGGGAAATGTGGATAGAGCTGATTTGAGATTGGTGGTGGTAGAAGGGAGGAATCAAAAGCTAGTTTTTGGACAAGTTAAATTTGAGATGACTATTAGATATATGCATAGAGATGTCAAGTAGATATACGGTAGACATGTCAAGTGGACATATGAATCTAGAGTTCCAAAGAGAAATCTAGGCTAATGGCATAAATTGGGGAGTAATCAACAATAGATGGTATTTATAGACATGAGTTGGATGAGTGCATCTAGGGAGTAAACATAGAGTCTCAGAATTTAGAGGACAGAAAGACAGTGAAGTCAAACAGGAAGGAAAGGTAAGGGAGCAGCCAGGTAAGGTGGAAATTCAGGAGAGATTATTATCTTGGAAGGTAAGTGAAGGATGAGGTACAAGGAGGGAGCAGTCAAGTGTGTTAAACCTTGAAAATGCTAAAAGTAGTGTTAAATTTTGAAAACCACTTTTGTGTTTGTTTTAGGTCAAAAATTTTTTTAAGTTCTAGCATATGTAAAGAATCTGAAAAATCTAAAGCATTAAGGTGTGGAACCAGTTAATCTGCGCAACCCATTGCCTCAGCAATTTCCCTACTCACAATGCAAACTGTGTTGTCAGAATTTTATTAGGGTACTTACAAAATCCATAACATATTATGAAGAAAAGAAAATTTTTCTTTTCATAGGTTTTCATGATTCTGGAACCAGTGTAGTAATTACAGATTTGATTTAAGTTTCCAGTTTAGTTTTTCAGAATGGTTATATAAATGAATTTCTGATAGCTTGGAGCATGTCTGACATGAGTAAACCTGCTTCTTAGATATTTGGGTGCACTTTGATTATCAGAGCTATAGAGACATTTTTGAAAGCCTTCCAATTTACCTGAATTTAACATGCATTTTCACATGTCAATAGGTAGTCAGTTTGTGCTTTTTCTAAAAGATTTTGATCCTATACCAGCTACTCATTTGCTTATTGCTACAGGAGAAAACCATAAAACTACGAACCTTAATGGCTCTGTGAATTCATATTCTCCTGCTATAGACTGATTCTTGATACTGCCTAAGAATCCTTCTAGGTTTCCCAATTCAGTCATCTTTTCCATTTTTGGTGGTTTCCATCAAATTCCTTTACACATCTTCTATTATTTCTCAAAATTAATAAAAGTCATCTTATGCAAACTTCCTTCCCCACCAGATCTACACGCTTACTTACATCCATACCATCCTTTCTTCTCTCCCTCCTGCTTAGGAAATGATCTCCCCCTTCTGTATAAGGTGTACTCTGACAGCTATATTCTGGATGCCCCTTCACTCACACTCCTCAGTCTACCGAATGTTATTTTTCTTTCCTGTATCTTCAACATTTTCCTCTTTATTGGTTGGGTTAAGTTTCTATCATCTTAAAACAAAACACAAAAACAAATCTCTCCACGACCCTGCACTCTCCTCTACCAACTTCCCCAACATTCTCCTTTCTTCACAGATAAAATTCTTATCAACAATGATTCTCCAAACCACCTCCCCCTCAAATTACTACAGTCTACATTCTGCTCCTGCCACCCCATTGAAATTTGTCTTACCCAAAACGGCAATGACTTCTTTATTCTTAAATCCAATGTACATTTTCTTTTAACATAATTGAACCCTTTAGACCACTTTATTTTTTTAATGAAATATTACCATCCTTTGTCTTCTGTGACATTGCACTCACTCTTCTGGTTTGCTTCCTATTTATTTGGTCATTTCTTCTCCATTTGTATGCTGTCTACATTTCCCTTAAATGTTGGTCTTCCTGAGAATCATCACTCAAGCCTTCCTTCTTTTTGCATGTAATACATTCTCCCTGGGCAGTCTCATCCATTTTCATTGTTTCAATTATGTCATAGTGACATTTACCTTTCAGGCAAGACCAAACTAAAATCATAACTACTACTAATAATAGTAGAGTACAAACATTATGGAAAAAGTGCTGAATTAAGAGTCAAGAAATCATGATTCCAATATTGTTTCTACTATTATTAATTAATAATATAACTAATAATAACATGACTTTAAGATAAGTAACAAGCCTCCCCTTTAAGATTCAATGATTTTTTTGGTAAAATAGAAATTAAAAGAACTCTACTAAAAAAAAAAAAAAAAGAACTCTACTTATACAAAGCACCTTTGGAAATAGAGTAAGATTATTAAAGTACAGTGACAAGTATATAGAGGTATATGAATATAAATGACTTTTTATGATTACACATAGATTTGTACATATGTATCTATAATACATGCATATTATACAGCTATAAAGTGTGATTCATCACATGGACCATTACTGTGGCTTAGACTTTTGAAATATATCTTTTTCTAACCTGACTGAGTTTATTTTATTCTGTATGTGCTTAGAACATAATATATTTTGGAGAGCTATGAGGTAGTTACTATATTTTCCATATTATACAAAAGAAAACTATAATAGAGATTAAATAATTTTTCTAAATTACACATGTAGTAAATGACAGAGGTGTAGTTGGACACAAAACAATAGAAGTCCTCCTTTATTTACAATAGCCAGGACATGGAAGCAACCTAAGTGTCCATCAACAGATGAATGGATAAAGAAGATGTGGCACATATATACAATGGAATATTACTCAGCCATAAAAAGAAACGAAATTGAGTTATTTGTAGTGAGGTGGATGGACCTAGATTCTGTCATACAGAGTGAATGAAGTAAGTCAGAAAGAGAAAAACAAATACCGCATGCTAACACATATATATGGAATCTAAGAAAAAACAAAAAGGTCATGAAGAACCTAGGGGCAAGATGGGAATAAAGACACAGACCTACTAGAGAATGGACTTGAGGATATGGGGAGGGGGAAGGGTAAGCTGTGACAAAGCGAGAGAGAGTCATGGACATATATACACTACCAAATGTAAAATAGATAGCTAGTGGGAAGCAGCCACATAGCACAGGGAGATCAGCTCGGTGCTTTGTGACCAACTAGAGGGGTGGGATAGGGAGGTTGGGAGGGAGGGAGACGCAAGAGGGAAGAGATATGGGAACATATGTGTATATATAACTGATTCACTTTGTTGTAAAGCAGAAACTAACACACCATTGTAAAGCAATTATACTCCAATAAAGATGTTAAAAGAAAAAAAAGTCCTCCTTTTTCTCCTGCCACATTTTCAGTCTTCAGTCCTGCTGCTCTCCAGAGGTGTCCACTTTTAATCTTTTTTTTTTTTTCTGGTGACTGCCATCAAAAGTCTACCCTATGTATTTATGCCTCCGTTACTGGATTTATCAACTTTTGACAATACCTTATGACTTTCCATTAGGAATGATGAAATATCTTAGCTCATTTAGTTTTTCACTTAACTTTTTCTACTCCTATTTTATTATTATTATTTTATTCAATGGCATGGTAAATTAGAAGTTAACTTTTTTTGCTACAACATTCCAGTGTGAGGTAGTTTCCCTCCATTTGTGTGGTGTCCCTTCAGTCTTGTGGTTCTATCATCCCAGAGATCTTCACTGTCCTCTGCATGTAGCCAGGAGAAAGAAAAAAGAGTGTGAAAAAGCCACACTCAGTTCTCAAAACCCTTGGCCTGGAAGGAACATACACATTACTTATGATCTCATGACACTGGCAAGTGCTAGTGGTACAGCCACACCAAGAGGCAGAAGACACGAGCAAGGAGATATAGTCCTAGCCTGAAAGCTGCTTCCCCAAGATAACTCTGTGGAAGGGGAAGCATAGATTTTGGTGAACAGCTAAAAGTCTCTGTCCTCACTTATTCAGTAATAGTAAATCTTTTATTGGTATCTTATATAATTTTCATTGCTATGCTAGATCCATATTTCTTCATCCTCAGCTTTAGAGTAGCTCTTAAATTTACAATGTTTAAGAGAATGACAATTATGTAAACTTCCTTCATCTTTTCCCCTTCACCTTGAACCTCCCAACTGTCACCAAAACTAGCATTACTTTTACATTTTATAGGATTTTAAATTTTATATTATATAGATACACTGTATTTACATCTTCTGGGCTTGTCTAGGCTGATTCTAAAACTTACAAAGCAGTAACTTAAGAAGCAAGTATGTGATTAGATATTTAATGTGAAAGTACTAATCCTGTGCACCTTGAGGAGAAAGTTGTAGGTCTTTGTTCAATTGATTCTTTCTTTTTACATGTCATCAAATGCTCGAAATCAGGCCACCCTTAAATTTGCTTCATACTGAGATCGCATTTTCCTTGTGTAGTTTTGAGTATACCTTGTATTTTCTTTGAATTCCTTTTCTCTTGTTGACAAGTTTAGGACTTCACCTTACTACTAAGATCATTCAGCTTCTTATTCACAAGATGTGGGTAATGGGGTCCATTTTCTTCTCTTTATTTTTCTTGGTACTGTGTGACTTCCTTAGAACTCTGGGATGGCTCCCTTAGTTTGCTATATAACTAACTTTCTAGATTTTCTTTTGCTTTTTATTCTAATTTAAGTCTATTTCTACTTAGATCTCATTTCTTCTTTTTTTTCTTGAGTTCCTTTTTTCATTTTAATTCAATAATACTTAAGCATTGTCAGGTTTGTTTCAAAAAGAGTGAATTGTTTGTCTGTTTCAAAAGAGTAAATTGTAGAAAATTTTCTGACATCTGAAAAAGGCTTTTACTTTGACAACCTACTGACAGTTTGGTTAAGTTGAAAATTCTATGTTCATTTTCTTTTCTTTCCTCTTTGAAGACATTTCCCTTTTTTTTCCCCCTAACATTCATAAGGCTAATGTGAAGTCCAAATCTCATTACTTTTGTGGCGATTTGTTTTAGGCTCTGGGTGGTTTTAGGATGGTCCCTTTTTTATCTATAGTGTTCTGAAATTCTGTGAGGCTCTAAAATTTAGATAAGTGTATTTTAAGTGTTGATTACTTTTTAAAAATTACACTCATTGTAGTTTTCATCTTTAAGAACCCTTTATTTGAAGCTTCTCCTTTTTGTATCAGCTTTTAAAAATACGGTTGCAATGTCTATTCACATCATTTACAGAGTGCGAGGTATAATTTTTTACAAGTTCTCTTCTGCTTCTCAATATATCTCTACTTTATACAGTGTCACTTAATCTACCTGTGCATATTGGACTTTCTATTTTTTGCTATATATTTTTTTCCAAATGACTCATGGCCCTTATTTTTCTGTTTTGTTAATAAATGAAGGACTGGGTTTATTAATTTTGTTTCCTCTACAAATCAATCTGTCTGCTTTGACAGCCAGCCTCCTGCCTGATTGGGAGCACTGTCTTTGAATGTTTTGTAGGTGGAGTTTATTTCTGTGCCAGTCAGGATACAATCAGGAGGTAAAAACAGCCCCACTTATTTTAAGAAAGATTATTTAATATAAAGAATTATTAACCAGATATTATAGAACTAAAAACACAAATTGAGAATACTGACTTATCACAAAGGTAATAACTACAGTAAGCAGTTATGACACCTAAGCGTTGGGGGAAGAAAAAGATGAAGTTGGAATTATTACAACTTAGATACGTGCAGGGCAGATCCTGTGGCACTGAGGCTTACATGTCTGAGGAAGGAGCACTGCTTGGTCAGTACAGGTGCTTCGAGAGCTCAGAAGAAATTTCTGGGAGCTGGGATTCAGAGGAGGAGGCACTCCTCAGCTTGTTCTGGTGCTTTAGAAGCTCAGAGGAAGGCTGTGTGACACCAAAATCCAAAATGTCTGAGGAGGGGATTTAGCACAGCTGGTGTTGAAGTCTGAGGGGACACAATAAAGTTGATTTCTCTGAGTGTTAGAAAAACTGCAAACTAAAACTGACAGCTACTACTGGAAAAAAACTGCTGCAGTCCAGGTGAAGCGCTGCTGGGATGATGCCACCAGAAATCCTTCTACAGTCTCCACTTAATGCCCCCTATTGGCAGAGCCTAACGGGAAATAAGCCAACAAAGGAGAAACGTGGTTTGCAATACCAGTTCCAGTACCACAAAACAGAGTGGAGATGGGTGGATTTGAAGCCAAGAGATAATAGCTCAATAACCTGGACAATTTAGAGCAGCTGTTTCTTGGCAAATCTCATTCACTTTCATGCCGAAATAAAATATTTCATACCAAAATAGCCTAGGTCTCACTTTAGAGACTCTAGCCCCCTTTAAACTGTACATCTGTTATGTCCACTCTATTTACTGCCACAACTGCCCTCTCTATATGTCTACAAGGATGGGAGTGGTGGACTACATGCAGGACATTGCAGTTCAGGATATAGTTTTTGAAATAATAACCTCAATTTTCACTGTCCCACAACACAATCCTAATCCTCACACCTGCTGATTCTTTGTGGTCCCTCTAGGATACAGATTGGTTTTCATTTCTGCTCATATAAGGAACACCTACTTCATTTGCCTTAGGCCTTCAGACTCTCTAGTCTAATCTACTGATGTCCTACACTTCCTGTTAATTCTACTGTGGATGTGTTTCCTTCGGTGCATTTTCATGTTCACTGCAGTGGGATTCAAGAGGGAGGATCAATAAATGTGTGTGCTCCGTCTGTCATGGAGAACTGGAATCCAAACCAATGTCTTTTCAAGGACACAGACACTTAACTGTTCTACAAAAATATTTGCTTGTGGTTGCTTATTTTATTATTTGTCATTTAAACTAGATCTATTAGGAAAATTCTGAAGTGCCATTTAAATTCTAAAACTCAATATCATTTGATACTATATTATGGTAGTAAGGCAAGCGGGATCATAAAAGACACCCAATCTAGCTTATCATTTTTGGGTTTTGCTCTTATCTTTACAAATAAAAAGTAGCATGAGTAAGTAGCTCTATGTTCATCAACTATGATTTTTGTATTTTTATGACCTTCAGGTCATATCAAAATGCTATGCCCTTCTATGCCTTTACTAGATTCCATTGTAATTTGGGCAAACGAGTCCGAATTAAAAAATGAAACCACCAAGTGACTCACATTAAATAGCTCACATTCCATTCAATTCCTTACAGGAATGTAGAATGGAGCCAAATTTGAACGTATGAATGCTTAACAGGAAGTAGTATAAAATGCATTCCTTTACCTGATCATGGCAGAAAAGTCATTAGGAATATTTTTCTGAATACCAGTCAGATTTATTTGATTTTATTGAAACTATTAGTTAATCTTCCAGTTATTTGGACCCTTTCAAAGAGCTATCAGAGACATAATTGATCTATAAGAATAATACGGGAATGAAGTAACTTCAATAGATAAATTTTGACGTAGGTTAGGAAATTCAGCCCACATCACTATAGTGTCAGAAATTTTAACTTATTTGTCCATGGTAACATAAAAGTTCTAAAAATGGTTACTACTTTCCTTCTGCCATAATCAACCTAATTTTAAACATTAATTACAGCTTTATCCCCCAACAAAAATATAATATCTTTAAGCAACTTGGGCAACCCAATTTGCCATGTAAGACAAGTGTCTGGCTCCAACTTTTCACAAGTAAGACAAAGGCAAAAACTAGTATTAAGAGACAAAGACTATGATAAGTAATAATTAATATAATAGAATTAGAAACCAATGATGATTTTTACTAAAGAAATAGGTATATTTTTGTGAGTTTTGCTAAAGTTATTAAAATTCCTGAATCCATACACTAAACTGCCTGATTTTGATCCCCAACTTTGCCATTACTAGCTGTGTGTCCTTAGGCAAATTACTTAACATCTTCCTACCTCAGTATACTCATCTTTAAAATGGGTATAATATAATAATAATACCTGAGTGCTAGGGCTATTGTGATGATTGCATGAATTAATCAAATAAGCACTTAAAACAATACCTGGAATATGGTGAGGAGCACACAGTAAATATTAGCTGACTATCATGATGGCAATGATGACGATGATGCTACTAAATTTTCAGCCCATTAAATATTACAGTTCTAAATCAAGATTTAAATACCGTTTTGGGGTCTAACTGATATTCAAGTGTTGAAAATAAAGTTGATGATCATGATACAGTGTTTATGAATTCTGAGATGGACTATGGGTATTGTGTAGGCAGTCACTGACCATTCATTACATTGATCACAATCCAGGCTGGGAAATACAAGGTTTTTAAAAATTGCTCCAAAATGCCTCATCTTATTTGTCCATTTAGCTGCCACTTCAATTTGGGCAGAAATGAGAAAAACTACTGCAAAGAATACATTGTGGAAAAGGAAAGTGAAATTTAAGATAAGGTGAGTTTGTTGGACTATTTAGGTTCAAACCTCAATATTTCAATTTCATACAAAAAGTTAAGGCTGTGAATTATACTGATCCCACTCTGAGCATTAGTATTCTTTCAAGTTATCTTTCTAAAAGTGGCCATAAATTGAAATCCAGTCTTTTTCTGGGAATGATGAAAAATTGGTGCTTTACTTTAAAACTTACAGATTCTAAACTACTTGTGTATAGGTACTGGGTATTACTCAATTAAATAAGTATTAAGTACTTTATTTACATGGTTTTCCAGACATAGAGAGATAATCTAAATGATTTAGATCCAGGGAAGAGCAAAATCAATAAGGACTGCTAAGGTCAGAAAGAAGAGAAATGAAGCTTGAGTTGTGCTTTAGAGGGTGGGTAGATAGTTGTAGAGACCTGGAGATGGAATTTGAGATCTTAGGACCAGAATGAGTAAAATATCTGAGTGAGTATAAGGAACAATGAGAAGCCTAGGGAGAGTCTGGGATGGTGTAGAGGTGAGGTGATGAGCAGACACTGAGATTCTTGATCTAATATTATAGGCAAGTCAGAGGCGGTCAAAACAAGGGATTAAGAAGGTGAAATAAAACATTTAAGATAATTCATTTGGTTAACTAAGCAAAAAACTGAGGACAAGAAGTCCAAGAATGAGAATCCTATCAAAAGTGTGATAATTTAAAGGCTTTGGTTGGGCTAGAAAGGGAGGGATAGAGAGTTTGCAGGAGGAAATAGAGAAATATATTACGTAACTAAACATAGAAAGGAATTGCTGAGATTTGAGCATGGTTGTTATTGACAGAAGTGGGACAGTTAGAGAGACAGCAGATTTGTTGGTCTAGATAGTAAGCTCCTTTTTGAATTAGATAAATTTTAAGTGACATGTGCCTGTTGAAATATGAATGTCCTGAAGACAAAAGATTTTTTTTTTCTTATGCCTCTCAGCATGTAGCTTAGAGCTACAAGCATAAGCAGTAACGATACTTAGATAATATTTATTTTAAAAAACTAATTTGAAGATTTTTATTTGAATTGTGACATTCTGTCATTATGTGCATAATTTGCATCATTAAAATGGATTTCTTTTGTGTAAAAATTGAGTAGCCTGTAAACTAATATGCCACTAAGGAATCATTTAATTCCTTATTTTATCAGATTGAGCTTCTTCCATACCCTTCATATGAAATAATTTCCAGAGACATCACAATTTACACCTACATTCAAGGTTCTAAGATTGCATTCTAACCATTTCTCTCCTGACCATGAAAGAGTAAAGAGTTTAGCGCTGGACTTAACCGCCTCACATAAATACCTGTAAATTTACTAAACAATTCACTAAACAATTTATGACATGTCTTAACTGTCTAGACAAAGAATTGTTGCAGTGACATGCAGTGACAGTTTTGGGATTCTAGATTGTTTTCCTATAATACTCATCAGGACATGGTTTTTAATAATTATGTCTCGTGACATAACTGTGAAGAGGTTCCAATGATATCAGACTGTCAGACACAATACAGCATTAGAACTCTATTTAAAGTTTCCTTCAGAAGAAGCATCCTATCATCTTGCCAGCATGGTGATGTTATATATTACTAGTAGTCTAAGCTTGTAGTACATGAATCCTTTGATTTTCTTATGGTCAACTAGCTTGATAACGCCAAATAACATAAATTATTGTCATGCGGAAATCATAAGCTATTTAATAGAATCTAAAACCTGTTACTGTATGTGGGAAAACTTTCCAACAATTCCGTGTCTAGACAATTAACACATGTAATAAATCAGTTAAGTTGGCATAAATCTCACAGTGACGCAAGGAATAAAATGCCCTATGAAAAAAAAAATAGTTGACAAATCTTTTCCATTACTGACGTTAAGGAATTGATGACTTACCCTAATACATCTGGAATTAAAGGTTTAAGCACAAAGTCATTAAACCACTGCTTTAAAAACTGTCTGATTAGAACAATTTAATCTGACCGTATTTGAGTGCTTAAGAATATACAAATCAGAGTATGATTTAGATCCACGGATATTCAGACCAAATCACCTATGGCCAATACTAAGCTCCAGAGCATGGACGTTCTCCCTGATGATAATTTTTAATGAGGTATATCCCTGATTCCTTTAAGAGGATGGTTCTTCCATTTGTAAATTTAGCAAAACACTTTAGTTGAGGCATTTTTTCCTGTTTGTAGTAATTCTTGGATCAAGTATTTTCATTTGCATATTATTCGAGAGAAATAGCACTTACTTTCATTAGTTACATTTACCTCACTTCAGTTTCAAATGCTGTTTCTTTGAGCCATCTGAAAGTTTCTGTTCACCTTATCCACCTTATTAATTGAGATGTCTAAGTTTCCAGTCATGATACCCTTCTCAGGTTATGGCTACTGCACTTGTCCATTTACCATCAAAACCAGACAGGTATGAAGAAGAATTCTGTGGATAATTTTGTGGATTATGTAGCCACAAAACATACACTTCCCTATTCCCACTATGTAAAAGCAGCCCTACTTCAGGGTCAATATTTCAATGTGAATTACTCTGCCAGCATGGGGTCTCCTTTAACCTCCAACATTCTAGGTCAGAAGCATGAAGTGTGAAGAGGCATGACATCTGCATTTTATTCTGAAATAATTCAGGAAAAAAATTCTCTTTTTCTCTTTTCTGTAAAGTTTGTGGTTGTTTCACACACACACATACAGTTGACTCTCGAATAACATGGGTTTGAACTGCATTGCTCCACTTATACATGGATTTTTCTCAATAAATATATTGGGAAATTTTTTGTTCTGCATAATTTGAAGAAAACTCACAGATGAACCACATAGCATAGAAACATAAAAAAATTAAGAAAATGTTATGTATGTCATGAGTACATAAGATATATATAGATACTAGTCCATCATTTATTACCATAAAATATGCACAGATCTATTATAAAAGTTAAAATGTATCAAAACTTATGCACACAAACACTTACAGACCGTACACAAGGTCTTTCACAATAGACATGTAAAAAAACCATAAAGATGCAGTACTAAATCATAACTTAATAAAATTAACTGTAGTATATACTGTACTACTGTAATAATTTCATAGCCACCTCCTGTTGTTATTGCTATGAACTCAAGCGTTATGAGTATCTGCTTAAAACACCATGTGATGCTAATCATCAAAGTGAGCAGTTCGTCTCTCCAATAAATTGTGTGTGGCAGTAAAAAGTGATCTCTCACAGTTCTTGCATATTTTTCATTGTGTTTATGCAACACTGTAAACCTTGAATAACACCTTGGGACCCATATGAATTGCCACTAATGATGCTGGAAGTACTCCTAAGAAGCAGAAAGAGTCGTGACATTACAAGAGAAAGTTGAATTACTTGATATGTACTGTAGCTTGAGGTCTGCAGCTGCAGTTGCCAGCTATTTCAAGATAAATGAATCCAGCCTAAGAACCAATGCAGAAAAAAGAAAAGGAAATTTGCGAATCCATCACTGCAGGTACACCAAGAGGCAGGAAAGCCTTGCATTTTTTTGTGAAATACCTTCTTATCTCATATTGAAAATGTGAGAGCAGGATTGCTAAAAGAAAGGCATACGTATAGACTATAATATGATTCAACAAAAAGTGAAGTCATTATACGACAACTCAAAACAAAAGGAAGGTGAAAGATCTAAAGCTAGAGAATTTAATACCAGCAAAGGCTGGTTTTATAATTTTAGAAAGAAGTTTGGTTTAACAAATATAAAGACAACAGGTGAAGAATTCCCAGATGTTATTAAGAAAGCCATTGAGGAAAAAGAATATCTGCCTGAATAGGTTTTTAATGAAGACAAATCTGCCCTATTTTGGAAAAAAACAAATGTCACAAAAGACATTTATTAGTAAGGAGAAGAAGTGAGTACCAGGATTTAAGCAGGAAGGGATAGATTAAGACTGTGTTTTGTGCAAATGCAGTTGGGTTTATGATCAGGATTGCTCTTATCTATAAAGCTGCTAACTCTCAAGCCTTGAAGGTAAAAGATAAACACCAGCTGCCAGTCTTTTATTTGTACAACAAGAAGGCCTGGACAATGAGAACCCTTTTTCTGAATTGGTTCAACCAATCCTTTGTTCTTGAAGTCAGGAAGTACCTTGCCAGTAAGGGACTGCCTTTTAAAGTTCTTTGGATTTGGGGCAATGCCCCTGGCCACCCAGAACACTGTGAGTTCAACACTGAAGGCTCTGAAGTGGTCTTTTTGTCCCCAGACACAATGTCTCTAATTCAGCCTCTAGAACACGGGGTCATAAAGAGCTTTAAGGCTCATTACACATGGTACTCTATGGAAAGGATTGTCAATGCTGTGGAAGAGAACTCTGATAGAGAGAACGTTGTGAAAGTCTGGAAGGATTACACCATTGAAGATGTCATATTTTTTATAGAAAAAGCTGCGAAAGCCATCAAGCCCAAAACAATAAATTCCTGTTGGAGAAAACTGTGTCCAGATATTGTGCATGACTTCACAGGATTTACAACAGAGCCAACCAAGGAAATTATGAAAGAGATTGTGGATACGGCAAAAAAAAAAAAAAAAAAAAGGCCGGGGGGAAGGGTTTCAGGATATGGATCTTAGAGAAATTCAAAAGCTAAAGGAGATCACAACAGAGGAATTAACAGAAGGCGACTTAACGGACATGCATGCTTCCAAACCACTGCCAGACAAGGAGGAAGAAGATATAGAAGAGGCAGTGTCAGAAAACAAATTGACATAATCTGGCAGAAGGGTTCTGGTAATTCAAGACTGCTTTTGACTTCTTTTACAACATGGACCCTTCTTTGATGTGGGCACTGAAACTAAAGGAAATGGTTGAAGAAGAATTGGTACCGTATAGAAACATTTTTAGAGAAATGAAAAAGCAGTAACATCAGACAGAAATTATGATGTATTTCCATAAAGTTACAGTGAGTGTGTCTGCATCTCCTGCCTCCTCTTTCCCCTCCTCCACCTCTTCCGCTTCTGCCACCCCTGAGACAGCAAGACGAACCCCTCCTCTTTCCTCTCCTCAGCCTACTCAACGTGAAGACAGTGAGGATAAAGACCTTTATTATGATCCACTTCCACTCAATAAATAGTAAATAGTCATCATGCCATACAGTTAATAAATATATTTGTTGTATATGTGTGTGTCTTTATGTGAAAATCTAATAACTGTACAGCAAGACTGCATGACATGTTTTTGTGTCAGCAGCAACATTGCTTAAGTATTCATCATGTAGAACATCATGTGCAAGACTTGTATTGAAGTGGATAGCCTATCCTTACATAGGCATAAGGTGAGTGATATTTAATATAAAATTAACAACGTGTTAGTTTTCTTACTGTTTTATAAATTTGCTTTTAAAAATGAATTACCATACAGTATGCCTCTCCCTCTCATAATTGGAGAAACTGTATATCATCACAGGTAAGTGGATTTTTTTAATGTTTCCAGTACTGAACTATGAATATGGTTGTAATAATGTATGTCATAAAAATTTGACAGTGATTTAGTCATTAGTGTATAGGCTATACCATCATGAAACACTAGTATGGATTACACTAGCTTACCATAAAGCAATCGTACTGCTTCTTCATTATCAATGCATGAATCATTATACCTATAAATATGGATTCCTTTTTCACATTATCTTTTCACTTTTGATGTCTAGTACTACTAATACAATATAACATCTACAGTGCTTTGTATCATTTAAGACAATATTGATATAGGTACTGACAGATGATTCATCCTGTAAACAGATGATGTAAAAAAAAACTTATAGTAACAATAAACACAGTTTAATACTGTAAATATATTTTCTCTTATGATTTTCTTAATAACATTTTTCTCTAGCTTACTTTATTGAAAGAATACAGTATATACTACATTTAACATACAAAATATGTGTTAACCGACAGTTTATGTTATCGGTAGGCTTTCAGTCAACAGTAGGCTATTAGCATTTATGTTTTGGGAGAGTCAAAAGTTATGCTTGAATTTTCAACAGTGTGGGGGGTCGTTGCCCCTAAATCTTGCATTTTTCAAGGGTCAATTGTATATATTATAAAAGCAAATGTGGATGTCTTGTGGCCTCCTCTATTTTTTGAGAGTTTGTATAAGACTATTATCATTTCTTCTTTAATATTTGTATAAGATTATTATTATATGATAGAATTCACCAGAAAAACTAGGAGTCTGGAGGCTACTTCTGAGTAAGGTTACTGGTTTTTAATTCAATTTCTTTTTTTTTTTCTCCACTGGATTCAATTTATTTAATAGATACAGTACTATTCAGATTGTATATTTCATATTCTGTCAGGTTTGGTAGTTGAGTTTCTCAAGAAATTTGTCCAGTTCATCTAAGTTTTCAAATATATTGGTAGAAAGTTGTTTATACTCTTTTCTTATTATCCTTTTAGTGTTCTGCATTATGGACAATTAAGGCATATAGCCTCTTTCGTGGATGTCCCTGAGAGTGTTAAAAGAAAATTCTCGCAGTGGACAACATTCTGACTGTTCATTTTATCTGACAGGAGAGATGACCAGAATTATACTTTTATAATAATTCATGAGCAAGGACTGATGGCTTGGCTGGGAGATTAGACTTGAGAGGAGCATGGCTAGATAAATGATGAAAAGGAGACCTGAGGAAATGCTACGTGGAAGAAACTTTCCAAGTGTGTACAGACTGTGAAGATATTTCTGAATGCTCACCAAACAGTAATCTGAACAAAGCTGCATCTTAATAATCAGGTGGACAAGATAATCTTTTCTGTGGATATAAATCAGTCTCATTCCCCAGCTACCCCTGTACTTGATAAGTGGCTGATGAATAAATGGGCCATGCAAGCATGCTCAGAAGTTATGTATGGGCTCATCAAATTATTTCCTACTCACTAAGGCAGATTTGGCTATAGCCACTGCTGAGTCCCTAATCTCCCAATAACAGAAAGCAACAATGAACTCTTGATATGGCATGATTCACCAGGGGAACCAGTAGCAGATTAATTACATCAGACCATTTCCATCACTAAAAGGACAACACTTTGTTCTCAGTGGAGTAGATATTTACTCTGAAAAGGATTTGCCTTCCCTGACCATATTACTTCTGCCAAAACCACCAACCATAATCCCACAGAATGTCTTCTTTTTTTTTTTTTTTATTTTTTTTATTTTTTTCGGTAGGCGGGCCTCTCACTGTTGTGGCCTCTCCCGTTGCTGAGCACAGGCTCTGGACGCGCAGGCTCAGCGGCCATGGCTCACGGGCGCAGCCGCTCCGCGGCATGTGGGATCTTCCCGGACCGGGGCATGAACCCGTGTCCCCTGCATCGGCAGGCGGACTCTCAACCACTGCGCCACCAGGGAAGCCCAGAATGTCTTCTTTACTGTCATGTTATTCCACACAGAGTTGTTTCTAACCATGGAACTCGTATTTCAGCAATTGAAATATGGCAATCAGCTCATGCTTAGGAAATTTATCATGTTCCTTGTCACTCTAAACAGATGACCTGTGTCAACAGTGAGATATCTTAAAAACTGAACTGTGGTGCCAGCTTGGAGGAAACACTTGAGGGGCTGTAGTAATGTCCTCCATAATAGAGTATATTTTCTGAATCGATGACCATTTTTGTCCTTTTTCTCTCATGGTCAGGATTTAAGAGGCTTAGAGTTAAGACTAGACACGGGAGTGGTTTCCTGTCCTCACAGCTCTAGACTCTGCTTGTTTAGAGGTCTTAATTCACAAAGATATAATGTTTCTTCTACCAAGAAAGGTAATATTGATTCCATTAAACTAGCAGATGATATTGCCACCTGGTGGATTTAGAATACTCTTGTTAATGAACCAACGGGTCAAGAAGGGGTTATTTACTGGCTAGGGTAATTGATCCTGACTGCAGAAATGATGATAGGTTGCTATCACACAACAAGGGCAGGAGAAACTGTGCCTGCAGTGCAGAAATTCTCTGGATCTACTCTTAATACTTCCATATTTTGTGGTGCAAATTAAGGGAAAATTAAAACACCCATTACAGGCATGAATGCTAATGGAACAACCCTTCAGGGATGAAAGCTTGGGTCACCTCTCACAAGACAATAAACTATAACCAACCGAAATTACAATAATGAGAACTTGAGATGTTATGAATATTTCTTATGTCAGGATGAGTATAATTGCATATATATTAACAAATTTTTCTTTATTCTCTCTCCTATTCCTTTGCTAGCTAACATAAAATATGTTGTATTTATGATATATATATTACCTATACCACCCCTAATATACAATGCTTTAAATGCTCATATCTTTTAAACAGATTAAGAAGATTAAGCAGATTAAGAAAGAATATATAATAATTTACATTGCTCCACATATTTAATACTTCTGTTGCTTTTTATATCTTTCAAGTTTCTATCTGGTTTCCCTCAGTCTTAAAAAATTCCCTTAGCAATCTTTGTAGTGTATATCTACTGATGTCAAAGTCTCTCAGTTTTTGTTTATCTGAAAATGTCTTTTCTTTTCATTTTTGAAGAATATTTTCCCTGGATATAGTTTCAGGGTTCACACTTTTTTTCTTGTACTTTTTAAAGAAGTCCCATTTTTTTCTGACGTCTACTGTTTCTGGTCAGAAGTTATCTGTCACTTATATCAATCTTCTCCTGTATTTAATGTATTGTTTTCCTATGTATGCTTTCAAGATTTTCTCTTTGTTCTTTCTCTTCAACAGTTTGACTATGATGCGCATGATTTTCTTTATACTTATCCTGCTTGAGATGAGCTGAGTTCATTATATATGTAAGTTCATTATTAGTTTAATATTTTTTGTTTCATTTTCTATTTCTTTTCTTCTTTTAGGACTCCAGTTACATTTATGTTAGACAGCTTTTTAACTTCCCATAGGTCCCTGAGGCCTGGTTTATTTTTGGCACAATACTTTTCCTTCTATTTTCCAGTATGGATAATTTCTATTGCTCTATTTTCAAATTCATTGGGCATTTCTTTTGTTTCCAATATTTTTTTAAGCTCATTCCATAAAGTTTTCATTTTTGTATTGTAACTTTAGATCCAGAACGTTGGTCCTTTAGTGGAGTTTTCTCTGCTGAAATTCTCTATCTGTTCAATAATTATAGACATATTTTTCCTTATTTCCTTGAACATACTTTTGATAAATGTTTTAACGTTCTTGTCTACTAATTCCAGCAGGATCAGTTTCTTTTGACTACTTTTTCTTTTGACTGTGGTTCATATTTTTGTGCTTATACATATGATTTGTAGTTTTTTATTATATATTGGATGTTGTAGAGGATACATTTTGGACTCATTCTTTTTGTTTTTGAAAATTGCAGAGTTTTGTTTTGGCAAGCAGTTAACTTGGCTGTCTTAAGCTCCAAACTCTGTGCCCTACATCCACATCAACTAAAAATCACTGCTCAGCTGTTGTCTTTATTTATTTTGGTCTGGGCTGCATGAGCCTCTACTGTGTCTATGCACTTCAGGGATCACTTAAGAATTGTCATTGAGTTTATATACCTAATTTTGGGCTGCACAACCTGTGGATCTCTTCCTCCCCAAAATTCCCCTCTCTCTTTCCAGCCACTCTAGTAGCCCTGATGTCCATCCTCTGACTTGTCAAGCTAATAAATGGCCTGAGTTCTTAACTACCTTGTGCCCTAAGTCAAAAAGTCATGTATTTTAGAATCTCACCCAGAATAATTACCTTCTTTCAAGGGTCATACTCGATTTTAATCACACTCCAGTGGCATCAATACATACCTTTTAAATTTTGTCTATAGCTTATAATTGTTATCTGTGTTAGGATTAGCCCCATACAAGCTCCTCCACCATTACAAAACTCTTTGGTTTTATTTTTAAATTCTTTTTCTAATTTCCTCACATGAAGGCATTGCTCATTAATTTTCAGTCTCTTTTCTTCTAACTCATACGTGTAAAGCTATGGTTATCATTCTAAGTGATGTTTTAGTAAAAACCTACAAGTGTTGATATGTAATATTCTTATATTAAATTAAAATGTTTGTATTATTCTGTGGATTTTTAAATTGAATCTATGAATTAGAAGAGATTTTCTAATTTTTAAATATAAGGTGATGTTTTAGTTACCATTTTGTTACTGATTTCTATTTTAACTTCAGAGAACATATTCTATATGATTTAAGTCTTTTAAATGTATGTGGACTTTTCTGTGTAAGTTTTGTGCTTTAAAAGAAAGTGTAGGGCTTCCCTGGTGGCACAGTGGTTGAGAGTCCACCTGCTGATGCAGGGGACACGGGTTCGTGCCCCGGTCCGGGAAGATCCCACATGCCGCGGAGCGGCTGGGCCTGTGAGCCATGGCCGCTGAGCCTGCGCATCCAGAGCCTGTGCTCCGCAACGGGAGAGGCCACAACAGTGAGAGGCCCGCGTACCGCAAAAAAAAAAAAAAAAAAGAAAGTGTAATGTGCAATTGGTGGATGAGTTTTCTAATGTGTACTCACTTAAGGAAATTTGTTGTTTAAATATTCCTTAAGCTTACTTACTGACTTTTTGTTTGTTTTCTTTTTTTTTTTTTCCTCCCACATACTGAGAGAATTGTGTCAAAACCTCCCATAATGATTGCGGATTTCAGTATTTCTCTTCGAGTCTCCTTGTAGAATTCTCAATCTTGGTTTTACATATTTTGAGGCTATGTCATTGACGGCATATAGATTTAATATAACTTTATCTCTCTGGTAAATTGAATCTTTTAGTATTATAAAGGATTTTTTAACTCTAATAATTATTTTCTCTTAAAGTCTTTTTTTATGAAGTATTAAGATAGCTATGTAGCTTTTTTGTTATAATTAGTCATTTTCCATACTTTTAAGATATCTGTATTTTTATGAGTTGTATGTATCTAAGGTAAGTAGCATATATATTTTTTGGTTTTTTAATCCAGCCTGACATGTTTGTCTCATAACTCAAATATTTCATTCATTTACACTAAGTGTACTAACTGATATATTTGGGTATGAATTTACCGTTACATTTTTTGCTTTCTTTATATTCCATCTATTCTCTTTCTTTTTGCTTTTATTTCCTTCTTTTGGATTTTATTATTATTATTATTTTGCTTCCTAGTTTGTAAATTATGTATTCTATTTTCTTTCTTTCAATAATTTTGCTCCACAAATAAAAATATTTCAGGTAACTTATTAATGCCTCTTTTTATCAATTACTTTACCTTCATTCTGGATAATACAATGACCTTAGAATCCTTTAACTTCATTTGTCCCACTCATTCCCTTATATACTAACATTAATTCTCTCTGTATCATCATGGTATTTAAGCACCATGATACATTACAGTTATAATTTTATATTACCAATATTATTTGTATTTTCTTACATCTGTACCACAGTGTTCTTCATTCTTTGCTCATTTCTGACTTAATCTGGAATTATTTTCCTTCTGCTTGAAGCACATCTTTTTTATATTTTATAATTTCCTATAGTGTGGATCTTCTGTTGGCTACCTCAGTTATTATACTGTAGATGACATTACATTATCTTTTGACTTTCACTCTACCTGTTGAGAAATCAGCTTTTAATGTTACATTTAATCTTTTGAAGACAATTCATCTTATTTTTATGGCTGATTATGAGATTTTTCTCTTCATTTTTTGCTTTCAGCAACTTCACTACTATATTTCTAGGTGTGGATTTCTTTTTATTTGCTTTGCTTTGGATGTTTTCGCCTCTGAATTTGCATACTGACATTTCCATCAATTCTAAGAAATTATCAGGCATTTCCTTAAATATTGCCTATTCCCCATACCCTTTCTTCTGCACTTCTTAATTTAATGGTCTACATTTTTTGCCCTCCCTCTCCTATTTTCCATCTGTTTCCCTCTCATGTGCATTTTCCATAGTTTCTTCTGACCCAGTGTTGCTCTTCATCTTCTTCTATGTACTTCTGAAAGTCACATTAAATCTATTTTGGAAGGATGTGGGATGAAAATACATAATTCTCCACATTTCCATGTTTCACACTGTCTTCCAAATTATTATTACTTTCCTCTGGATTTCTGTGAATGTTAATTGAAGAGTAAAGCAGATGCACAGGACAAGAAAAAAAAGAGCAGTAGCTTAAAAAATGGCAGTGTCAGCTTACTCATACACATAAGTATGTGAAGAAAAGCAAAACAGATCAGAAATAGCATAAAGGAAGCAGTGATTGAGAAGTGAAAATGTTATCTTACTCAAAATATGAGTAGGGATGAAAAGTAAAAATAGAAAGATCAAAAAGTACTAAAAAGGAAGAAATAACTGGAAACACAGCAATTTTATCTTAGTGTACAGTGATACACATTTTATACAAGTGTTTAACAGTAATCAACTTGGAGGAAAATATTAAAATGTTTCCTTTTAAAGTTTTACTCATGATTACAATATCTGGGATGGTTTATGTAGCACATTCTCTCAATTCCTGACAAGCACGAATTATTTGACAGGGGTTAGTGAGTTATACCACACTGAGTACTGTAAGCAATGAAACATATCTATTCAAACACATAATAATAACATAAGAAGATATGTTCTTTCAAATCATCAGATTGGATACTTCACTTTAATGATCAATAACATGCTTGAGGTATGTTTTCCTGAGTACTGAGGTTTCTTCCCCACCTTGTCTTTAGCATTTCCCCCTCATATTGAAGGAAAATAGTATAGAGGTTAAATGTTATACTTCCTAAACTTACTGAAATGGGTAGATGTTTAAAATCTATTGTTTGCTATCCATGTTATTTCGCCTCTTTAAGCCATAGCTTCTTCACTGGTAAAATGAAAATAAAGTGTTCTCACCACACACACACACAAAAAGATAATATGTAAGTTGATGGAGGTGCTAGCTAATGCTATAAATTTAAATTTTCTAATAGCCACATTAAAAAGAAAAAAGAAACTGATAAAATTGATTTTAGTGATATATTTTGTCTAGCCCAATATATCCAAAATATTACCATATGATCAATATAAAAGTTATGAATAAATTATTTCACATTTTTTTCTCTAAATCTTTGAAATCTAATGTGAATTTGGCACTTAGAGTACATCATCAGACACATTTCAAGTGCTCACTAGATACGTGAAGAGGGAGGTCTACTGTATACATAACAACACAGTTGTCTAAAAGATTACCTCAAGAAATCAAGGATTAAGCATATTATGAGAATTATAATGGCAATCACTAGATGACCTAAAAAATGGAAACTAGACAAGTCATATTTTAGTCATTGAGCCAATAAATTGTATCAAACTGATGTTCTTACTGGAGCAGAAGAAAAATTTTCCTCTGCCCTTCAAGGTTCTTTTGGCTGGTCTAATAATTAAATTGACATAAGAGGGATTAACAGGAGAAAAACAAATTTAATTTTGTACCTACGGTAGCCTCACATAGACATGATAAGCTCAAAGACAGTCAGGCAATTGAAGCTTATTTGCCATCCTGAGCTACGAAGAAAAGGGTAGGGGTCTGGAGCTTCAAAGGCAAACAACAGAGTTCACAGGAAGGTGGGAAGAGCAGATGTTTAGCCAACAAATTTTTGTCATGCCATGTAGAGACACGGAGGACAGAGAGGACCTTGAAGAAACAGGCCCTGCAGAGCTCCCCCCATCTTCCTATACCTAGCCCATTCTCTTTGTAATTATCCTCTGGTGACAGCCCTATTCCCGGAGCAGGCCCTCTGTCTAAATTCTTTTAGGCAGTTGAATGGGAGGTGAAAAGCTCTTCTTGAGTCTGTTAGGCCTTGGCTGTCTTCAGCTCAAAATAATCCACATGACAAAGTGGCACATCCTGGGGTAGCCTGCCTTGAACCCCATCATACTAAATAGTTACCCAGTATAAAATGTGTATAAGAAATTCTCTTTTCATTTATTTGGATTACGCTTTACTTTTCTGAATAGATTCTTTGGCTATTTTAGGATAGTATTTATTTTTGAGGGACTAAACACTCAAGAACTAACGGATCCCATGAGGTCATTAACTACCTTCATTACACTTAAAATGGGTGCATTTCATTACATGTTAATAATATCTTATTTGGAAAAAGTGCTTTGTTAAAAATATAAAGAAAATATAGAAGAACTGACACCTTTAAATACGAATACAGTTTTAAGATCCTTTGCATTTACTCTTCCTTATTTTTGGAACATGTTTCTCCCACTTCCTTCTGGCTTTTACTCAAATGTATCCTTTACAGAAAGCTTTCCTTCCCTACCTAATCTAAAATGGCAATTCTGTCAAGCCCTATTCCCCATGCCTTCTTTATTTCTTTATTACTTGCTATTTACCTCTGACATACCACACACTTTTTTATTTATCTTGTGTGTTGTCTCTTGCTCCTCTGGAATGTACTTTCTGTAAGGGCAGGGCTTTTATTTTTTGACCTGTTTAGTCTACTGTGGTACCTCTAGAGCCTAGAATTGTGTCCTGTGTCTGATACTGAATATATACTTGTTAAACTTGTAAATGAATTTGTATATTTATTTCATTATTCTTTTTTTTTTTTTTGGTACACAGGCCTCTCACTGTTGTGGCCTCTCCCGTTGCGGAGCACAGGCTCCGGACGCGCAGGCTCAGTGGCCATGGCTCACGGCCCCAGCCACTCCGCGGCATGTGGGGTCTTCCCGGACCGGGACACGAACCCGTGTCCCCTGCATCGGCAGGCAGACTCTCAAACACTGCACCACCAGGGAAGCCCCGTTCATCATTCTATTTTAACAATTAATTTCTTCATTCAACAAACCTTAATTATGTCCTTTGAAGTATTATACTAGGTTCTGGAGAATGGGGGCTTGAATGCAAATACAAGAATAATTTAAACTAGGGGTTGGCAATTGTAGGGGAGCAAAATTTGCCACCCTAAAACGTCTCTTTGGCATGCGGATTAATTTAAGCTGAAACAATCAAGAAACAGAAGACTCAGGAAGTCATTCCTTTTACCTCTCTCTTAGCTGCCTAAAGAATCTGGATAAAGGGAAGTGAGCTATCGCCACAGATATCTGCAAAGAACACGGGCTCTAGGGGTGGTGGTGGGCAACTCTAAGCGAGGCCTAAAGATCAGAGTCCACTCTGTGTCCCAATGTCTCTGCATGGCCCAGCAAACAGTTGTTTACCAAACATTTGCCTTTTCATCTTCATGTCAGTTGCCTTCCTCCCATTTGAAGTCCCAAACCTCTACATGACAAATCCTCTTCTGTCTTTAGCTAAAGATGGTATATAATGTGAAGGTTTCTGCCATTTTGATAAGTTATTCAGTTTTCCTGGGTTTCTCCTATGCACACATCTCATTAAACTTTTGTTTGATTTTCTCCTGTTAATCTTGTCTCAAGTCAATTAAATTCATAGGACAGCATAGAAGAACCTAGAAGGGTAGAAGAAGATTTCTTCCTCCCTGACAGAATCTATAGCTCACTGGCCAAATACAGGTGAGAAATAAAATATTGCCTGCCATATCAGTAAACACAGGACGTCACAGTCATACGCAATTGCAGCCACCCATGATGGTGAGCCCCAAGGGAACTCAGGAAGGAAACAAAGGATACCTGCCATCTACTAGTCATCAGACTGCAGCCACCCCCAAGGGTGCAGCTTGAGGAAATTCAGGATGTGAACACACAGGATATTGGCCCCAGATAGCTGGGGTGCATATCAAAGGAATGATTTCAGTGAGCCTGGGACTCTTGCATCTTCCCATACATAGAAAAGTGCTAAATTCCTTAACTTGAAATATCCGGCTTTCTTTAATTAACAATAATCTTTTGACGTTCAGACTACCTGTCCTTTGTTGCAAAACTCCTATATATCCTGGCTTCCTCCCTCATCTCCTGGGAGAAGTTTTCTCAGGGTTACTTGAGATGCTGCCTCCTGGGCTTGAAGCCGTAAGAATGTCCTCCGAATAAAACATAACTCTCAACTTTTAAGCTGTGCATTTTTTTTTCAGTCAACACAGTCTATAACCTGATTTTATGAATAAAGTTTTATTGAAACATAGACATGCTCAGTCATTTATGTCTTGTCTATGGCTGTTTTCACACTACAGTAGTAGAGCTGTGTAGTTGTGACCAAAACCATACAGCTCTCAAAGCTGAAAATATTTGCCATTTGGTTCTTTATAAAACATTATGAGGGGCTTCCCTGGTGGTGCAGTGGTTGAGAGTCCGCCTGCCGATGCAGGGGACATGGGTTCGTGCCCCGGTCCGGGAAGATCCCACATGCCGTGGAGCGGCTGGGCCCGTGAGCCATAGCTGCTGAGCCTGTGCGTCTGGAGCCTGTGCTCTGCAACAGGAGAGGCCACACAGTGAGAGGCCCGCGTACCGCAAAAACAAAACAAAACAAAACAAAACAAAAACATTATGAGGATCAGGGCCTGATGAACCCTGCCCTAGAGAGGAAAATTCACCTCAACTTCTAAATCCTTTATGTTTGCAGATCAAACTTTTGATTACTGCAATAGTATTTTTAGCAAACAAATATCTTGGTTTCCTATGAAACCAAGCTTTGAACACATCAAACTGGAAGTTGTATACTTTATTATTGACTGCACTCTAAATGAGTACATAGTCAAACATTTCTTATCTAAATCTGCCTGGAACTCAGCTAAAAGTTAGTGCTAACAGTCAATTTTAATGATTCATAAAGTAATTATTTACCAAAATCATTTAATAAACCATGATGCCATTGCTAAAATGTTATATATAGCTACAAAAAATTCTGGGAGAATACTTTGTGGAGTCCAAAGGAGTTTGACATACAGGGCTAATAAAATAATAGCAGAACATGTGAAAAACATGCATTTAAAAAACTGCCTACCACATCTGTTGTTTACACTTTCCTTTATTCAAAGAAATTTTAGATAACTTATTTAGCAGAAATAAAAGTCATTGGTTGAAACTGATTTTGGCTCTGGCTGGAGCCTCCCACTATTTAAAAGCAAAGTTTCAAAAAATTGTATTTCAAATTCCAATAGAAGTATTACTGTTAGGTAGCTGGTCAGTCATGAGTGGGTCCCCCTCCATCCTGGACAGGGTCATCTTTCCCTCCCCCACCAGGACACTGGTGACCAGAACACGCCCAGAGATCCTCCCTCTTGTGGCCAAGGACCACAGCTAGGTTTCCAGCCACAGCAGGGCCAAGCAAGACAAAACCGCCAGTACGGGTTAGCACGGGCGCACCAAGACCTAAAAGGTGACTCAAAGTAACCGGGGTTCATTACGCCATATTTGTAATAAATTAGCATTGTGGTTCCCTCCTCCCCGCCCCACCCCGCTTGGGTTACACTTGGGCGTTTATAGGTAAGAAGCTGCACATTAGAAGAAAAGTTATATAACCTAAAGCTGTCGATCAACTTGTCAGTCAAATGACGCAGGACACAGGGAGGGACAACCACTCTAAAAAACCCAAACTTACCCCATTGCGGGGCTGCTTCTGGTTTCCAGACAGCCCGCTCTCATCCTTTCTCAGAAGCATACTTTCGCTTTTCTTAATAAACCTCTTGCTACTTAAAACTGCTCTATGCCTCTCATCTGAATTTTTCTCTCGAGAGTACAAGAAGTGAGGAAATCACCGTTCTGCTAGTGACATATTTGGTGCTGTGACTCAGATTGCTGCCAAGGTAAACTGCATGTCTCACCTGACTTCACTCTCTCTCTCTCATGAGAACTTGCTTCCTCTCAATCTCTGCTTTGTTTGCTTTCCAAGACCCACAGGGCACAATCTCAGTCCACTTACTGTTATGGCGATCCCCAATTAAGGGTGGCAGGGGGTATCCCCCAGGCCGTGCAGATCCAAATAACACCCGGGTGGCAGCTGACGCTGTCCTTGGGACCTGGTGGGAATACAATTTCCACCGGTCCAACCATGAAGGAGTCCACTGAGGCCAAGGCTTTTCTCCCCTTGATCTTTCTCCTTCTCCTCTATCACTCTATCTCTCTGGACTCAAGAAGATCCACCAAGACGACCACCAGACATCCAAATTAACGCGCAGCAAATAATTGGCAACTTGGTCAGGTGAGTTTCCCCTCTGTGGCTGCTCGAGCCCAATTCCCCCTCCCTACTGAAACCAAGAAGGACCCAGTGGGGCTCCTGGATAAGGAAGCCTTTCAAACAGTCACTAATCAGGGAAGGGAGGAAATGAAGAGATAAGGGAGGAGCAGCCAGGAAACAATAGAGCAGCCTTGGGGCAGGGTCCTGGTTCCACCTCAAGGGATACACATAACAATATCTTTGAGCTCTTTACAGAAGTAAACCCCCCCAGCATATGGAAGTTGTTAGCATTCTTCATTCCAAAGAAGACCACCTGAGGCCAGATTAACGAACCAGAAAAGCTCATTAGGAGACTACCTGAGGCCAGATTGAAGGAGTGCAGGCCCTGCACACACTCTGATTGTTATCAGCAACCCCACCCTTGAACCATTGCTATAAAACTCCTCACCAAATCCTCCCAGGTGGGGACACGCAGTTTTGAAGGGCATGAGCTCCCTGTGTCTCCCTTTGCCTGGCAAAGCAATAAAGCTATTCTTTTCTACTTCACTCAAAACTCTGTCTCTGAGATTCAATTCGACACCAGTGCACAGTGGCACAGTTTTAGGAGTCACTACTTGTTCTTAGTCCCAGTCTGGTTCCAGGACCCTGGAACTGCATCAGTGGCCCAATCTGGGGGACTCTGTGCGTCCTCCTCTAGATTTGCAACCCAGCCCTTAGTGGTCAAGTACCTTTCTCAGCAGGCTTACGAATCTCTCTTGGGAAGCGTCATGACTTCATACCTTCCCTCCTGTCCTGGATTTCTCTTATATCCTCATTCTCTCCTAACTTCTTAGACTGTCTATTGATCCTTGAGCCTCCTGGCCAGCTTTGCCAGCAGGTTGGATGTTGCCTTTTTTACTTCTGTGGAGAGGTAGCCCTCTTCAACAGCACAAGGACCATATCCTGAGGGGAACTTTTGCCTTGTATTGTTATCACTGCCTTGTGGCACTCCAGCACTACCTCTACTTGCTTCTCTTTTGTTTCAGTGATAAAGGTAATCCATTTAGTTGGCTCAGGGCCTAGGTCTCCTCCCTCCCCCTCTTAAGAATTTAGGCCCTGGGACTCTGGTAGCTTTTTGTCCCACTGGCTCTTGTTTGTTACCTTGACTAATCCAAAGTTCACCAACACTTTACACTCCCCAAACCTCCCCTACTTATTTTAAGAAGCTTGTAAGTATTGAGGGAAAAAAAGCAAAGCTTTTCTTCTGGCCTTAAGGAAACAAACAGACATCCTCCTAGGAGGAACTTGCCTTTCTCCTCCTATGTCTTTGAAATGCAAATGTCCTACCTGGTCTTTTCCAGGAAACCTTATCTCCCCCATCTCTGTAAAACACAAATTTTGAAAAAGTGGGTAGTAATTTAAAACTTGACTTGCCAAGGACCAATAGAAATCTTAAGTATCTTTACGTTTGCCAATCAGAAAATGTTAATATAACAATTCAATGATTTGTTTCTTGGTTTTGTTAAGGTCTTTTAAAGGTTACAAATTATAATAATTAAAGCTGCTAAAGTGATAAGGGAAGTATTTCAGTGTGTAAAACAAGTAGGATATGTTGAACGCAAAAGAAGGTATAAAGACTGGACATATATTTTTGTTGAGGAAAAGAGGAGAATAATTTTGCCCTAGGGCTGGTTGCTTAGGTATGGAGAAAAGATGGGACAAATTAATATGGATCCAGAAAGTGATAAAAGGTTTGTGAAAAAGGAACTTTGAGAAAAGAATTTTGTAAATTGTCAGGATTAAGACTAGACTGAATTTAATTAGGTAATTGAATTTTGTTGTTAATAGTAAGCTAATATAACACTGGAATTTGATTTTTTTTTTCTCTCTCTCTGTTAAGAGAACAAAGTTCTCTTGGCCACTTCTATGAAAAGTTTAGCTCGTCATTGTCAGACTTTCGCCCTCCTGTCGTCCTTGTAGGATAGCAACAGTCTACACCTAAACCAGAGAATTTAAACGGGTAAACAATAACTATAAATAAAACAGTCAGGGCTATGGGAAATCCAAAATCCACTTGGCTTTTCCCAGTTCCCTGGCAAACCTCATTTTTTTATGCGATGGGCTAAAGCCTTCCCTGGCTGCAGGGCGAATGCCCTCACAATGAAAAGGAAATGGTTAGAAAATGTGTTTTCCATCTGGGGTATACTTTCTACAATCTCAGTGACCAAGGCACTCAGTTCACTGGACAAATCGTACAACCCTTAACAGAAATCTCACAAACTTCTTAAAATTATCACTGTAACTATCATCCTCAATCATCAGACAAGGTCAACAAAACTAATGGAAAAGCTGGACTCAAACAGAACAAAAATTAATTACATGGGATTAAATGAACTGCTAAACATGATTATAATTTTTATGACTTTTGTCTTACATATTACCAGTTTCTAATCTTTGTTTTTCTGATCTAGAAAAGCCCTTCTCCTCAAGCTACTTATGATTAACAACAATTTGGTAATTTACCCCTGCGGGTAAAATTAAAACATTTTTATTTTCTCTCTGCCTGGTCCCTCCAAAAACTGGAGACTGTTGGGTTATGAACAGCCTTATCAGGTAAATAAAAAGACTGTCTCCTGACATGTACAGGAATCTCTAAATATTTTGGGGACCTCTAGAAGAGAGAAATTCACCTAGGCAAAATCTGATGGCAAGCCTTTGGTGCGGCTTTCTTAGCCTTGAGATGCCTTTTGGGAATTTAATCTGAGACTCCTGAGAAGTTACACCGGAGTCAGTATGGAAGAGCCTATGTGGTCAATGGACCAAACTTATTTTGAAAACAAATTAGTCGTGGCTGTGTTTGATGGAGATGAGGGTAATTTAAAAAAAGAGAGAATTATGTTTCACTAAATATTAAATCCTAGTTTCATTAATTAAGGTCTGTATTTACTAAGACTCACTTTGAAGATAGCTCCTTGTTGTTCCTTAAGATCATCCTTAAACAGGGTCAACAGGACTTGAGGAGAGGATGAAATTGGAAAGATGCTAAATCCCAGGGACTACATCCCAATCTTGGAACTTTGATGATCGGACATAAGGCATACAGGGAAAGTACCCAGAGAAAGGACTCAGGGAAGCCACAATGGCTTCAGGATGGGGCATGTGGTAAGGTGCACTAGACAGTAGCCCCGGGGTCAGAACTGAAATGTGTTCTGCCCGGCAGGATCAGCGGTGAGGGACGTCTCACCCACAAAAGGCCATAAGGGAATTGAGGGACTCATCAAGACCCCTATGCACATTCGTCTTTTCTCTTTCAGATGGACAACCGACTGTCCATCCCTCAAGATTCACCCTTAGGATGTATCCTAAAGAATCTGGCTAAATTTGATCCCTAAACCTTAAAGAGGGAACAATTAATTTTCTTTTGCAACACAGCATGGCCCTAATATAAGCTAAGAGAGGGAGAAATCTGGCCTGAAATGGGAGTTTAAATTACAATACCATTCTCCAACTTGACCTCTTTGTCAAAAAATGGGCAAGTAGAGCAAGGTCCCTTATGTCCAGGTCTTCTTTGCCTTGAGGGAAAACCCCAAACTCTGCAAGACTTGCTGGGTAAACTCTGCTGTCTTGGCAATGCTTAATTTGTCTACCAAAGCTCCCTCCCCTTCTCCTGATGATACAGTCATCAGCCAGGCAATAAGTCCGGTCTACAGGAACTCCCTTCTGGGGTAAAGAAGGAGATTCAACATCATCAGACCCTTCTTCACTATACTCAACGTTGGACCCCCTGATGCTTTGCCCTATTACCCGGGATCCCATAACTCCTCAAAACTTTGTCCACTCCAGGAGGTAATAGGGCCTTCCGGGCTTCCCATAAAAGTCAGAGTTCCAGTTTCCATGCAGGATCTCACTCAGATAAAACAAGATCTAGGGAAGTTTTCAGATGACCCTGAAAAATATCTAGACAAGTTCAGGCAATTAACCCTGACCTTTGAGTTAACCTGAAGGTACCACTTTCTCTTCTGCCCAGTCGAGGGAATAAACAATGAACAATGTAAACTAACTGTAAGCAGTATAATTGTTAACTAAAACCTGTTAATTATGGTCAACTGGCCACTTATGACCAAGGACCACAAGAAAATCTCTCCACTTTCTGAGTGATTGAGAGAAGTGCTCATAAAATACACTAATTTGGATCCTGACTCAGAGGCAGGGAAACTGGTTTTAAATGACCACTTCATCACTCAGGCTGCCTCAGACATAAGGAGGAAAATACAAAAGATGGCCTTGGGAACAAATACCACCTCCACAGAGCTCCTTAGGGCAGCCTCCTCTGTCTTCTACAATGGAGACAGAGAGGATAAGGAGAGGGAGAAAGAAAAACACAAAGTTAAAAGGCAGGCTCAACTACTGGCAATATTACAGGTCTGACAGCCAACACCCTGTTGCTCCCAGGAGGCTCCCCCCGGCAAGTGTCATCACTGTGGGAAACCAGAACACTGGAAGACAAACTGCCCAGAGACAAAGGGGCCCCATAAGCCATGCCCCAATACTACAAGTTTGGCCATTGGAAGAGGGACTGCTCCGAAGTCCAAAGGGACCTTGGGTTGGCCCCTGACCAAATCATGGCCTTGAAATGAAGGGGCCCTCAGCTCTGGCCAGCTCCCAAATCAAGGACCATCATCACGGGGACAGAGCCCAGGGCAACTTCGGACGTGGCAGGCAATAAAACCTCAGATGGTCCTCAGTTAAGGGTATCAGCCCATCAATACCCAAGAGACAAAATTATTCTACATGGGACCTTTGGATTGACCCCCCCAGGACAAGTGGACAGGAACCCAACAGTCAGCAAGAGGAGGGACCCTAAACCCCTCTATGCCCCTTTTCAGCAGGAAGCAGCCAGAGAGAGATGAAGTCCATCTTCCCAAAGATTTTAGGGTCCCAACTTTTGAGGGGGAAATGTTAGTTAGCTAGTCAGACATAAGCGGGCCCCACCCCATCCTGGTTGGGGTCATCTTTCCCTCCCCAACCTGGACACTGTGATCAGAACACACCCAGAGAGCCTCCCTCTTGTGGCCAAGAACCACTGCTAGGTTTCCAGCCATATCAGGACCAAGCAAGATAAAACCGCTAGCAAAGATTGGCACAGGCACACCAAGATCTAAAAGGTGACTCAAAGCAACATGAGGTTCATTATGCCATATTTGTAATAAATCAGCATTGTGGTTTTTGCTGTCAGTTTCGTTTTGGTGCTTATGGGTAAGCACCTGTGCACTAGGAGAAAAGTTATATAACCTAAAGCTGTCGATCAACTTGTCAAATGATGCAGGACACTGGGAGGGACCACCATTCTAAAAAACCCAACCCTACCCCATTGTGGGGCTGCTTCTGGTTTCCAGACAGCCTGCTCTCATCCTTTCTCAGGAGTGTACTTTCTTTTTGCTTAATAAAGCTCTTGCTACTTAAAACTGCTCTATGTCTCTCAACTGAATTCTTTCCCTCGAGAGTACAAGAACTGAGGAACTCGCCCTTCCACCGGTGACATTACCATGGCTAATTTCATACTTGTAATGTAAAAAGAAATACCCTTACTTTCATATTTAAACATTCAAACTGTCATTTAGAATATTTCTGTACAGTAATTTGAGGTGTAAATTGCATTGCATGGTGATAAAGAAATCACCCCTATAAATAAAGAAATCACCCCTTCAAGTGTTCACTTCTACCATGTAACAGCTCCCATTTTGCTATTATTTCTCTCTCTCTTGCTTGTATTTGTGTGTGTGTGTTTCCACCAAAAAAAAAAAAAATCCACTTGAGAATGAGTCAGTTATTAGGCAATATACCTGAATGAATGAACATTGGTTTACATTCAACCAGTTGTCCTTATCATTAAGTGAGAAATTTTATCCTGGCATCAGTGGTGGTGGTGAATCAGCCAGTTAACTGGAGCTCTGACTAAACAGTGATCTAAAAGTTTCTATGCACGTATACACAACATTTTCACTTGACAAAAAGTTTTGTAAAAGAACTTTTCTTTTTCATTTTCAAAGAAAAGCTATGTTTTCTCAAAGTAATAGAAGAATTCACTTAAATCCACAGATGGTATGAATCATTCAGGCATTCTTTTTACAAACAAGAATAAAAAATAAGTAAAGTTAACCACCAAAGTTAAAGAAATGTTGGTCTTTTTCCTGCTCATGAGCACCCTTGCTTCAAATCTTTTCCAGGACTCAATTTTTGGAGGGGGTTTTGGAGAGAAATGATGAGAGGGTATAGAAAAGAAGAAAACCTGTCCACTGTTTTGAGCCAAAATTATTTAGTTGGGGAGAGAAATTATTATTTCAGTAAAATACTAATTACTAATTAG
The DNA here is from genome assembly GCF_003031525.2 of Neophocaena asiaeorientalis asiaeorientalis. Lineage (NCBI taxonomy): Eukaryota > Metazoa > Chordata > Mammalia > Artiodactyla > Phocoenidae > Neophocaena > Neophocaena asiaeorientalis. The sequence goes on along the minus strand of NW_020173108.1, from coordinate 7,544,767 downwards.
ACTAAATGAAATACAGTAAAAGGTTGAGTGGGTAAATTAGCATTCTAATCCTTCTTACAATGTCTATTTGTGACCAAGTCTGTTGCCCTGTAATCATACCCCTTCCCTTCCTTCCCCTCCCTTGAATGGAAACCAATTGCTCTTATCTAAGTTTCAGGAGGAAGCTGCAAAGAGAAAAACAAGAACTGGTTAGAACCAACTAGGCCCAAGATGGCAGAAGATTTGACTTCCAGTAGACCTTCATCGTCATTATATGCTCACTGTAATATACTAGCATGCTAAATGACACACCAGTGACAAGACAGTTGACAGTTGCCATGACAACAACTGGTAAAGAGGACTGAAAAGGAGTGTTGCATTAGTTCCAGGTTCAAACCATACCCCTGTTCTCAGATAAGTCATGAATATTCCTCCCACTCTTTCCAATTCCCTCCCTTTTACCTCGACCCTCGTATGCGTATGGTATCTCCATCCCAAGTGGGTTGAGAAGTTGATTTGTGAATTAAGTTTCCGCTTCTCCATTCTTCCGCCATTGAATAAAACTTGTGCTGTTTCAGTCTCAGCATTGGTTTTGTTATTGGCTGTGCAAATCTAGCAGAAAAAGAACTTCCCTGGCTGAGATAAGGGGTCTCAGCCCTGACTAGGACCCCATCTCAGGTCCAGGCAACCAACTTGATAACATTTTGTGTGTGTTTTTGTTTCTTACTGCAAGGTAAACACCTTCGCTAAATGCTGTCTCACATCTGCAGGATTTTATGATTTAAATTATTAGGCTGTAATTACCAATGAAAACAATAATCTGTCCACTCAATAAAAAACTGAACATCTCTTATTCCAAAACTTATCTTCCATAAAGCAAAAGCTGCCTGAGATTTCACTATCAGAAATTTACTCTTTGTCATCTCATTTATTTTATAAACTTAATAATGTTGCCCCTCAAAATTCCTTAACTAGAATCACCTATTTCAGTTAATTGAAATCATCTAGTCATCCAAGCTATAAACCTCTGTGCCTTTTTTCTAAATCATTTCACCTTTATAATATACTACACTTCCTGGATACATGTACATGTATTGCTGAGGTGCCATGCTGTGCACCTGAAGCTATCACAACATTGTTAGCTGGCTATACTCCAACATAAAATAAAAAGTTAAATAAATATATACTACACTTCCAAACTCCATTAATTATTCTCTCTTCTGCATATACCCAGTTCCAGGCCCCTTAAAAATGCTCAAGTGGAACATTACAGTTATCTCGTAACTAGTCTCACTCTTCCCAGACTACGCCTGTCAAAAGCCTCATGTTGCTTCTAAATGATGGACTTGATTAGGACATCTTGACCTAAAGGAAAAAGCAAAACAGACAAACAACAAAGAAAAAACCCAGATGGTTCCTGATGTTACCTACAGAGTAAGAATCAAACGCTACTCACCGACTGGCTGAAGACAGTATGGAAAGAGCATTGGTCTTACATCATTGTTGTAGTATTTATTAGCTGATTATTCTTAAAGAAATTATTTAAACTCTCTGAGCCTTAAAGTTTAGTAATACCTAACCTAAGAAAGTTGCTGTGCTAGTAAAATGAGACCGTTCACATGAGACTGCTTAGCAGAGCAGAAAATCCAGAAATCAGTTTTTCTTCTTTCTTTACTCAATATATTCCCAGACTGCTTTGTAGATTACCTCCTGCCACACCCATCCCCTGGCAATCTGAGCTCTAATATTCCAATTTCTCACAAACATATGCATAACTATGTCTCATTTCTTCTTCCTGGAATTCTTCTCTTAGCCTTTCTCACTTGGCCAACTTGTACTCATCTTTCAAAATGCAGTTCAGGTATTACCTCTCTTGCAACAATTTCTCTAAGCCACCTGCACTCCCTAATCAGAAGAGATCTCTGAGTCCTCTGGCCTGACAACTGTACATTTCAGTGTTTTCACGTGCTCTGCGTCAAGAACTGTAAAGGATGTGAATTTTTACCTACTCTCAAGCTAACAAGTTTGCCTGTCACAGTTTCATGCTGGCAGAAGACAAGAGAATCCTGGATGAGAGATGATGGACTTCACTAATCACAGCATAGCAAGCAGCACGAGATTTACCTTCAGATTGGTTCTCCTTACTCCCCAGGTCCCGTGGTGTTGAGGCAGAGGGAGCCCAAGTGGATGCAGAGCAGGTAGTGGAATCCTGAGCATAGAGAATCTGACTCTATTTATGGCCTTAGAGCAAATCTGTCAACCTTAGCCCCAGAGGGAAACACTGGACAATATGCAAGGTTGTACTTTGCTCCACACGGAGACACCAACTCTACCTTCCAAGGCTTTCCCTCTACAAAATCTGTGAGAAGATAAACTAGAATGAAAGGGCAGTTAGTGCTGCTTACAAATTTTGCAGAAACCTGAGAGATCCATGGGGAACTGTCTCTCAACACTTTCACGGGAGTTTTCCATTTGTTTCCAAGTTGGGGGAGGAAGATGCACATTGGACAGTATCCTATTCCCAGCAGGACCCCAGTGCCAACAAAAAGGACATCTGCTAAAGAGAGGCTGCTCCAATCTTATTCTCCCACTAGAAAATCGCCAAAGAGGAGTAAGTTAGGGTGACAGTCCAAAGCAGGCAGGGTAAGCCCAAGTTGAAGACTAGTTCCAAATGTACATATTTTTTCATTTTAGCTGTGGTGACTATAAATTATTTAAGTAAATACTTTTGACTTTAGTAAGATCATAAATCTCTAAAATTTTTCTTCTATTTTTTTTTTTTGTTGGAAAAGTCCAGGCTTTGTATCTACCAAAAATTCAGCTAGACGCTCTGAGTCATAGCTACATCTTAATGGCACCTACTGTGAGCCTTACCCTTCATTTACATCATCTCTAATCCTCATACCAACCATGTGAGGAAATTTCCATATTCCAAATTTTTGGAATGAGTACTTAATCCAAACTGACAGAACTAATAAGTGGAGGACCTATGTTTTTTGAACCCAGTGTATTTGTTTCTAAATTCTAACTAAACTTCCTCATGACATTTCTCTTCTGAGATTACTTTGCCTCCATGACCATGAGCTAAGACTGCAGCACTAAGGGAAATGGAGTTTAATTCTGGAAGTTGGCCCAGACTCAGGTCAGATGTGACCTCATGGATGGAGCTAAGTGAGAGCCACCAAGCGCAGAGACAGAAAAGCCCCTGAGTCTCACCTCACCTACCTTTCAGTTTTGGCTAAAGCCCATCGTTAATGTAGATATAATGAAGCACAGTGTTTCTCTGTTCACTTCATAGGAAGTTTGGGGCAGCCCCTCTTTGGCAGAAGAGACAGGAATGCTTCAAAAGGCAGACCAATTTTATAAAGATTCCTATAAGCTTATAGGAATGCGTTGTCCATAAAGTCCCAGATGGTTTCCTGCCTCTACCACTTAGAAGATCAATTATCTAACCTCTCTGAGCCTCTGTTTCATTGTATGAAAAGTGAAAATAATAATCCCTATCTCTAAGAACGCGTAAGGATAAAAGCAAAGAAGTATGTCAGTTGCCTAGCAAGAGTGCCTGAACCGAGAATGGTGTCCCCTTTTGCTCTCACCCAGACATTACAAGGCTATGATTATTATGTGCTACTCCTGGAAGACGGACGGATATCACAGATAAAGAAAACATTGGTCTCAGATAACTCAAATATTTAATTTTAGATGACTCCATGCTGGATATGGATTCTGGACCAGAAATGAAGAAGCTAATTTCCTTCCCAGCAATCAAAGGAACATCAAACACTTTTACTCAGTGCAGTTTTCCCAGAGGAAATTCAAAGCTTGGCTGAGGAGTTGTAAAAGTTAAACTATTTGTTTGTGGCTGTTGGATAAGTGAGCAGAGCACGTAGAGATGTTCAGCAGACCATTCTCCCAGCTGGCTAGTACTGAAAAAGAGAAAAACTTGTAGAAATTCTGCAAAACATAGGTGATGAAAAAACTATAGTTTTTGCTGAAACTAAGAAGAAAGCAGATTTTATTGTAACTTTTCTTTGTCAGGAAAAAAATAGCAACCATATGTATTCACGGTGGTCTGGAACAGAGAGGAAAAGCAAACTCTTGGGGATTTTCATAGTGGAAAGTGCCCAGTTTTCGTAGCTACTTCAGTAGCTGCCAGAGGGCTAGATATTGAAAATGTTTGATATGTTATCAGTTTTGATGATGTGTTCATTGAATCCAGTGTACTGGTCATTGTGGAAACGCTGGCAGAGATATTTCCTATTTGATGCTCAGATTACCATACAGCACAGCCTCCGATGAAAGTACCACCAGATGCTCAACAGGGTGTTCTGCACAGCTGGAAGAAAGTGCCTTGAGCACATGTGTTCCTGGCTTCCGTGACAGAACAAGAGGAAATGTGTTTGCATCTGATGATCCTGAAAAGAATCATCAGGGCAAGAGCACGCTGAACACAGCAAGATTTTCTTTTTCACAAGCTCCCAATCCAGTAGATGATGAATCATGGGATTAAAGCTAAATCACTGAAGTTTGTGGTATAGTTTTGCTGCAAAGAAAATAATTTTAATCTTTGAGACAAGTGTGAAGTCTGACATTCTGTGTCTCCTATCTTCCTGTTCTTACTCGTACCCTCAAAAAATTAAATCTTTACTGACTAGGTAATGTGAGAGGCTAAAAATTACAATATTGCAGTTACTGATACAAATGGTGTTAAGTGGAAAAATTAAAGCATTCTAAATGTCTTGAAAAAAATTTTTTTTGAAAAGAGGTTACAGTTTACTTGGGGAGAGAATAGAGAATAACCAGAAGAGATGACAAAATATTCTTCAGGATGTAAGATGGAAAGAAATTTAACGCAATGGGAGTAGAAGGAAAGCTCTTACTTCCAGCCTGTGAGATTGAGAATTTCATTAAGATGAACTTGCCCTTCCTCAATCAATAGGAATGACCTATGGAGATGTCCTTCACTCTATCTAATTTACTTGCCCCCTCTTGTCCTGTTCTTTGGCTTCAGCACGATTACAGGAAGAGGAAACAGTCAGATGGAAACAAGAAAAGGCACAACTCAAGAGAATCAAACTTCTTTGCCCTTTCCAGAGAGAAAGATATTTATATCAGTTTTCCACCCAAATGTCTACCCTGTGAGTTTGCTTGGCCTTTCTGTGGTATTTGCCTAATTTTCCTTAAAGAAAAATTGCACATTGCCTCCCAACTAAGGTTTACTAAGATCTCTTAGTAAGGAAAATTGAAACAATGAATGTCAGCTAGGCAACTTAGCCTACCTGCCAAAATGAATTTTGCTCTTCTCACTTAACAATACACCTTGCAGTCTTTCTCATGTTAATGTATACCTCATTATTTTTTTAATTAATTTATTTATTTGTATACTTTTGGCTGCATTGGGTCTCCGTTGCTGCATGCAGGCTTTCTCTAGTTGCAGCGAGTGGTGGCTACTGTTTGTTGCGGTGCGCGGGCTTCTCATTGCGGTGGCTTCTCTTGTTACGGAGCACTGGCTCTAGGCACGCAGGCTTCAGTAGTTGTGGCACACAGGCTCAGTAGTTGTGGCTCGCAGGCTCTAGAGTGCAGGCTCAGTAGTTGTGGCACATGGGCTTAGTTGTCCGCAGCACGTGGGATATTCCTGGATCAGGGATCAAACCCATGTCCCCTGCATTGGCAGGTGGATTCTTAACCACTGCGCCACCAGGGAAGTCCATATCTCATTATTATAAACAACTTTTTGGTATTCTATTGTATGGATGTACCACTATTTTTTTTTTAACAATTCACCTACTGAGGCACATAGCTATGCTTTATTTTGTTTTGTCTTTTCAAACAGTGCTAATGTGAGCATCCTTCATTCCTAATTTTATTTTTTAAAATTTTTGTATTTTATTTATTTATTTTTGGCTGCGTTGGGTCTTCGTTGCTGTGAGCAGGCTTTCTCTAGTTGCAGCATGCGGGGGCTACTCTTCGTTATGTTGTGCAGGCTTCTCATTGCAGTGGCTTCTCTTGTTGCAGAGCACAGGCTCTAGGCATGTGGGCTCAGTAGTTGTGGCTCACGGGCTTCAGAGCGCAGGCTCAGTAGTTGTGGTGCACGAGCTTAGTTGTTCTGCGGTATGTGAGATCTTCCAGAAACAGGGATCGAATCCGTATCCCCTGCATTGGCAGGTGGATGTTTAACCACTGTGCCACCAGGGAAACCCCCCCATACCTAATTTTATATTTGTAAGTTTGTATTTATTTTCTGATGAAGGGCTCCCGAAATTGTATAAGTTTCAGGCCTCACAACACTTAGAATCTATTCTTTAAATATTTGACAATACCATTTTTTATTTTTTTCCTGCGGTACACGGGCCTCTCACTGTTGTGGCCTCTCCCGTTGCGGAGCACAGGCTCCAGACACGCAGGCTCAGCGGCCATGGCTCACGGGCCCAGCCGCTCCACGGCATGTGGGATCTTTCCGGACCGGGGCACGAGCCCGTGTCCCCTGCATCGGCAGGCGGACTCTCAACCACTGCGCCACCAGGGAAGCCCTCTAGGGAATTTTTAAACCAGAAAATTAACTACCAGAAAAAAACTGAATTATGAAGTGACTGTTGGGTCCAGGGTCAGGAGGGAGAAGAAACTGAGGCACAGAGACTAATCAGAAGGAGACGGCAGCAGTTCAGGGAAAATACTCAGGGCCTGTGTGAGGGAAGAAAGTGAAGGGAAGGGGAAAAAGAATTGCCATAGGACATTTGTGTAAGTAAGTACAGGCAGGTTAATGATTTGGATCTCTTTAAATATTTCTTTAATATTTTTATATGCAAGTGGTACACACACACACACACACATTTTTATAGACTTTATTTTTTAGAACACTTAGAATTACAGAAAAATTACTGTTTCAAATACGGTACAGAGAGATCCTATATACCGGTTTCCCCTATTTCCCTTATTTCCTGCACCCAGTTTCCCCTATAAACATCTAATATTAGTATGGTACATTTATTACAATTGATAAAAAATGTTGACATATTATTATTAACATAAGCCCATACTACATTCATATTTCCTTAGTTTTTATCTAAGGTCCTTTTTTTGTTCTAGGATCCAGGATGCTACATTACATTTAGTCAACAGGCTGTGACAGTTTCTCAGACTTTACTTATTTTAAATAACTTGACAAGTTTGAGGAACACTGGTCTCATATTTTGTAGGATGTCCCTCAATTAGGGTTTGACTGATGTCTTTCTCATGATTAGACTGGGTTATGGTCCTTAGATGGAAGGTCACAGAGGTAAAGTCCCATTTCTCACCATATCACATCAAGGGTACATGCTGTCAACATGACTTGTCACTGATGCTATTAACCTTGATCACTTGGCTGAGGTAGTTATTTGTCAGGTTTCTCCACTGTACAGTTATTCTTTCTCACCCTTTACAATTTTCTCTTTAAAAGGAAGTCACTATGTAAACAGAAGCACTGGCTAGCTAAGAAACGCTTTCTTCAATTCAGCTCTGATGGCCACTTAGACACTTCATTCAGTCACATAAGTCCAGAAGCAGTTTAAGTTCATAAGACTTAGAAATCACTTTAGCAAACATCTGTTGTGACTTGAGTAGGTTCTTGGGGGTCTCACTCCTAAACAGCCTATGAAGTATCAGTTTCAGCCATAAGCAGTGTTCTTTCCAAGGACTTGAGATGGATACACTTTCTCTCTGTAGTTCCTCAACTTTCCAGTTATTTGTTGGCTCCAGTGATAGTGGAGGATCCTTTTAGACTGACTCCTCAAGTCACTTGGCCAAGGCACACAAGTGAAATCTGAACCCTTCCTAGCGGCCTGCCCCACCCCTGCCCAGACACCCCACCTCTGCTCTTACATCCCACAAAACTGCTGCCTTTCCTGCCGCAGCTCCACCTCTCAGTCTGAGGGTGGGATCAAGCCTCCACTGCCACCCTGCCCTGGGAACAAAACAATCTCTCCACCATCCTATTTTTAGGCCACAGCTGGGTCAAGAGAGGAAAGGTTCAAATTCCTCTCCGCCATGTCTGGGGAACTGTAGGGCTTCTTTTTCTTGGCACACTTGCAGCAAATTGGGCCCATATCCCTTTCTGCCTTGCTGATCATGCAAAACATAAACTCTTCTGATGTTAGAATGAAACCCTTTCTGTCTTAGTTTCAACCTAGGTGCCAATACATTATATGTCATAAATCAAACTCAGGGTGAGACAAACCCCATGCACAAAATTTACAAAGCAAATGTGTCAGAATCATTGCACAACTCCTGGAACCCTCAACCAAACGAGGATACCATTAGGCATTAGAGTGTGGGGAGAGGGGAAGATTAGTGAAAAGATTTCTTTAGAGACAGCTGTGTTAGAGTCACTTTAACACAGTGTTCTGTGTTCTTCCTATGTTTTCCTCTAAGAGTTTTATAGTGCCTGGTCTTACATTTAGGTCTTTAATCCATTTTGAGTTTATTTTTGTGTATGGTGTTAGGGAGTATTCTAATTTCATTCCTTTACATGTAGCTGTCCAGTTTTCCCAGTACCACTTATTGAAGAGACTGTCTTTTCTCCATTGTATATCCTTGCCTCCTTTGTCATAGATTAGTTGACCATAGGTGTGTGGGTTTATCTCTGGGCTTTCTATCCTGTTCCATTGATCTATATTTTTGTTTTTGTGCCAGTACCATATTGTCTTGATTACTGTAGCTTTGTAATATACTCTGAAGTCAGGGAGTCTGATTGCTCCAGCTCCATTTTTTTCCCTCAAGACTGCTTTGGCTATTTGGGGTCTTTTGTGTCTCCATAAAAATTTTAAGATTTTTTTGTTCTAGTTCTGTAAAAAATGCCACTGGTAATTTGATAGGAATTGCATTGAATCTGTAGATTGCTTTGTGTAGTATAGTCATCTTTACAATATTGATTCTTCCAATCCAAGAACATGGTATATCTCTCCATCTGTTTGTGTCATCTTTGATTTCTTTCATCAGTGTCTTATAGTTTTCTGAGTACAGGTCTTTTACCTCCTTAGGTAGGTTTATTCCCAGGTATTTTATTCTTTTTGTTGCAATGGTGAATGAGATTGTTTCCTTAATTTCTCCTTCTGATCTTTCATTGTTAGTGTATAGGAATGCAAGAGATCTCTGTGCATTAATTTTGTATCCTGCAACTTTACCAAATTCATTGATTAGCTCTAGTAGTTTTCTGGTGGCATCTTTAGGATTATGTATGTATAGTATCATGTCATCTGCAAACAGTGGCAGCTTTACTTCTTCTTTTCTAATTTGCATTACTTTTATTTCTTTTTCTCCTCTGATTGTCATGGCTAGGACTTCCAAAACTATGTTGAATAATAGTGGCAAGAGTGGACATCCTTATCTTGTTCCTGATCTTAGAGGAAATGCTTTCAGTTTTTCACCATTGCAAATGATGTTTGTTGTGGGTTTGTCATATATGGCCTTTATTATGTTGAGGTAGGTTTCCTCTATGCCCACTTTCTGGAGCGTTTTTATCATAAATGGTCGTTGAATTTTGTCAAAAGCTTTTTCTGCATCTATTGAGGTGATCATATGGTTTTTCTTCTTCAATTTGTTAATATCCACCTTAAGTTTTTTGATAGGGACTTTTATGGGATCACATGGAACGTTTTGAAATATGTCTGCATAGTTGAGTGATACAGCATACAGGAGCCTGTCTCTCAGAAGACAAAATTAAAAAGTGCTCTAGCATCAAAACAGAAATAGTGCATGGAGTTTGACCTGTACTCACAGAGCTTGTCAGTGACTACAGTGGCCAAAGATGATCACAATTTTTTTTTTAACAGTCCTCTCATGGAGAGGTAGAGGCTATATTCCTTCCCTCTGAATTTACATAAGCTCTGTGACTGTTCTGATGATAAAATACAGTGGGAATGAATGATTAAGTGCCAATTTCTGGTCCACTTCCTCACTTTTAGAACGTTCTCTAGAAACCCTACATTTCCTGTAATAAATTGTCCACCCTGAGACCACCATTCTAGAGAAGCCCTGGAAAAACATTCTGGATGACAGCCAACTTCCCAGCCATTCCCAACAAAAACACCAAACATTTAAGTCTTAGACACTCAAGACCAATCCATCCTCCAGTTGTACCCCTGAGTGAGTTCCACCAATGCCACACAGAGCAGAAGAAATACCCAGTGAGTCATTCCTGAACCCCTGCTTCAAAAAATCGTGAGCTATAATAAAACAGTTGCTGTTTTAAGCCACTAGATTTGGGGGTAATTAGTTATGCCACAGCAGATAACTGGAAAAGAGGCAGAGGAGTGTTTCTTGTGGGTAACATGGGGGCTCCCAGAAGAGAGTTGCAGCACAGTGTTAGAATTAGGGTTAGGGTTATGCCCAGAGCTGTGTCTGTCCAACAGGCCTTTCTAGAGATGCTGGTGGACCCAAGCATCAGGAAGCTGGAGGTGAACACCAAACTACTCAGGGCTATGGAAGAAGTTGAAAATGCCCACCCAGCATAGAGATTTGTCTGCCTCAGTCAAGGGAACTGCAGTTGAATGGGTTTAGCAGTGAATTTTGAAAAGACCATGAAAGCATTCCGTGGAGGAAGCTTTTCGTGGCCTCTAGACCAGAGAATGCGGCTTGCAGTACACTGCAAAAACGAAACAGGAAAAACCAACAGCCTGAAACTAACTCAAAGTATGCAAAGAGAGATGATTTGCTAACAGATCAACTTCAAAGTTTTGGATATTACATAGACCTGGAAACTCCAATTAATGAACTGAGCTGCTGCTTGTGGTTAAAGTGACTATTACTTAAAAGTCAACAAAAGTTCATGGGACTGTCAGAGTTTTCCTTCAGTGTCAAGAGACTGTTACTCCTTTCAATAAAGTTTAAGAATATGGAGAGAGATAGAAGTTGTATTCTGTTTGACTAAATCACTGGTTAAGCTTTTCTGTAAATGAGTTATGGTTAATAATCTCATTTATGTCAGGCAATCTCTTTGGCATATATAGTATTTTAGAACTAGATTACTGTAGAACATGTATCTGTAAGCAGCAGTGTTTTAGGTGTCTAAAGACACCTAAGTGTCTTTAGGTACCTTATGGTAACATATGACCTCAATTTGCAGTGCTATGTGGAATAGGATTCAGGGCCCTAAATGTACAGATTTACCTCAATTTGTCTATGGAAAGCTACAGCTTTCCCACAAGTCCTGTGAGTGATAAAGTTATCATACTTCCTGAATTGCAAAGAAAGAGCTAAATTTAGCTCATATTTTCCCTTAACATACTTTATTCTACAGTATTCGTTTTGAATAATAACTTTAGTTTTGGTTCCATTTTATGAAAACATGCCTATTTTTGCTTTCTAATATTATTATCTTTCTATATTTTATATTTCTTTGAAAGCTTCCATATATACATAGCAGTAGAGCTTAAGTGCATGGATTGTAGAGCCAGACAGCCTTAGTTCAAATCGCAGCTCTGCCACTTACTGTGTGATTTTTAGACCATAGCCTTTCCATGTTTGTTTTCTCACATGTAAAACAGATTATAATAGTATCTATCTCATAGGATCATTAAAAGGATTAAGTTAGTGTTCAAGTAATGCATGTAGAACAATGCATAGTACTTAGTTATAAGTATCAACTAATAATAATGATAACTTTATCCTTCTTGGATATTAACAATTAAATGTAAAATAGTAAAAAGTAAAATATTGAATAAACTGAGATATTTGGAAACAGGCAAAAAATAGAATATTGTTAATTTTTTTAGGGATGGGTTCAAAGTGTCAAATTAATCAAATAGAATCTTATTAATTTTTTTAGGGATGGGTTCAAAGTTCACATTTTTTTAGGGATGCGTTCAAATTTTTTTAGGGATGGGTCTGAAGCTTATAGAATTTTTATTTAAAAAAATTACAAATACAAAATCAGAAATAAAAATGGGTGCAATTTGCTAACTTTTCTGAAAACGGATGACAAGTTGTTTTTTTGTTTTTTTTTTTAACAACACCAAAAAAATAATACTGTCTCAGCCTTGTTCAGAGACAATATCATCTGGTTGCAGTGATCTACATTATAATTTATTTCAAAGTTTGAGAATAAAATTACTCTCAGAGATTTTAAAGTAACACTAAGACTTATGTTGGTTTGTTCATAAATTTTTAGCTCTTATATTAACAGATATAATGACTTCACTTTAGTCATATCTGTTGGGATAAGGCATTAAAACAGCTCTCTTCTATTCCTTACCCCTTACTTTTTTAAGTGGAAAATGAAGGTAATGCTGCCAATTTGCAGAGGCAATTGCATCTATATATACAATTGAGAGTTGTAAGAAATCAATTAGGAACAAGGACTGGCCACCTATGTCCTCAACCACGTGGTAGACTGAGGTAGAATCTGCCCAGGCCTACAGTACTAAGTAGATCTAATGACTCAGTAAGAAATAAAACACAGAAGGAATTAGTTTATCATCCATTCTCTTCAAGTGTCACATAATTACGCAGCTCGGCCCAGAAAAGAGCTAGGAACCCAGATTCCAGATGTCGGGGTACAAGGCTTAAGTAGAATAAAATCATATCCTTCTATGGTATTAATACCAATCCTTAAGGACTACATGGCCGCCTCGCTATTCCCACCCACAACCCACAATAAAAGTATAAAAGGCAGTGAGCCAGTGGTCCTAGGTGCCTCTAAGTGGATCTCTCACTCTATGAAGATGGAAAAGCCTGCTGAACTTTCAAGTGTGCTTCCATAAGCAAGAAGGAAGCAACGGGGAGCTGAACCCATGCAAGCCATCAAGTGCGCTAGATCTGGCTGTCTTATTTGCATTACTTCCTTGCTTAATTTGGTAGCTGAACAAAGTGAATGCTGTGTTGCTCAAAACCAAGTCATCATCCTTGAGACCAGCCTTGGTGGTATTGCCTTTCTCACTCCTTAATGATAAAGAAGGTGAATTATATATGATCATATCCAGCTCTAGAGCCTAGCACTGGATCTAGCATGTAGATGACTGAAAAACTGCTCATCAATGGCACTTAGAGCATGTCCATAATTGCATATGTCAGTTACAAACACCTAATTGTCCATTCTGGCAGTGGATGTGTTTTATGACCTTTACAAAATACATCAATTTCATTAGTCTTCAACTGTAAGCTCCTGAGTAGCAGTCATTGGGCCAAGTATTTCTCTTTTATTACTGTCCCATATACTATAGGGTAGTTATCAGTTTAATAATGGAAATGGTCTTGAAATCATTGCATTCTGTCAATTATAGACTGAGGCTACATCACATGTAAGAATGCTCCTCCATAACAGGTTGCCATGCTTTGAGAATGCATTATTGTGACTACGTGGGAAATTTTTTGACACATTTCTAGGAAGGGTGGGGGGGTTTCACTTTGATGTAAGAGATGAAGCAGGTATGAAAGGCAAACAGGGCAATATAGGGGAATACCTCCTTCTGCTTCAGGGGAACCTCCCTTGATCTTTTAATCTGAAAGATTCTATATGCAACATATGGTTGAGAAGTCCCATAAAAAGTGATCAAATCCTAGAAAAAGATGGGATAAGAATTTCATCTTCTAAGGAGCTTAGTAGCATTTAGAAGCAGTACAGGATCCACCTTGAACAACTTACTCATTGCATATTAAGAAAAGCATCTTAGAGATATGTCCAGCATGTTCCTGGGGATTTTTTAAATAGCATGCAAGATTGATAAGGGAAGTATTAGTTTTTCACATTTGGGGGTTAAATATAAACAGGCTTTGGCATTTATTTTAATGACGATTATCAAACTGTTGGTTTTACCCATCCATTTAGTCAAGATAATTTCAGAAATTTTTAGAAACCCTTTGTTCACTGTGGAGCATTAGTCAGGTGATATAGTTTTATCAAAAATATACAAGAATAACGTCTCATTTTTTTCAGTGGAGTTTCATTGGCCTCGTGAGCAAAACTTATAAATTTATAAAGCTTATAAAACTTTCAGACAGAATTCATAATTAGGAGAATTCGAAGTATTTATGTGTCTTATTAAATCATTGAGTATTCATTTTTCTTTTAGATATTTTTAGATTTAAAAACATTTTCCTTGAAGTTTTGACATCAAAGTCTCGTGATTAGGTAATATATGAATCATTTCTGGCAGAATTTCTAGATAAAAGTCTCTTGATCTATTTTAGAATTCAATTTTATCTTTACCTTGTCCTTAGAGCTACTTCCAGAGCCTCGGAAACTGACATTATTTTACAGTGAACGAGAAAGCTGTTTGGAACCAATAATTTTTAATAAACTTTATTTTGAAATAATTTTAGATTTGAAGAATCGCAGTGATAGGTCCCATATACTCTTCACCCAGCTTCCCCTAAGTTACACAGCTGTGACACATTCATCAAAACTAAGAAACTGGGCTTCCCTGGTGGCGCAGTGGTTGAGAGTCCGCCTGCCGATGCAGGGGACACAGCTTCATGCCCCAGTCTGGGAAGATCCCATACGCCACAGAGCGGCTGGGCCCGTGAGCCATGGCCGCTGGGCCTGCGCGTCCGGAGCCTGTGCTCTGCAACGGGAGAGGCCACAGCAATGAGAGGCCTGCGAACCACAAAAAAAAAAAAAAAAAAAAAACCTAAGAAATTAACATTAGTACAATACTATTAACTGAACTGCAGGCTTTATTCTGATTTTGCTATTTTTTTCTAATCATTAACATTTTTTTCTGTCCCAGGATCCAATCTAAGACTGCCCATTGATTTAGTTACCATGTCTCCTTGGTCTCCTCTGAACAAGAGAGATTCTTGATCTTTCTTTGTCTTCATGTCCTTAAAAATTTTGAGGAGTACTGGTCAGGTAGCTTGTAGACTGTCCCTCATGTTGTGTCTGATGTTTTCCCACGACTAAACTTGGGTAATGGATTTTGGGGAAGATCACCATAGAAGTGAAGTGCTCTTCCCATTGTATCATTTCAGGGGGTGATGATATCAGTTTGACTTATTTTAGGTGATGTTAACTTTGATAATTTGATTAAAGTGTTAAGCGCCCCATTCTCTCCACTCTACAGTTATCTTTCCTTTTCCATATTCTCTTCCAACCCACCCTCAAGAGGAGGGGAACTAATTCCATCTCCCGGAGAGAACAATATCAAACAATTTGTGGAAATTATTAAAACCACTCCAGTAAACTAATAAATATTTAGAGGAAACATTTTGAGACTATGCAAATATTCTGTTTCTTCTTAAAGTTGCATCTACTAACATTAGCATTTATCAGCAGATCTTGCCTGCAGCAGTCATTACTATGGTGTTCTAATGGTGACTTTCTATTTCCTTCATGTCTTCTGCACTTATTAATCGAATTCTTTTGGAAGGAATGTCCCTTCTTCCCCATCTACCCCATCTATGTGTTCATTAATTATTTAGTTACTCAATCATTTATTTGTATAAATATGGACTTATGTATGTTTATTTTATTTCTCTGGGTTATAACTCTATACTATTTTTACTTATTATGTTGCTCAAATTATTCCAGCTTTAGCCATTCCAGCTATTTTATATTGGCTCCTGTGTCCTTTTGACATGCCCCTACCTTCCTTTTTTGTATTTTTCTCTTTTTTTGGTCTTACTTTCTGACTATATAAGATGCTCCAGAATCTTATATTCTCCTTGCCCCAGACTGAGAGTCAGCCATTTCTCTAAGGAGACCTGATTCTTTTTATTGAAGAATAGTATATAGAAACCAAGATCTGGGAATTAGATATATTTGTTACTACTGGAGTGTCACTCTTTCTAGGTCCCATTAGTAGACAGGCCTAAGAAATATATGTATGTATACTACCCCATGTATACACACATATGTATGTTTATTTCTGTATTTATAACTGTATAGCTATTAAAATAAATGAGTTAATAATGATATTACCAACTCTATAATCTAGCAACATAGGGTTCATTTTAGCCTTTCCCTTGCCCTCTCTAATTCCTTTGTAACTTCTTTCTCTGATATATTATCAACAATATATTAATTTATTTGTTCATCCCTAGTATACCAATAACGTAGTTTCAGAATTGCTGAAATACTGGTATAAGAAACAAATCTACCAACCAGTGTACTGCTTGTGAATAGTTCTTTTTTGTCTTTAGACTTAGATTATCCAATCAAAACAGTACTTTCCAAAGTTCTTTATGTCAGCTCCTTTTATCCCTAACCCCTTACATTTGTTATACAGTTAAATTAATTTGTCACAGTCTGGGTTCTCCCAGTATCTTGGGTTCTCCTAACCCAAAATTCTGGTTGATTTTTTAAATTTTACATAAAGTTCACTCTTTATGGTATACAGTTCTATGGGTCTTAACAAGTGTACAGAGTAATCTGCCCAACACCCAAGTACCATACAGATCAAGTCGATCACCCTAAACATCACCGTTTGTCAGAGCCAACCATTTTTAAAATCCCTCTAGGGCTTCCCTGGTGGCGCAGTGGTGGAGAGTCTGCCTGCCGATGCAGGGGACGCGGGTTCGTGCCCCGGTCCAGGAAGATCCCACATGCCGCGGAGCGGCTGGGCCCGTGAGCCATGGCCACTGAGCCTGCACGTCCGGAGCCTGTGCTCCACAACGGGAGAGGCCACAACAGTGAGAGGCCCGCATACCGCAAAAAAAAAAAGAAAAAAAAAAAAAAATCCCTCTAATAGTTCCAGTCTTTTACTTGGACACAGTTTACTAGTACCTTAAACCTCACAGAGCTCTAGAGCTCTAGCAAGCATGCTTCCCAAGAGGAAACAAACCCCCCCCAAAAAATGAAGAAACAAAAATATTTTATAGGAATAAGGGCGAAGTTTGCTCAAAAATGAACTAAGATTCAATTTAAGATATTATATTAGCATTGTTCTTATTTATCTGCAGAGTGGAGAATGCAAACTGCTGAACACAACCTTGTTTGGTATATATACATTGAGAGAATCACCAGAGATAATGTCAGGGAGAAAAACTTTTCCCTTCTTCCCTTCTAGGCTCTTTGGCTGATCTAATAATTAAATTGACAAAGACAGATTAACAGGAGAAAAACAAATTTAATTTTCTAGGTACAGGATCCCTTAAAAATAGGAGACTCAAAGAAGTGACCAGAGCAGGCAGATTTTATACCTTTTTGATGAGGAGACAATACATTTGTGAAACACTGACAAGACAAAGGGATTTGGGCTTGGGGTAGCAAATGAGTGAAGTAATGAGATTTGTTTATACAGCCTTCTCAGCCCTGAATTCCCTATCTCCAGTGATAAGCATGTCTCTACTTCCTGGTATAAAGAGGTTTTTTGGTTTTGTTTGTTTGTTTGTTTTTTGCGGTACACGGGCTTCTCACTGTTGCGGCCTCTCCTGTTGCGAAGCCCAGGCTCTGGACGCGCAGGCTCTGCGGCCATGGCTCACGGACCGAGCCGCTCCGCGGCACGTGGGATCTTCCCGGATCGGGGCACGAACCCATGTCCCCTGCATCGGCAGGTGGACCCTCAACCACTGTGCCACCAGGGAAGCCCGAGAGGTACTTTTTTTTTTTTTTTTTTTTGAGAGGTACTTTTAACAAGGGAGATTTATCTCCTGCTTTCAGAGGTACAAAGGAGGTCAGAGTGTCCTCCTTGCACCAGCTGTTCCTTAAGTAACTTTAAAATAATCAGTATGCGAAAGTAGCATATTTTGGGGTGGCATATTCTGCTCCCCTTCAATAATATTTTGATTGCTATCAGCTTTACCTATTAATGTGTCTGACTGAGTTCTAGGGAAGTGACTCATAAAATCAAACCTCTTAATTTTCCTCTGTTTTCCCATTCTGATTGCTTTGATTCAACTCCTTATCATCTCTCATTTAAACTGTTAAAATAATTTCCTAACTGGTTTCCCTCAGTCAAGTGTCTCCTAACTGAAAAACCCTGCCCACAAACTCTCTGAACATATCTGTTTAAAATCCAAATCTGATTATGTTTCTCCCTCAATTAAAAACCTATGCCAGTATACCCAGACAAAACTATAATTCAAAAAGATACATGCACCCCTATGTTCATAGCAGCACTATTCACGATAGCCAAGATATGGAAACAACCTAATGTCCACTGCCAGATGAATAGATAAAGAAGGTGTGTTACATATATACAATGGAATACTACTCAGCCATAAAAAAGGATGAAGTAATGCCATTTGCAGCAGCATGGATGCAACTAGAGATTATCATGCTAAGTGAACTAAGTCAGAAAGAGAAAGACAAATACCATATGATATCGCTTATATGTGGAATCTAAAATATGGCACAAATGAACTTATCTACAAAACAGACTCACAGACATAGAGAACAGACTTGTGGTTGCCAAGGGGGTGGGGGCAGGGAGAGGGATGGACTGGGAGTTTGGGGTTAGTAGATGCAAACTATTAACATTTAGAATGGATAAACAAGGTCCTACTGTATAGTACAGGGAACTATATCCAGTCTCCTGGGATAAGCTGTAATGGAAAAGAATATACAGAAAGAATGTATATATGTGTATAACTGAGTCACTTTGCTGTACAGTAGAAATTAACACAACATTGTAAAACAACTATACTTCAATTATTAAAAAATGTGATTAAAAAAACCTCATAGATGCTCGCTCATGTTTAATTATGGGGCTATGTCGTATCAAATTTACCATTGAGCTACCTATGATCATTACTTTGAAGACTTTTGGCAATACATACTTTTTATTTTTGATTAAATGTAGGAGACACTTCAGTATCATCAGCCACATATTAAAATCATTTCTTAGAATGGGCTACTTTAGGGAAGATTTCAGCAATTACTCATTTTGTATGTTTCTTATTGATCCAGGCTAGTTTAAACAGAAAATCATATTTTCCGATCTTATCTCCTAATTATATGAATACATCTATGTTCGTCAGTGTTCCCCAGAGAAGCAGAATCAATATGATACAAATCTATCCATATACATATACATATACCTAGAGAGAAAAAGAGAGAGAGAGGGAGAGAAAGAGATTTATTATAAAGAATTGGCTTATGCGATTATGTAGATTTAAAAACCCTCAGATCTGCATTTTGAAGAAGTAAGAATCAGGAGATCAATGGTATAAGTTCTGGTCTGGGTCTAAAAGCCTGAGAACCAGGAGACTCAATGGTTTAGGTTCCAGTATCTTAATGAGTGCCTAATTTAAGAGAACAACTCAGACACTCTCAAGAGGAACTTAAGCTCTAAAGGAGAGGTCTGTTGGACTGCAGACTCTGCAAAGGGAGTAGACACAGAAGGAAAATGAAGAGGGCCATGATTCAACCAGTGACTTCTGCATGGAGAAATTATATGCCTGGCTTCAGGACTTCTCAAATGGTTTGGGACTAGCAATGTCACCACTGCTTCTGATGGAGACCACTATACACCAAAAATGCTTTAGATGGGAAAATGGCACTATGTGAGATATGAATTAAAACACAAATTTTGTGATCCATTTAAAACCTAACAGACAGTATTATTTATGTCACAGATGCTATTTGTCAGATTTTGGAGACAGTTTGAAGGCAAGGAACTCGTCCTGGTGCTTTCTACCTTGTCTCCATCCTTCCTCATCTGCAGTTATTACTTTAGAACACTGCTATGTTCAAAATTGCCATCACTTTTTAAATAGGGTTTCTCAGAGTGGTACAGCCATCTATATACCCATCCAATCTTCCACCATTTAATGATAAAATCACCAGCATCACTGGGTCATGATACCTCTTGCATTATTGCTTGTGCAATATTTAAACTTTCATGTATGTTAACTTTGTCTCTAGACAAAATTGGGTTGCAAATTCCTTGAATAAGACACAATGTGTTATACTCATCTTGTAGTCACAACAATCAAAATGGCATCTAGCAGAGTAATATAATCCATTAGTTATTTGATGACAATTTATTTATGCATGAACCAGTTAACTAATTAATATGACCCAGTGGTTTTATCTGGTATTTGTCTCCAAATCTCTCACGTCCTATGAATTCACTTTTTCCCTTTGTGAAGAGCTGGGACAAATAAGAGGATAAAGAGGTGTCATCTTTATCCTCTTAACACTTGAAGTGTTCTCCCTTCTTTGCTAATACGCTCCCTACAACATGGACTTCTATGGGGTCATGGTACTCAGAGTGAGTAGAGAATTAAAATTACTTAAGGAAGCTCTGAATGGACCTCAAGATTCGATAGTACCCTTTGCCCATTTAATCCTGGATCTTCAGATGAATTTACATATCAGATAAATGTTTAATTTTTAAACTCCCAACTCTTGCCCAGGGGCAATTGTTTTCAAATCTCAGATCTGATTTCCCCTTTGCTTTTCTACTCTCCCCAACATCCACCCTATTCACAGCTACTTAAAATTACTATCAGGGGCTTCCCTGGTGGCACAGTGGTTAAGAACCCACCTGCCAATGCAGGGGACATGGGTTCGAGCCCTGGTCCAGGAAGATCCCACATGCTGCGGAGCAGCTAAGCCCTGTGCGTCACAACTACTGAGCCTGCGCTCTAGAGCCCGCGAGCCACAACAGCTGAAGCCTGTGTGCCTGGAGCCCGTGCTCCGTGATGGGAGAGGCCACCTCAGTGGGAGGCCCACACACCACAGCGAAGAGTGGCCCCTGCTCGCTGCAAGTGGAGGAAGCCCACGCAGCAACAGAGACCCAATGCAGCCAAAAATGAACAAATTAATTAATTAATTAATTTTTCAAAAATTACTATCAAACATGAAGATTATTAGTGTATATGACTCCACTTAAATCAAAAAGAACTCTAAACTTTTGAACAGTTGTCCATAAAAGATCTGGAAAAGACCTTTCCTTGGGGATGTTAGTTATCTATTATTATTTTTAAATAAAATTAAAACATACAAAAGAAAAACCATTTTAAACTATATGGAAATAACCTAGGTGTCCATCAATGAATGAATGGATAAAGTAAATGTGGTGTATATACACACACACACACACACACACACACACACACACACACACACAATGGAATATTATTTAGCCATAAAAAAGAAGGAATCCTGCCATTTTCTACAATGTGGTTAAACCTGGAAGACATTATGCTATGTGAAATAAGCCAGACAGAGAAAGAGAAATACTGTATGATCTTACTTATATGTGGAATTTAAATACATTGAACTCATAGAACCAGGTAGGAGAACTGTGGTTACCAGGGCTAAAGGGGTGGGGAAAATAGGGATATATCAGTCAAAGGGTACAAACTTTCAGTTATAAAATGAATAAGCTCTGAGGATCTAATGTACAGCATGGTGACTTTAGATAAATAATACTCTATTTTATACTTGAAACTTGCTAAGAGAGCAACTCTTGAATGTCCTCACCAACCCCCCTTCAAAAATGGTAACTATGTGATGGATGTGTTAATTAGCTTGATTGTGCTAATCATTTTACAGTGTATGCATAAATCAAACCATTGCATGTACACCTTAAATATATACAATTTTTATTTGTCAATTACACTGCAGTAAAGTTGAGAAAAATAAGTTGTTTATGTTGCTCCTTTATTAATTTTCAGTGGGCAAAGTTTCTAGTTGGTGATTCTTGGTTTCTATTTCTTTGTTTTCCCAGTTTTCTTCTTTCTATTAGGTACATGAGAGAACTTATCAAAACTTCATTGTTTTTGGAATTAAAAAAACATTTTTCCATTTCTGTTTTCTTTTTGATTTTTCCTGGGATTGTGAGAGGGCTTTTAGTAATTTGTCATGTTAAGGAGCTAAGTAGTCCAAATCTGACTTCACACAAATAGTAAAAGGCATGAAACACAGAGACTACACCATTTGATAAATTAATCATCTTTTATCTATGACTTTCCATAATCCATGTTTATGATAAGGAGGAGCAGCATGTGGAAAAGTCATCTTCACCAAAAATAGTAATACCCTCACACTCAGTGCTTAACAGTGGAAGAAGAAGCCTCCAATGCACTACTGTGGGGCTGACCATCCAAGTGCTCTCTCATTTTGAACACTGCTCCCTTCTTCCCCATTCATATGTCTGGAGGAGTAGCCAAGTTATTGCTTAACCCTTGCTTTAGGTGGTTTCTGAGTGTTGATCTCCATCTTACCCAAGTTGAGCAGTAAGTCACTACCCTGGGATTTTGCAACTGGGACTTAGAATTTGATCATACTATGTACTCCAAATGTCAATTTCCTTCCCAGTTTATTTTTCCTGTCTCAAGTCTACGTGTAAAGCGGTTTTCTTATGTTTTATCTTGTGTTGGCCACACAGCCATTACACCACATTCCTCATTGTGGTTCATCCCAGTATTCCCAGTTCCTCCCTAAGAAAACTTCACATCACTGCTGGTCACCTATTTGTCTGCTGGGACATAGTGACCTCAATAGCATACTGCTCTCTGCACTGGCACCAAAAAAAGGGGTTACTCTGTTTCAGTAAGCATTTCCTGTACTGCCCATTCTTTAATTCCACAAAGTATCACTACATGAGGTTGAAAAGCTGTATCAGTCTTTACAGAGGATTGGGGTAACTAAAGAAGATTACAACATAAAAAGGGAGAAATTTTAACTACATAATTAATATAACATCTGCCACAGTATTTTGTAACTCTATGTGGAGAAGATGTCCAGACCACGAACCATACAACGCCCATTTTCCAAAAGTATGAGTAAGCGGATTATGTTACAGATGACTTACTTTTGGTCAAACATGTATTCTGCTAAGTTAAATGTGCTTAAATATGTCTTAGTTAATTGGGCGTTGCAAATACTGATGTGCTTCTGACTCCCACACAAGGGAGGGATATAGATAATAGTAAAGGAAGGTGACGAGGAATTCCTCAGATTTTCAAAAACCTACTCTGGGCAAGTCACTCCAAACATCTGATGAAATATGGGTCTACTGGCTTGGGAATCTCTGCAGGACCAAGGAATGGACAGGGATCTTCCCTGTACCCTATTTGCTGTACCCTATACCCATGGTGTTGCCACATTATCTTGTTTCTTCTACAGACAGATATTCTTGAAGCAAAGTAGCTTTCTAGGATGTTATATTTGTTGACTGTCATCTGTTGTGTACAACATCTAAAGGAAAAGCAACCAAGAAATTAAAAATGGACAGAGTAGCCTCTCATGGATGGTGTATGTATCTTACCTATAACCTCATGCCCTTCTCTTCAGGTTGTCCCTCTCTGTGATGCCCTGTATGCCTTTTGGGAAAGTATGACGGTAAACTATTTTGCTTTAAGATGCATCTGATTTTTCCCTGCAATATATTCTTGCAGGTCTGAGTTATTCAGTCTGAAATAATAACCCAAAGGGTCTAAAATTCTCTGAAAGAGTAGCCATCACAGAACTTGTCTCATTATTCTTCCTATTTCTAACAGGTAGAGGTAGAAACACATACACACACACCCCTCC
This sequence comes from Neophocaena asiaeorientalis asiaeorientalis, assembly GCF_003031525.2. Classification (NCBI taxonomy): domain Eukaryota; kingdom Metazoa; phylum Chordata; class Mammalia; order Artiodactyla; family Phocoenidae; genus Neophocaena; species Neophocaena asiaeorientalis. The sequence goes on along the minus strand of NW_020173108.1, from coordinate 7,521,390 downwards.
AAAGTAAAAATATCAATTCTTATAAAACAGTATAATCTCAACCTATAAGGCAGAAGATATTTATTTTTCTTACTAGCCACAGACTTTGTAAAACTATTAATCTCACAATGAAGTATGTAATATTCTTTCTGTGCAGATCAATGCTAATTCCTTTCTTTCATCTCCAACTTATACTTTCAATTTTACCCCACCAACCTGCTGGAACTGAAAAAAAACTCCTTGTCAAAATATGCCTCTTAGTAGCTGCTTATTTTGCTGTACAAAGCCCCAGTAGAGACTCTGAAATTTGTTCTTGTAAGGTCTAAAATAAATTTTTGGTAAAGAAATATCCTACTCAGGTTGTCTTTTTTTTCTCTTCTTTTTCTTGGCGAGGGGTGGGGGGGGGTGGCGAGGTATGGCACACAGTTTCTTTCCTCCAATTATAAAATTACATTTAAGGTTCAGTGAGTGATCATGTTTTCTACCTCATGGAGAAAGCCAATCTGTACACGGAGGAAAAAGAATTACAGGGCAAAGAAAAAGAGCCCTGTGGACATTGTAGAGCCTGGGGCTAGCGCTCCCCAAGACTCAGTTGAATTCCTGCCCTTCTTAAACATAACTGGATTGTTCTCTTCCTTTTATCTCACCAGATGCCATTTTATTTCTCCAAAGTCCTTACTGAATAAGGCTAATTCATATTTGCTTTATGTCACTTACAAGCAAAGGAAATCTCACTAGTAGACCAAACTAACCAAAACAAAGAAACAAACAAACAAAAATCTTGTCTCAGATCACCTGGTCCCATTTAAGAAAAGGCAGATATTAACTCTAACTTCATCATTTGCATAGGTGTTGTAGAATGTTAGCTCAAAATATTAGTATGGTTGCTTTGTTTGCATTTCACTCCCCCTTTCACTCACTCTTATTCAAGAGCTAACTTTCCTCCTCCAGCCTACAACAAAACAGAAGCAAACAAATCTGAGAGGAAGATTCTGAGATCTGAGCTTGCAGTGCCAGCTTCCTAGTATAGAAGAGAGAAGTTGGGAGTAGTAAGACAGAAAGCAAAGAGTAATTCCAATATAACGCAAAAATAGATGAGAGAAGGGGGAAAAAAAGATGGTAGTCCTTATGGAGGGAAGAAGAAACACCTTCTGTCAGTTTTTCCTCTAGCTCCTGTTGGTGAAGGGATTCTAACTACTTCCTGTTCGGTGCTGCCTGATTCAAACTGGGTGTCGTCACCCAAGGACAACCTACAGTTCAACAAACCTGGAAATTTCCTAGCCCCGTAACAGGAGGAGAGGCATTTGTATATCTTGTGTGGGATTGGAGGCGTGAAGGGAACATCTTGCCCCTGGCCAGTAGTAAACACAACAGAACCAATTGGGGATATTTCTATGTGAGACATCAGTAAACACATAGACCCTGATACAGAGAAAAGCCAGTGCCCAGGACAAAAGGAAGAACCCAAGATTTCAACCACATCTCTGTGAAATTAAAACCTCCTACAGGGGGTCCTTCAAGATGGCGGAGGAGTAAGACATGGAGATCACCTTCCTCCCCACAAATACATCAAAAATACATCTACATGTGGAACAACTCCTACAGGACACCTACTGGACACTGGCAGAAGACCTCAGACTTCCCAAAAGGCAAGAAACTCCCCACGTACCTGGGTAGGACAAAAGAAAAAACAGAGACAAAAGAATAGGGATGGGACCTGCACCAGTGGGAGAGAGCTGTGAAGGAGGAAAAGTTTCCACACACTAGGAAGCCCCTCCACTGGGGGAGTCGGGGTGGGTGGGTCAGGGGGGAAGCTTTGGAGCCACGGAGGAGAGCACAGCAACAGGGGTGCAGAGGGCAAAGCAGAGAGATTTCCACGCGGCAGATAGGTGCTGACCAGCACTCACCAGCCTGAGAGGCTTGTCTGCTCACCTGCCGGGACACGTGGGCACTGGGAGCTGAGGCTCAGGCTTCGGAGGTCAGATCACAGGGAGAGGAGTGGGGTTGTTGGCGTGAACACAACCTGAAGGGGGCCAGTGAGCCACAGCTAGCTTGGAGGGAGTCCAGGAAAAAGTGTGGAGCTGGCAAAGAGGCAAGAGACCACTGTTTTGGGGTGTGCGAGGAGAGGGGATTCAGAGCACTGCCTAAATGAGCTTCAGAGATGGGCACGAGCCATGGCTATCAGTGTGGACACCAGAGACGGGCATGAGATGCTAAGGTTGCTGCTGCAGCCACCAAGAAGCCTGTGTGCAAGCACAGGTCACTATCCACACCTCCCCTCCCAGGAGCCTGTGCAGCCCACCACTGCCAGGGCCCTGTGATCCAGGGACAACTTCCCTGGGAGAACACACAGTGCGCCTCAGGCTGTTGTGATGTCATGCCGGCCTCTGCTGCCAGAGGCTTGCCCCATATTCCGTACCCCTTCCTCCCCCCGGCCTGAGTGAGCCACAGCCCCCTAATCAGCTTCTCCTTTAACCCCCGCCTTCAGGGGAAAGAACAAACGCCAGAGGGTGACCTACATGCAGAGGCAGGGCCAAATCCAAAGCTGAACCCCAGGAGCTGTGCGAACAAAGAAGAGAAAGGGAAATTTCTCTGTACAGCCTCAGGAGCAATGGATTAAATCTCCACAAACAACTTGATGTACCCTGCATCTGTGGAATACCTGAATAGACAACGACTCATCCCAAAATTGAGGTGGTGAACTTTGGGAGCAACTATAGACTTGAGGTTTGCTGTATGCAATTGACTAGTTTCTGATTTTTGTTTATCTTAGTTTAGTTTTTAGCACTTGTTATCACTGGTGGATTTGTTTTTTGGTTTGGTTGCTCTATTCTTTCTTTTTTTAATTACTTTTTAAGTTTAATAATTTTTAAAAATTTTAATGACTTTATTTTATATTATTTTATTGTTTCTTCTTTCTTTCTTTCTTTTTCTCCCTTTTCTTCTGAGCCGTGTGGCTGACAGGGTCTTGGTGCTCCAGCCAGGTGTCAGACCTGAGCCTCTGAAGTGAGAGATCCGAGTTCAGGACATTGCTCCACCAGACACCTCCCAGACCCACTTAATATCAAATGGTGAAAGCTCTCCCAGAGATCTCCATTTCAACGCTAAGACCCAGCTCCACTCAACAACCAGCAAGCTAAAGTGCTGGACATCCTATGCAAAACAACGAGCAAGAGAGGAACATAACCCCACCCATTAGCACAGAGGCTGCCTAAAATCATAAGTTCACAAATGCCCCAAAATACACCACTGGACACAGTCCTGCCCACCAGAAAGAAAAGAACCAGCCTCATCCACCAGAACAGAGCCACAAGTCCCCTCCACCAGGAAGCCTACACAACCCACTGAACCAATCTTAGCCACTGGGGGCAGACACCAAAAACAATGGGAACTATGACCCTGCAGCCTGCAAAAAGGAAACCCCAAACACCGTAAGGTAAGGAAAATGAGAAGACAGAGAAACACACAGCAGATGAAGGACCAAGGTAAAAACCCACCAGACCAAACAAATAAAGAGGAAATAGACAGTCTAACTGAAAAATAATTCAGAGTAATGATAGTAAAGATGATCCAAAATCTTGGAAACAGAATGGATAAAATACAAGAACTGTGTAACAAGGTCACAGAAGAACTAAAGATGAAACAAAAAACGATGAACAACACAATAAATGAAAATAAAATCTTCTAGAAGGAATCAGTAGGAGAATAACTGAGGCAGAAGAACGGAGAAGTGACCTGGAAGATAAAATAGTGCAAATAACCACCACAGAGCAGGATAAAGAAAAAAGAATGATAACAATTGAGGAGAGTCTCAGAGACATCTGGGACAACATTAAATGCACCAACATTTGAATTATAGGGGTCCCAGAAGAAGAAGAGAAAAAAAGAGGGACTGAGAAAATATTTGAAGAGATTATAGTTGAAAACTTCCCTAATATGGAAAAGGAAATAGTGAACCAAGTCCAGGAAGCACAGAGAATACCACACAGGATAAATCCAAGGAGAAATGTGCCAAGACACATATTACTCAAACTATCCAAAATTAAATAAGAAGAAAAAATATTGAAAGCAGCAATGGAAAAGCAACAAATAGCATACAAGGGAATTCCCATAATGTTAATAGCTGATCTTTCGGCAGAAACTCTGCAAGCCAGAAGGGAACGGCAGGACATATGTAAAGTGAGGAAAGGGAATAACCTACAACCAAGATTACTCTACCCAGCAAGGACCTCATTTAGATAAAACAGAGAAATTAAAACTTTTACAGACAAGCAAAAGCTAAGAGGATTCAGCACCAACAAACCAGCTTTACAACAAATGTTAAAGGAACTTCTCTAGGCAGGAAACACAACAGAAGGAAAAGGCATACAATAACAAACCCCAAACAATTAAGAAAATGGTAATAGGAACATATATATCAATAACTACCTTAAATATAAATGGATTAAGTTCTCCAACCAAAAGACACAGACTGGTTGAATGGATACAAAAACAAGACTAATATATAGGCTGTCTATGAGACACCCACTTCAAACCTAGGGACACATACACACTGAAAGTGAGGGGATGGAAAAAGATATTCCATGCAAACGGAAATCAAAAGAAAGCTGGAGTAGCAATTCTCATTATCAGACAAAATAGACTTTAAAATAAAGACTATTACAAGAGACAAAGAAGGATACTACATAATGATCAAGGGATCAATCCAAGAAGAAGATATAACAATGTAAATATTTATGCACCCAAAATAGGAGCAACTCAACACATAAAGCAAATGCTAACTACCATGAAAGGGGAAATTGACAGTAACACAATCATAGTAGGGGACTTTAACATCCCACTTTCACCAATGGACAGATCATCCAAAATGAAAATAAACACAAGCTTTAAATGATACATTAAACAAGATGGATTTAATTGATATTTATAGGACATTCCATCCAAAAACAACAGAATACACTTTACTCCCAAGTGCTCATGGAATATTTTCCAAGATAGATCATATATTGGGTCACAAATCAAGCCTTGGTAAATTTAAGAAAATTGAAATTGTATCAAGTATCTTTCCCAACCACAATGGTATGAGACTTAGATATCAATTACAGGAAAAAAACTGTAAAAAATACAAACACATGGAGGCTAAACAATACATTACTAAATAACCAAGAGATCACTGAAGAAATCAAAGAGAAAATAAGAAAATTCCTAGAAACAAATGACAATGAAAACATGATGACCCAGAACCTATGGGATGCAGCAAAAGCAGTAATAAGAGGGAAGGTTATAGCAATACAATCCTACCTCAAGAAACAAGAAACATCTCAAATAAACAACCTAACCTTACACCTAAAGCAATTTAGAGAAAGAAGAACAAAAAAACACCAAAGTTAGCAGAAGGAAAGAAATCATAAAGATCAGATCAGAAATAAATGAAAAAGAAATGAAGAAAATGATAGCAAAGATCAATAAAACTAAGAGCTAATTCTTTGAGAATATTAACAAAATTGATAAACCATTAGCCAGACTCATCAAGAGAAAAAGGGAGAAGACTCAAATCAATAGAATTAGAAATGAAAAAGGAGAAGTAACAACTGACACTGCAGAAATACAAAGGATCTTGAAAGATTACTACAAGCAACTCTATGCCAATAAAATGGACAACCTGGAAGATATGGACAAATTCTTAGAAAAGCCCAACCTTCTAAGACTGAACCAGGTAGAAATAGAAATTATAAACAGACAAATCACAAGCACTGAAATTGAGACTGTGATTAAAATCTTGTACAAAAACAGAAATATAGATCAATTGAATAGGACAGAAAGCCCAGAGATAACCCAATGCACATATGGTCACCTTATCTTTGATAAAGGAGGCAAGAATATACAATGGAGAGAATACAGCCTCTTCAATAAGTGGTGCTGGGAAAACTGGACAGCTACATGTAAAAGAATGAAATTAGAACACTTCCTAACACCATACACAAAAATAAACCCAAAATGGATTAAAGACCTAAATGTAAGGCCAGACACTATCAAACTCTTAGAGGAAAACATAGGCAGAACACTCTGTGACATAAATCACAGCAAATCCTTTTTGACCCACCTCCTAGAGAAATGGAAATAAAAACAAAAATTAAAAAATGGGACCTAATGAAACTTAAAACCTTTTGCACAGCAAAGGTAATCATAAACAAGAGAAAATGACAACCCTCAAAATGGGAGAAAATATTTGCAAATGAAGCAACTGACAAAGGATTAATCTTCAAAATATACAAGCAACTCATGCAGTTCAATATCAAAAAAACAAACAACCCAATCCAAAAATGGGTAGAAGATCTAAATAGACATTTCTCCAAAGAAGATATACAGATTGCCAACAAACAGATGAAAGGATGCTCAACATCACTAATCATTAGAGAAATGTAACTCAAAACTACAATGAGGTATCACCTCACACCAGTCAGAATGGCCATCATCAAAAAATCTACAAACAATAATGCTAGAGATGGTGTGGAGAAAAGGGAACCCTCTTGCATTGTTGGTGGGAATGTAAATTCATATAGCCAGTATGGAGAACAGTATGGGTGTTCCTTAAAAAACTAAAAATAGAACTACCATATGACCCAGCAATCCCATTACTGGGCATATACCCTGAGAAAACCATAATTCAGAAAGAGTCATGTACCACAATGTTCATTGCTGCTCTATTTATAATAGCCAGGTCATGGAAGCAACCTAAGTGTCCATCAACAGATGAATGGATAAAGAAGATGTGGCACATATATACAATAGATTTATATAGCTGACAGAAAGAAGAACAACTCCTCATTTCTATTCCTTATCATAGATCTTTTGGAAGGTGGGACAAGCAAGTGCCACAATTTTTAGAAAAAACAAGAACAAACAAACAAGAATATACAGCTTTCCAAGGAACCGAATAGGAGAATTTCATTATCTCAGACCCTTAGCATAATCTTGCTAAAAACATAATATAGAGATGGCTGGTCTACAACTGAGAAAACGAAGGCAGAGAGAAGTCAGAAGCTTGTCAATATCACCCAGTTGGGCAGAAGAACGGATAAGTGACCTGGAAGACAGAATGGTGGAATTCACTGCTGTGGAACAGAATAAAGAAAAAAGAATGAAAAGAAATGAAGACAGCCTAAGAGGCCTCTGGGACAAAAAATGCTGGTATTATCTCTTGTAAAAATAAAATTATCTGCCACTGTGCTCCCTATTCAGTGTTCTAAAATTAATACAGACCTTTAAATCTCTACCTAATCAGTATATAGAATTCAATTATTAGAGGAAATTAGGAGAGAAAACAACTTTCTCTTCAGACACCTTGGCCTTTGATAGTTTTCAAGTTAGTAAATCAGCTAATGGCTAATTTGTATTATTCTGTATATTTTTTCTGTTAGCCTCATTGTCTGCCTTAATCATTCTCCAAACACCTGACAAATAGCAATAACTGATGGGGATTTAGAAGAGGCTGTTGAGTATATATTGTGTTATTAGTCCCCAGATGATAGCATCACTCCTCTTGTTTTGGGAAACTTCTCTTAACTCAGTAATTCCAGTGAGAGGCTTTTATCCCATACCCTTACAAACCATGTGAGATATGCTAATTCCATCAGAGTAGTTTGACTTTCTAAAATTGGAACTAATGAAAACATCTTATCCTTTTTGGTAATAAGTCTTTATATGGCTACTGGCCATAGTTCCAGATACAAGGAAGAAGCTGTCCAAGACAACTCTGAGAGAGAAACAGAAACAGATGAGAGAAGCTTTCGAGCTCCAAGACAATTGCTGCCCTTCCCATTGTTCATGTAAATCAGCCAGTAAATTGCATTTTTGTTTTTTTGATTTTGTTTTTGGTCTAAGCTAGTTTCAATTGTACTTACTCACTTGCAACTAAAAGAATCAAAACTTTTACCAAGAAATGCCATAAATCATAATTGCAACATCCTTGAAGACATGAGCGGAATCTTCTGTATATTTTTATCATTATTCTCACTCAATGAAGCACCAAGCCCATAGTAACTGCTTTTTAAAAAATGCTTGCTGGTTTTCACTAAAAAGTGACTCTAATCATTTGAGGCCTCGAGGCAGATTGGTGCAGATTTAGAGGGAGAGGAGATATTTTTGATCAGGAGGAAGACAAGTGTGTCCCTCAACTCATCCTGCACAAGCAAATTTTTAGGCACAGTCCTAGCCCTCATTGAAAAATGCCAGGCCTCACCAAATACAACTTATGGTCTCAAATCATAGTCCTATAAATAAAAAGCTTCTAAAGTATTATTAAATTGGTAAACTTTTTCTTTCTCTCTGACTAAAACTGGCTGTGGTCACGAAGTCTTTACTAATTTGAGCACAGATATTTAGGTATTATTTAAAGACTTGGGGTATGTGGTAAATAAATATCGTTGTTGTATGATTTCTCTAACTAGGAATACACAGTCTGATGAACTAATGACCAGGAAATAGTCTCACAAGATCAAATCCTGAAGAGGTCAGTGACCACTGGCCAAAATGTGTTTACAGAGGCCATTTATGAAGAGGATTTAACTCCAGATCAACATCCTCAGCATCTGACCTTTATTCTTTCTTCATTTCAAAGGCCTGTATCCAGCACTTAGCTTCTTGGCTCTTCACCAAAGGCATGCTGATTTTCCAAAAGATAAACATTAATAGCCTAGCAAACACATGTGCTTTGCAGAATGCAGAAGGCTAAGAGCTAGACATTACTAGTTTGTAAATTTGCTGAGAGTTTCCAGAACTACTTTAAAAGACATAATCCCAACCTCATAACACTTAAGGACAAATAGAGGAGACAAGACAAGAATATGTCAGCCACCAGAAAATGAAAGTACAAAAGTGTATTGATGGGAAAGGTGAGGTGGGGTTTGTGTTGATAGGTCAGAGAATATGCTATACAATAATAGTAGCTATCATTTTTTGAGCAGTCACTGAATGGCAAGTGCTATATGTCTCAACAACTTTGTAATATACATAGAATTGCCCCCGCTAAACAGAAGAAAAAGCTGAGTGTTGATAAGGTTAAGTGATGTACCAGAGGCCATGTAATTATTAAGTGGCAGAGCTGGGGTTCAATCCAGATATGTACCCAACTTTCAGTAAGTTTTTAAATTTCTCTATTCCCTGCTCTTGGAGCAGACTGCTGCAATTCCTTTTCCTGACCCCTGTGGTTCCAGTGTTCTACTTCAGATCTATATAATTCAGAGGCTAGCTACCTTCTACTCATTATACTCCTTTGGAGTCCCAAATGTTTCCTAAATGAGCATAGGTCCCTTCTACTCTGTCTACAGAGACGTCTCATCAAAATAGAAAGGGAATGGATTAAAGGAAAAGAATTTGAGGTATTAGACAATTCTTTGCTCTTCACCCCCTCATCCACCATGTACAGTCACAAACATATACAAATACATGGTCATACACAACACACCTCAAGTGGCAGGGCAACTTCTTGCCTAAGGAGACACAGCTACAGCAGCTCGTTCAGCAGCAGTTAAAGCTCACTCAGTCAAAGCACAGTAAATGACTTGGGACCTCAGACCAGTGGTCCTTCAAGGTCAGAAGCCTGGCTCCAACAGAACATGAGGGACTACAGTGTAGTTCACCTAATTGTTGCCCTCTTTGACAAATGCCCCTCCTATCTGTCCATCACCCCAGTGCCTAAGACAGTACAAATAGAAGGTTCCTAATAAAGTGCTCTTTTCCTTTGAGCACTGAATAAGATTCCACTGCCTGGACATACCACAGTTAATTTATCCATTCACCTACTGATGGACATCTTGGTTGCTTCTAACTTTTGGCAGTTATAAACAAATCTGCTATAAACATCCATGTGTAGGTTTTCATATGGACATAAGTTTTCAACTTTTGGGGGTAAATACCAGATACTGCAACCGCTGGATCATATGGTAAGAGGATGTTTAGATTTGTAAGAAACTGTCAAACTGTCTTCCCAAGTGACTGTACCATTTTGTATTCCCATCAGTAATGAAAGAGAGTTCCTACTATACAACATCCTTCTCAGCATTTGGTGTTGTCAGTGTTCCAGATTTTGGCCATTCATATAAGTATATAAGGACTATCTCATTGTCTTAATTTGCAACTCCCTGACGACATATGATGTGGAACACCTTTTCATATGTTTATTTGCCATCTGTACATCTTTTTGGTGTGGTGTATGTTAAGGTTTATGGCTCATTTTTTAATCAAGTTGTTTGTTTGCCTGGTTTTTTTAAAGTATATTTTAGTAGAAAATATTTTTATGCAATTAACCACATCACGATAAACTTGGTTATCAGACAATTAAGGCACCATATTTACCTGATATTTGTCCATCCTAATTGCTAAAAAATGGAGAAAAGTTACTCAGGCCAAAATCTTGGAGTCACTCTTGAGTCTGCCTTTTAATCTCACATCCCACAATCAATCAAACATCAAATCTTATTGAGTCCACAATCAAAGTACATCTAGAATCCATCTACTTCTCACCCTGTCAATTATTTATACCTTTATCCAAGTCACCACCGTCTCTTACTTGGCTTGTGTGCAATAACTCTGTAACTCTTCCCTGCTTCCCACATTGCCCCCTTATTGTATATTCACAGCACAGTAGCCAGAGCAATCGTTCTAAATAAATATTGTGTTATCTCTCAGCCCAAAGCTATTCCATGGTTTTCTTTTCCACACAACAGTGTCAGCACACATTTGGGCACTCAAAAATTTGTCGATTATATCTATTTATAGGCTCTCCAGGAGATTCTATAATAGAAGTTTAAAAACCACTGATCTGTGAAGAGAAAGGATTGCTTAGGGTAAAGAAATTTAAGGTTAGACAGTTTACCTTGTTAAGGGATTAAAGGTTTACAAACACTTGAGTATCATGAACCAAAAAGAAAGTATGGAATACAATTCTTATCAGGTCTTCTTTAAGATCTATTCTCTGGTTGTACTTCTTGTTATTGTTTTCTTATAAAGTAATACAATTTTTTTTTTTTTTTTTGCGGTACGCGGGCCCCTCACTGTTGTGGCCTCTCCCGTTGCGGAGCACAGGCTCCGGACGCTCAAGCCCAGCGGCCATGGCTCACGGGCCCAGCAGCTCCACGGCATGTGGGATCTTCCCGGACCGGGGCACGAACCCGCGTCCCCTGCATCGGCAGGCCGACTCCCAACCACTGCGCCACCAGGGAAGCCCAAGTAATACAGTTTTTAAAAAATATTTTTTCCCTTTAAAAACACTTTTAAACATTGGGAAAGAATATATATCCATTTAGAAAACTAAGCCCCAAGAGACTAAGGAAAGATATGAAAACTTGGAAGTCCTAGGGGAAGGGGAATCCAAAGGTGAATAACTTGGCTATAATGGAGGAAAGTTTTGGGTAAACTGACAACGTTGGAATGTGGAAGGTAGATTAAATTAAATTATTGTATCAACAATAAATACACTGAAATTGACAACTGCATTGTGATTATATAGAATAATATTTCTGACCATAGGAAATATTCATTGAAATATTTAGGGATAAATAACAATGATGTCTGCAACTTGTTCTCAAATACTGTATATGTGCAACGTTTTTTGCATGTGTGTGCAATATTCATGACTAAGTAGGCACAGAACCAAACAGGTATGATGCCTACAAGGTGAAGTAGGAGTTAGCACAATAAGCAGGATGGCTTGGCACATGCATTGTGTCCAGTGAGCAGAGGGAGATGTAGAAAGTTTTTTTTCATATCATCTAACCTAGATACTTCTAATTGACTCCAAGTATTTGTTCTCCCTTTATTTCTTAATAACTGAAGTGTAGATCTCAGTTGAACACTTGATAGGATAATATATTTCCAATCCCCCCAGCATGCCCCATGGAAGTTGACTAGATTTATTTGAAAGCACAAAAGGTATTTTTTTTTCTAGAAATACAGAGAACATTGTGGAAGATTCTGGGAACATACCAAAGCAGGTAAAAGCAAGAGCCCATACGACATGAGCTATTACTTTTAATGTGGCCCTGTTTTTAAATCTCCAGAGACAAGCCTGGAGAAATTTAGTTTGTTTTACAATAAATAAAATAAAGTAGTCAAGCTCTTAGATGTGACAGATATATTTTTCTTCATATCATCTGAGATAGATATTTATTATTGACTCTAAACATTCTCCCTTTATTTCTTAGTAATTGAAGTGTCGATCTCAGTTGAACACTTGACAGAAAAATGTATTTCCAATCCTCCCATGCAGCTAGATTTAGCCATGAAACTAGCATCTGTCTAATAAAATGAAAGTGGAAACACTGTGTGGAAAGTCTCCTTAAAAGAATATGAATACGATAGCTTGTGGTTCAGCTGCCATCTTGGGCCAAGATGCAGCATGCCTACGAAGACCTGAGTAGCAAAACAGAAGGAGCCAGGGTTCCTGATGACCATGGACTCTACAGTCCTGTGCTCCCTACATCCAGACTTCTGGAGAAATAAACTACTGATTATTTAGAATTTTTTTTAAAATTTTTGGCCACACCGTGTGGCATGTGGGATCTCAGTTCCCCGACCAGGGATCAAACCTGCACCCCCTGCAATGGAAGCACAGAGTCTTAACCAGTGGACAGCCAGGGAAGTCGCTACTTAGGATTTTTTGTTACATGCAATTAAATCTAGCCCTAACTAGTACAGAATTCTCCATCATCACTAAATATGGGACACTTTTATTTTTCACAATTACAGGGGTTTCACTCATTCAGTCTGCTTAGTCCTATGTGAGAAGCCACAGGGAATCTGACAAAGTTCTGCAGACAGAGCTAGATCATACTAGGCAGGCATTTGCCCAAAACTGCTTTTGGGTCAACCAGTTCACTGGAGTCTGACTTGCGATCTGTTCACACCAATCATTATTATCATATATTTCAATGATTTTTGTTCAATTTCTAAAGTAGAAGAGTTTGATCCCTTCCTCAGAGAAGTGTAACACCCACTAGCAAATATTTGCAAAGGTGTGGCTGGGTATGCACAATGATTAGAATCTATGGCTATTTTTCATCAAGTACTCATGTTGGCATGAGTAGTAAATACCAAGAACAGAGTTATCAGACTTGCTGTGAATTGTGTTTCTTCTCACCAGAGTAAATAGTTTCACATTTCAAGACCCATTCATGCCGAAGTCTGGGAAAATCAGAAGCCTTGGAATTGTAGTACCAGCCTAGAGAAGTAGAAGCCATCACTAGGAGAAACAGGATTAGGAGAACCAAACTGGAAATGGAGACATCAACCAAAGGTCTGCAGCAGGCTGGTTGCCCCCAGATTCCAGTTTCCCCAGAAAGGTTACATCTGGGTGAACACCTGAATTTGTTTTCTATTTAATGGTCTACTCCTTTGCAGTCATAAAATAAATAAGGGAAGTCAGAGAGTCTACACTATTCTTTCTGAATCACCCCTGATCCAAATGTCATTGGTGAGGTTGTTAATTCAATATTTGAGTTAGGCTAAGACACTGTTTAAATCCTATTTATCAGATTATGACTTGGTGTAGGGGAATTTAAATATCCCTGTGGTAGCACAGCAGAAAATAAACTTCTAATATTGCCAAGTAAAGGCAAACAACTGCTGGGAATTAAATTGTATTGTTCTTGGAAAGAATGTCTTCACTTAGTGATTAAGAGTGATTTAGAGATCTTCCTGAATAGAAACCACAACAAGCATAGCACTTGCCGTGGTTGACAACTTCCTTTACTTGTAATACAACCTAGTTAATGTCTCACATAGGGAGTATTGAAGGTCAAATTGGAAAATGAACAGAGGGTTGTTGGGAAGGATCAGCACCCACTCATCCCCTTGACCCATCTCTGTTTGTCCAGTTTCCCTACCAGAGCACGCACTTCCCCTGGAATCTGGAGCTGCTCCATATTTTTATTTTGGTAGGTCTGTGTTGCTCCAGACCTCCCCATGAGGCATAGCTACTTGCTTGTACTTTGCAAGATGTGAGCTCTATCCACTCGTTTCCTTCTTCACCAAAAAGATTAAAAATAATTACAATCATACACTCAAGAGAAGGTGAATCTATCTTAAGAAATATATTTGGTCCTTTTTTATCCAACTTGTAATGTTAGCAAACCCTATAATTCTGGTATTTTTCCTCCATATCCTTCAATGGTCAAATTAGTCCTCATCAAATCCAGGTTTCCTGGAATTACAATGAATCCTGCAATTCCTGAAACACTTGAACATATTGTCGTTCTTAAATACACTGAGATATAGGACCTATGATTGATCTTTTAATACATTTAAAGGAAAAAGACAGTGGAATTATTAGGCCAAGGCTCTTTAAATTCAGAGAGATGAGAATACATTTAAAATGTTTTAAATAGATTTAAACATTAAACAGTGATATTCTAAAAATAAAATTTAAAATATCCAGCTTAATGTTTCAGTACAGAAAGAACTTCACCCTTAAGATTTTTGACCCCCTTACACTGATGTTAAGTCTCCTTTCTCAGTCCCAGAACTTTGGACTGTTTGGGTAAACAGTTACCAGATGCTGGTTCCGATTGTAGCACCTCAGTAGGAGCTTATGGTTCCTGAGTATCACGGTTCCAGTGCTGCCTCAATATCCTTTGTAACCTTATCGGTTCAACACTAGGCTTACTGAGGATCTGAAGTGCTAGTATTGTAAAACCAATTTGCCACATCCAGCCATGTTGTCTCCATTCAGACCAGGTGACTGACATGTAAACAGGGCAAGAAAAACAGACTACTTGAAGTCTTTCTCATTATCATTCTCTACAGTAGCCCTGTCTCAGCCAAAAGCTGTGTATAGACGATGAGGGAACTCTGGTAAGAGTAAAGAAGCCAATTTCTTTGCATTTCAATGGGAATCTAATTATATGGGTGATTGAGGAAACCTGTTCTGCTGATCTAGCTAGCAGTACAGGGATCCTCCTAACTGACTTCCCTGACTCTTTTTACAGTTTTCCTTGGCTGAGGTGTCCCCACACACCCCCAAGTTTGGGTTATCATAATCTCCAATTACTTATTTTCCATAAGGAGAATAAGTATATAACGTACTAATTTCCTCCAGTGCATCCAACTCTTACAGAGCCATATTTAAGGGAGTGTCCTTACCAACAATCACTAGGGCCCTAGTAACAGACTTTCTTGAGGTGTGGCTGTCCATTAAAACTAGTCCTCGATAGTGATGATTCAGAGTCTCTGGTTTAAGTGAGGCAAACAAATTTCTATGGATATGGCCTGGTTGTTTCTTCTCCCTCTTAAGGGGATTTGCTTATCTCCCTTGTAATTGTATCTGACAACAACTTTTCCTTTCCCATTAAGGCATCAAGAGATAGACTTCCATTATTCTCCATCAGAGATATACTAAGATAACAAGTATGTAAAAATTATCATGATAAAGCATAGAATGTTAAGGCAAAAGAACATCACAGGTATTTGTCCCATACCCTGGCTATATCTTACATAAATCACCCTTACCTTGAGGAAATAGAATGACCTAGTCCATGCTTTCTTAACTATTTTTTAGCAGTTTACTTAGTCCATGTGCTCAGAATTGAAGGAAGAAATATAACATGCCAGATGGCCAGGAAAATCCCGTTGGTTTGCTAAGGCAGGGTTATAAGGGCCCCTAGGTTGCTGGGAGCCTAATTCCTCAGTTTCTCTACTACAATACCTGAACCAAGTAATAAATAGAATAAGAGCCAAGACTGAGTCTAAATTCATTACCTTCTTTGTTGCTCGCAAAGTTGAATTGGAGGGTGTAGCACTGATCTGCAGTCAACATGGGAGCTTCCTACTACTTTCTCTCAAGTCTAGATCTGGGATCCACATATGGGTAGAAGTGAAACTACAGAGCATCTTGGGCACATTCAGGCATCAAGACCCAAAGGAGACAGAGGTTCTATTTTGTCTCAACTCAGGAACAAAGAAATCTACCAGGCTGGACCACAATTTTCAACAAGCCAACTCTACCCACTGAGAATCAGGCTGTTGTCAAGATTGTGTGCTCCTCTTGATGGAGAGAAAATAATGAAGAGAGTGGAGAGGGGGATCAGAAGCATTTCACCAATACTGATTCCTCTGGGCAGTGGAATGGGAACTCTCTCCCACGTATGGAGATGTGAGATGCACAGCACTAAACCATCTTCCGTAATAAAAGTAGAACATAGTAGAGTGTCAGAAGCCAAGGAGTTAAGAAAGTGGAGTATCAAGTTGTTTGAGGTGCAACCTCTGAGGAATACAAGGACCAATGATACTCAGTACCTTACTGCCCATTATCAATGCCATGAAATAATGCTCACAAATACATCAGAGACCAGTTCTGCTCGATGTTGGCAGCATGCCTACTAACTTCAAAGAAAGGTTCTGTAACAGGTGGCCGTTGCCAAATCTGGGCAAAAGAAGTCTTGTTAGTGGTGTTTTGGGACTTTCTTTTTTCTAGGCACAGTATTAGTTTATTTTGTTCTTGTTGTTTGAATTTGAAGAGCTTTAAGTAAGGCATGTTTCTCTACTGTCTCAGTCACCATCACTTCCTATTATCTAGACCAAGCCTGATCCACCAATATACGTACTTGTCAAATTTCTATAGGCATTTGAGCTAGTGACCCTTTGCCTTTAACAGGGCATCCTGCTATGACAAAAACTTTCATCCATTCATATAATAAAATTTGCTTTGTTTTCCTTATTGAAGGAAGAGTTTACTTACTGACTGAAGAATTCTAATACTGTATTCAATTTTATCTTAATATTATTCATGAATCAGTCATAACTCAATGTGTGGTTCCATTTTATGTGGTAAATGCATATTGTTTCATTTAAGAAAGGCCTAACCTGACTCTTCCTCTGAGAAAAATGATACTCAGTACCTTACTGCCCATTATCAATGTCATGAAAAAATGCTCACAAATTACAAAGAATTACTGTCATTTTTTTTCTAGTTTCTGCAAAAGAAAAGTCAGTTATTTGGGACTCAAACATCACCTTCCTTTACCATGAAATGTCATGACTCACACAGGACGTGCTAGTCAAATCCTCCTTTCGACACATATTTAATGTACGGTTATTGTTTGAGGCACTGCCATCAGTGATAACAGTACATAATTTTAACATATTTCCTTCTTTTAACTGCAGACATTTGCCAGTGTCAACCCAGATTTAAAATGAAAGTGTTGTTCATCCTATGATTGACATGCAAGATAAGTGAAAATGATTGATGGGACAGTATCAAAAGTATAATTATTCCAGGCATCACACTAATTCACTTTTACAATTTTGGTTCTGGTTTCTGTCCTATTAGTAATAAAAAGAATGAAATGACACTTTAAAAAAATGCCCTTAAAGTAGGACATCAAAAGTGCCTTAAAAAAAAATCTTAGGAGAGCAGCTATTTGTAAAGCTCACATGGTGAACTTTGAGGGCCAGAGTAGGGAAGGTCAGGGAAGAGATGATATCTTAGTCATGAAATGCAAGTAAAAAACTCCATACAAAATTGTTTGAATAATGTACTGTATTATATAGTTGAAAGTCTATCTACTAAGAGAGTAGATCTTAAAAGTTCTCACCACAAGGAAAAAAAAAATGTGTAACTATTTGTGGTGATGGATGTTAACTAGACTTACTGTGGTCATCATTTCACAATATATACAAATATTGAATTTTATTTTGTATACCTGAAACTAATACAATGTTATATATCAATTATATCTCAATAAAAAAACAAAGAGGGCATTTATTATAAGACTTCATGAGTTTTGGATAGATCTTCAAAACAAAACACCAGGCGCTGACTTCCTCTTTCTCTCTTCTTGGTCTTTGCCTCTCTTTCTGCTTGTTCCCTCATTTGATCCTTATCTTTACAAATCGACATTTTTGTGTGTTTTCCCATGCATGTCCTTTTTCAGGTCAAGACCTATCAGAGGCTCTTGCTTCCAAATTCCAATGCCATATTCCTCCAAACCAGAATCTTTGGTTCATTTGAGTCAAGGATCTGCATCTGCCCCTGATTTATGGTTCAGCAGGGTGAGTTTGTGTACTGCAAAAATGGCTGTGACAGAAACAGGAGACTATTCTCAATGAAAAGTCCTCTTAAAGATGTCCGCTTACGCTCAAGCTGAGAACATGCATACCCGTAAGTGTTTTATGCAAATATACTGCTTGGTGTCAGTTGGCTATCTCTAATAAAAACATATTATTCCATAATTCATCCACGAGACCCAGATTCAAGAACCCATTTGAGGGTACTTCCCTGGTAGCACAGTGGTTAAGAATCCACCTACCAATGCAGGGGACATGGGTTCGAGCCCTGGTCCGGGAAGATCCCACATGTCATGGAGCAACTAAGCCCATGCGCCACAACTACTGAGCCTGCGCTGTAGAGCCCATGAACCACAACTACTGAAGCCCGCGTGCCTAGGGCCCATGCTCCTCAACAAGAGAAGCCACCATAATGAGAAGCCTGTGCACAGCAACAAAGAGTAGCCCCTGCTCACCACAACTAGAGAAAGCCCGCGCGCTGCAACAAAGACCAAATGCAGCCATAAATAAATAAATAAATGTATTTTTTTTAAAAAAGAATCCATTAGACTCCAAAATTTTTATTTTAAAGTATACCTGAAATATTTTAAAGCAGGTGATGCTGAAGCATTTGAATAACACTCTTTTAACTTTCCCTCCATGGTGTCAATTCTCCCCACCCCAGTTCTCAGTAAGTTCATCAAGGAAAATCTCACGAACACAACACCAAAAAACAGTTCATGAGTAAAATCATGTTACCTTGCCTCTAATAAATTTCCATTCTTTCTTGCCTAATATAAAAATCTATGAATACATAAATTTGTTTCAGGCAAAATAAATATTGTCATTCATGCTTTCATCTCAGAATACAAAAAGTTAGGTGTTTCAAAACATCCTGAATCATAGGTTCAGAAGAAAGAATGGAGTAAATGCTTGGAGGCAGGAAATTTGTCAGTCATGCCTTTATGTTATTTTAAAGAGAAAAGAAAGTAAGCCCTTGGCAAGGCATGCATCTCAAGATTGTGGGATGGAAAGTAGGTGGAGTTTTTCAAGAAGATGATCAGGTTTTTGACTGTACTGTCAGAAACCTCTTCTTACTGCCCCTCTCCAATTTTACTGAGATATAATTAACATATAACATTGTATTAGTTTCAGGTGTACAATACAATGATTTGATAGATGTATATATTACAAAATGTTCACCACAGTAAGTTTAGTTAACATCCATCACCTCACATTTAACAATTTTTTTCCTGTGATGAGGACTTTTAAGATGTACTCTCTTGGCAATTTTCAAATATACAAATATATATTGTTAACTATATTCACCATACTGTATATTATGTCCCCAGAACTTAGTTATCTTATAACTGGAAGTCTATACCTTTTAACCACATTCATCCATTTCCCCTACCCCTCACCACACATTTCTGGCAACCACCATTCTGTTCTCTGTTTCTATGAGTTTGAGAAAACTTCTCTTCTTTTAGTGAAGGCAAATATAGATAACTGGCATCTTTCTAAAATTTAGTGAAATATTCTTGTTTTGTTTTACTATGACACTTTTTAGGAAGTCTACAATCCTAGTTCAAATAAAACTGAAAAGATAGTTGGAACAGAATGCCTGCTCTGATCTTATAATTCCATAATATAACTCTAGGGCTGGGAGTGCCCCTATGCTAAAAAAATCTGGGTCAAGTAAGCTTGAGCAGCACTATATTATGGACTTTTTTTTTCCTTTTTTATTTCCTAAGACTCTTACCTTCTCAGGGATCCCTTGGTTTCCATGTTTACACATGTTGTTCTTGTATTCATAGTATTGACCCCAATATGAAAATAACCCCCTTTTTAAGCTTACACACACACACATACGCACACACACACACACACACATTCTTTCTCTCTCCCTCTCTCTAATTATTTTTGGATGAGTAAATTTCACTGAAGAGACGAGGAGAGCAGGATGGGATCCTACCCCATACAGAAGGTAAACAACTTTAAAATCCATGTACTGTCTTCCTCTTCTCCATATTGCTTTTCTAAAACTCTGCTCCCACTTCTGCAGGTTCCGCTCTGTAACATCTCCCACAAAGAATCCACCCCCAACCCTTTACCCTCCACCATCTCTCTCACTCCCTCCTCCTCTCATCTTTCTGCTTCAAATCCTGTTTCCCAGTTTTTCCAGGGAGCCCTAAATCCTTCCTCCTCATGGCAGGATACCTTTTCCCTATCTTTAAAATCTGGTGACATTTGGATTCCTCGAGGGACTTACCTTCTGCCCTAGGCATTATCAAAGCATTTAAAAAACAAAACAAGCCTCAGTTCTTTTACTAAAAGGCATTCTATTCCCAGTTGTGAAGGTAATAACATTTAATAACATTTTTACTTCTCTCTCTCTCTCAAAACATAAACACACACACACACACACACACACACACACACACCCCTTCATTTTAGCAAGAAACTCTAAATGATTTTAGAGTTAAGCAAATATACGCAATTTTTTACATTTTTGGGGGTTTTTTTGTTTGTTTGTTTGTTTTGCAGTACGCGGGCCTCTCACTGTTGTGGCCTCTCCCGTTGTGGAGCACAGGTTCCGGACGCGCAGGCTCAGCGGCCATGGTTCATGGGCCTAGCCGCTCTGCAGCATGTGGGATCTTCCCGGACCGGGGCACGAACCCCTGTCCTCTGCATCGGCAGGAGGACTCTCAACCACTGCGCCACCAGGGAAGCCCTTGGGTTGTTTTTTGTTCGATTCCCTGCTCAAAGGTATTGATATGTTTACTTCAGTTTGGGTTCCTTATTACATTAATCCTAATACTCCTTTCTCCTGACAAAAATAATCAGGAAAAAAGGGTAACATGGATGCAAATGGTACCATCTTGGGTGTAGCAGGGAGAAACAAAGTAGCCATGAACCATGAGGGAAGAATTAACTACATATACATCTCCCTGAACAACTATAGCAGGAAGATGTTACAGAGAGTTGAATATTGAACTAGAGGATCTTTATGAATTTTTTCCTCACGTTTCACACCTGGATCTAGTGTTTACTGACACTGTGTTTATTAATGACTACAAAGACTCAATTTATATTTTGCTTTGATAAAATATTATATCTTCCATTTTAGGATGATCCAAACACCAGGAATAATTCAGGGAGAGAACACCATCACTTTAACATTTTCAGAATGTTATATTCACTGAAAGGAGACATAGTGCCTTTATGAGATGTAAGATAGAAAAGGTTTTCCCCCTCTGTGTGGGGGAAATAAGTCAGTCAACTACAGATCTAAGTGATAACTGATATACTCTGGTTGAAATCACTTATCTTCAATGATTACTACAAAATCCCTGGAGGGAAAAATTAGAGGCTTATGCAAAGCAAGCTAAAACTCTTTGGAAAGAACTCATACAGTAGCATACAACTATCACCATGCAGGATTTTAACTCCAAGAACCAAAACATAATAAGAGCTACAAAGTTATTGTGATGGATAAATTGTTATAAAAACACAAAATATAATGCAAATATGAGATTGACCATGCCAATGAGTAGTCCATTTTTCAAAATCACAAGTATAATACATAACCAAAGACCACTGGAAGCAGACACTTTTGGGGGGAGACCGAACAGCTGACAATAATAACCTTCCCTTAACAACTGCTTTCCTCCTGCTCTTCATAGGGTCTGTATCATGTAACCCAAACCCCCTAGTTACCATTGATTGAAATAGGCATGGACACCTGTCCAAAGCTGGGTCACTCATAATCTCTCTCCTAGGAATTTAAAATTGGATTTTAGAAAAAAGCCGATCACTTTGGATTTAACTCTTGAACAGAGGAAACAAACTTGCAAGCTGTGAGGTGGCCATTTCCGTGGAAAAGCTCCAAAAACCAGTGTGAGAGAAGAAAAAACAGACGAAAACACAGCCAGGGTAGCTAACTGCTTTCCACTTCTTAGCTGCAATGGAACGTTTCCTGCTCTGGGATTCCTTGCCCTATCTACCCCCCACCCCCAGATATCGACCTAATAATTTCCATCTCTCTGGCTTACACTAACTTGAGTTATTTTGATTACTTGTGATCAAAAGAAATATGACTAGGATACTATCATTCTCCTGGTCACAGTGCACTTTGTTTTCAGGTCCAGTAAAGGAAGGAAGGAAGTAAAACCCCCGGAACTGGGGCTATATATGCCTAAACCATTTTTGTGCCCTTGAACTTTACAATCAGGAAAAAAAAGATATATGTCCCATTTATTTTCTATCTGAAGAGCTTAACACAGTTCATGGCACACAGTAGGCCCTTAAAACAATTTTTTGAATGAGTGAGAAGGAATATATTCTCATCAAATTTACAGATAACTCCATGGAGAGAATTCTGCTTCAGACTTTGGAAAGTTGAAATCTAAAGATTGGCTAAACACATAACTCAATAAAAGAAAAAAGAAGCTATCAGACAAAAAGTCTGTCATGTTACTACCAGCACTGGATCTACAAACCAACCTGAATATGCACCTCCAGATTTGAAGGAAGATGAATCCTTGCTATTATAAAACTGAAACCTTCCACTTATCTTCTGGGTCCCTCACCAGTTCTACAGTCTCTGAAGTTTTCTACTCTTTAATGAATCTTTAATTTCACACTCTTTACTGGATCATTCTCACCAGCATGCAAACACTCCCTTTTGCCTTAACAAACACACACATGTATTCACACACACTAACTTGACCTCATATCCTTTCCAGTTATTGATCCATTTCTCAATTCTCTTCATGGAGAAACATTATAAAATTTTCTATCCTCTCTGTCTAACTTTTCACATAGAATTGCATAAACCATTACAGTAGGGCTTCCATCACCACTGCTCTTTGAAACTGCTCATCAAAATTATCAACAACATGCATGTTACTAAATTCAAAGGATGTCATTTTATCTTTTATTCTTATTAACTTCTTAATAGCAATTCACTTAGTTGACCAATCCCTCCTTCAGATTCTGTGACAGCATACCATTGGTATTTTCCCACCATCCCTGGCAACCCTAAGAAATCTCCTCTACTGGTTCATCTCATCTATCTGATGTCTAAATTTTGGACTGCCTTACAACGAAGTCCAGTCACTCTTCTTCTATCAATCTATGAAGAAAAAGATCTAGATTGTCTTGTTCAGTGCCTACTTACAATACTGGTCAAGAAGTGTTGGTTAAATGGATAAATTAGTGCCATGTGTGCAAGACCTCCTTCTTTTATCTATTGCCTTTGCCATTCGTTCTTACATTAGTATGTGCCCACAGCTGGTTCTGTGGGCACATAGTAATGCAAGAAAGAGGCTTTCTAAATTATGTTTCTAGGGAACACTGATTTTGGGTAACATCGAAGACAGTTTCCTGAGCTCTGACATCTGCACTTACAATGGTTGGCATCAGGACTTTGAGGTAGCAGTCAACATCATCAAAGGTATCCAGAGCCGGAGCAGAGAATTATTGAATGGTCATGACAATTGAGGCACTTGTTCCCGAGGATCCTTGAGATCTCCCCAGGGAAATTCCTGAAATATTTGAAAGAAACTGAAAGAGAGGCTAGAGTGCCAACAATTTCTATGGTAGAGAATAAAAATGGGCAAATGACACTGCTGAAACTGTAACCATCCCTACCTCTTGACTAGCATGGCCTGAGAAATACAAATGATTTATCCGTTGTCTAGGTACTTCATCATCTGAGCACACTTGAGAATCTCTGACATATACCAAAGTTCTGGTTTATTTGGTTTACCCTACAGTACTTCCAGAAGGCTGAGGTCTAGATAAAATGCACTTTTATAAGGCTGGAGGCTTCTCTGTACAGTTAATTGCCTACTATTTTATGGATGGGCTAAGAAGAGTGAATTGTGGTCCCTGAAGAGGACTATTAAAAACAGATTAGCAGAGAAAGTGAGTGAAACTGTCTCCCAATTCTTTGTGACAAATAGTAGAATATATTCCACTAAAATGGGTAATGCAAGGCATGAATAAGTTTCACCATGTAGAAAAATATCAACTATAAATTATTCAGCACAAATCAATGTTGAAAGATACTTTAAAGTTAATTAATTCTCCAAAATCAAGATAGACGCAGAATTTTACATACAAGATTCCTACAGGGAAGATGATCTGTCCATCATCACACTTCAGAAAATTCCACTGGACTCTCAATCAGAAAACCAAAGTTCAAATTATGACTCATTTCAGTTATTTTCCATCACAATTACAATACAACCCAAACTTTGCCATGGTTTACCCACCATAGGCCTTGGGGCCTTTGTGACAACTGTTACTTCTGCCTGGAACTCTTTTCATCCACCTTGGTCGGGGCCTCTATTCACAGCTAGCTCTTCCTACTCAACAAGCAGGCCGCAGCTCAAATATCTCCTCTACAGAGCCACCTCCCTGACCGCCCACCTAATGTAACCCCTCAACCCTATACACACGAGATCTCATTATCCTGTTGTATTCTCTTTAGAGGCTTATCACTATCAAAACATGTCATATTCATTTATTTGGTTTCCTTGTTTATCTCCAGTCTCCCCCAGTGCAATATAAAATCCATAAGGTAACAATCTCTAATCTCAAAATCTGTAACAATGTTTGGCCCATACTAAGTGCTGAGGAAATACTAATTTCATGACTGAATGAAAGAATTAACCGTAACCCATCATAATTAAACATCAGTCATTATCTATTAGTTATTCATTAAAAATAATGCAAGTACATGGAATTAAATTTTTATATATCATAAAATAAATAAAAATTTCAAACAGAATTGAAATAAAAAAAGTTGCTCCTTCTCCATACTTTACATTGGTCTTTCCTTAGAGTTGGCTATTCTTTAGTGTTTTCTCTTTTTGGCTTTTATTCTATCTTCTTAAATCTAAATAATATTCTTAAACTGTATTTGTTGATTTTTTAACTTCAGGTAGTATCTATTGACTCTCTTCTATAAAGAATTAGAAATCTCTTACAATACTTCCTTCCTTGTTCCTGCCGTTTGTTTTTACTTACATTTATTTTCTTTCTATTGATCATCTTCATGACTTTAACATAAGTATAAAAACCTCAATTTTGTATTATTTTAACTTCAGAGAATAACTCCTAACTCTGTATTATGCAAGATGAGGAAAGTAGTATACCTCTTTCCATGTACATCTTCTTCCTCCTAACACTTCCCAAATTCTGTCAACTATTAGGGTTTTTTTAAATAGTCTTAAGTATAGCCATGACTTTTTCACACTTCGAGGATTGGTTAATTTGATTCCACATAACAAGCTCAAATGTATTATCTCTAGTGATACCCCATTAACCATGCCTTATTTTAATTTTCCTCATATTTGGACCTTGATTTTTTGGTACAGATTTTGTTTGGCTTTCATTTTTCCTGACTTGAAAAAAAAAAAACTTGTGAAATTACTAAGATATTCGAAAATGTTACACATACTGTTGGTGGAAGGCTTCAATGTGTGCCAACTCGACTACAAGAACTGTCAATCCGAGATTTTTTTTTCATTGCAATCCTACTGATTTTTGTATTCCATATTCATTCGTTTCTGATTCCTTCCCTGTTTTCCTAGAATATTTCCACAAGGATTTTTTTTTTTGAGATAAGAAGCATGGGAGTAAATTCTGAATGCATGTATATCTGAAAAATCCATTCTGCTTTCATACTTGATTCATAATTGTACTGATTATAGACTTATAAATTTAAAATCATTTCCTGTCATAACTTTGAAGGAGTCCATCATCTTCAAGTATCCAAAGGATGTGTCCACAGCCTGAAGAGATGTCTAATATCTTGACTCCTCTTCCTTTGTAGGGGACCTATTTTTGTTGTTGCTCTTTTTTTCTTATGGAAGTGTAGGGGTTCAGAACAAGCCTCTCTAAAATGTGCCACTTTTGCATGAGAATTATTTTGAGCTAAAGGCAATAGAGACCCTGTGGGTTCAAGAGAAACTACTGCCCCTCTCAACTACCTAGAAGAATTTAAATTGGGGATTTCTCCTGGAAAATAGTTATTATTGGAGGTAATTTTATCTAAGTGACCCTACGTCTATGGCAGGGCAAACATCTCATTACCAAACAGCTGTTCTTCTTATCATCCTATGAATAACCTTCTTGTCCTTGGAAGCCCCAGGCTCCTACCCCATTCCTTAGGTCAGGATTGCATATATATACCTCATTTTACCTTTGACAGGGGGAGGGGGTCTCTGAACCTCTCATGTATGTGGGAGTCCCATACATACAAAATTAAATTTGATTTTCTCCTGTTAATTTGTCTCAAATCAATTTAATTCTTAGACCAGTCAGAAAAACCTAGAAGGGTAGAGGAATGTTTTCTTTCTCCCCAACAGAAGATTTTAGGATTTCTCTTTATCCTGTGTTTTAGAAATGCATGAAAATGAGTTCAAGATTGGGTTTTTGTTGTTGTTGTCATTTTCCCTTTCCTCCTGTTCTATACTCTGTAGAATTTAGCTAAATTCCATAAATACCCTTTTCTTTAGCACTGGGTATTTTTCTATTACTTCTTTAATAATACTATTTTCTTCTCTCATTTTGTAATAAGAATTTTCATTCCAAATATATTGTTTTGACCTTGTGTCTTCTGGATTGATCTTCTAGAGCTCAACATTTTCTCTGTTTTTCAGTTTTTTTGTGTATGTTTTTTTTGTTTTCATCCTTGTTCTTTGTCTTGTTTTGCTATATGTTCTTGAGATTTTTCTCAACTTTTTCTTCTGGCCCTTCCATTTCATTTTTATTTAAGTAATAATGTTTTTTAATTTTGGGGAGCTCCTTCTCAGTCTTTGAAAGTTTGCTTTCACTGCAGTTGGTTTATTGTTCTTGCTTTATAATAGTTATACTACCTTCATATATCATTTTGAAACAATTAGCAAAATTCTTATAAATTTAAGAAGACCATATCATATATTGTCTAAACTGGGACACTTTTGACAGTGAAAGAGGTGTGTTATCAATCATAAACTAGGAAAACAGAAAGCAACATTATCTGGCAAACTGGGAGGTATTATTAGAATCATTTTTATTTTCTGATGACCTATTTCCTCTAAGTTAGATGTTTTGTTTGCCCTTCTTGATATGACTTCTTTGTGCAGCTATTTTTCCCCAAATGTCTGGTTATCTGTTTTAAATTGTTTATAAAAGAGAAGCTCTTTGACATAGTTTAGCATATGTAGGTTTTCTCTAACATCACTCACCTTTCCCTTAAATAGGTGAAGCAACCACAAGCTCTGTGATCTTGGGTGGGTTTTTTGGCCTGCAAACATCACTATAGGTACACAGGTAGGGAAGTGTCAAAGGCCAAAATATGGAGTCCTGTTCAGGAACTCTATCCTCACTCTGAAAGCCTTGACCTTCTAGGGCAATTATTCAGTTTCCTTAAGATTGTTTGTCTGATTTAAGCCTGAGGACAATCAAATCTCTCAGTTCCTGTCTCTTCTTGCACACCTGCCATCCTTGCTCTCAGCAGTTACTGTTTTGCCTTGGTTTTTCTCTGGGGAAGAAAAAAACTGGTTCTCACTTCTGCTTCAGTCATTTGTTGTATAGGCTTGGACTTCAGCTCCCTGTTCTGCATCTTATCCACCACTACAAAACCGTCTACCTATCATGTTCTTGAAATGTACCAAACTCTGACTGACTGATGTCTCTGCTATCATTCTCAGCACTTTTTTGCTACAGTAATTTCTATGTTTTTCAAAAGGAAGAGAACCAGTGTTTAATGCTCTATTATTCTCAGTGAAAACCTACCATTTAGCAAACATTTCCCAATAATATTTACTGGGTGAAATTTATTTCCCAAGTAAATTTAAGCACCAAGAACTATTTTATCATAGATGTAGAGATACAATAATATATAAGACATGGCACCTCAAAGTGCTCAAAATCTAATAAGCATTTTTTTTACCACTCTGAACTTTGATTCTTTAATATTTAAATGAGGAGGTAGGGCTGACTATGAATTTATCACTTTGTATGTATTTTTAGATCAAGAGCCTATAGGATCTTCCTCCAAAGTAGTATCTCTCGAGAAGAATCTTCTTTAGGTCAGTGTCCTGCTTTCCAGCCCACTGGAGTTGTAGCCCTGCCCCCACTGTAGGAAGGAGGCAACCCTGCTCCTTCAGTTCTGTGGGGTGACCACACCCCTTCAGCTGTGGGAGGGGGTGTGATCTGGTTCCTTTGGCTCTCACTGAAGGCCCCGCCAACGCTGGCCCGGTGCATGGGCCCTGCTCTCTGAAACCAAAGGGGAAACAGCCTTGTCTGCTGGGCCTGTGGTGGGAGTGGCCACCCTAGGATCTCTGAGTTGCCTTCAGAGTCATTCTTTCCCTTATTTGAAGAAGAGCTCACATTTGCAGCCACATAGCTCTAAGGTCTGGTCCTGTAGAGTCCAAGAAGTCCGACAGCCTTCCTTCATTCTGTTCTACTTTCTCTGTCCCATTTTGTTCAAACTGGCAATATCTCTGCTGGTATATTCCCATCTGTATTCCTGGCTTCTGCTTAGATGTCTGTTTAAGTCCATGAGTTACACTCATGATCCTTTTGTCAAATGGTTAATGTTCTCTTCAGAACATGCATTCTCGTTTGTTTTTTATTGTGGGATTTTTTTTTTTCAATATGGATAGGTTGAGAATTTTCTAAATCTCCAAATTCTGGTTCCTTTTTGATTAACAATTCCTTCTTCAATTCATATCTCTCCTTTAGAATTTTACTGTAACGTAGTAAGGAGGACCCAAGCTACACCTTTAATACTTTGCTTAGAAATGTCTGTAGCTAGATATCCCATTTCAACACTTACAAGTTCTACCTTCTACAAAACAGTAGAACACAATTCAGCCAAGTTCTTTGCATTTTACAACAAGGAGCACTTTTCCTCCAGTTTCCAACAACCTATTCATCATTTCTGCCTGAGAACTCACCAGAATGCCCTGTAACATCCATATTTCTACAAACAGTTCCTCCAAAGCGATCTCAGATTGTTTTCTAACAAAGCCTCAAAACTCTTCTAGCCTCTACACATAACTTTGTTCCATGGCCACTTCCACATTTTTAGGTATTTATTACAGCAGCACCCCACACTTAATACCAAATATGTCATCTGGGGCTGACATAACAAAACACCATAGAATAGATGGCTTAAACAACAGAAACTGATTTTCTCACAGTTCTGGAGGCTGGAAGTCCAAGATCCAGGAGTCAGCTGATTCCATTCCTGGTGAGCTCTCTTCCTGGCTTGTAGACAGTCGGCTTTTTGCTCTGTCCTCACTTGATAGAAACAGAAAGAGAGAGAGAGGGATCTCTGGTGACTCTTCTTATAAAGACACATCCCAGAAGATCAGAGTCCCACCCTTAAGACCTTATTTAAAATAATTTAAAATTAATTGGCTCCTGGGACTTCTCTGGTGGCGCAGTGGTTAAGAATTTGCCTGTCAATGCAGGGGACACAGGTTCAATCCCTGGTCCGGGAAGATCCCACATGCGGCAGAGCAAGTAAGCCTGGGTGCCACAACTACTGAGCCTGTGCTCTAGAGCACACGAGCC
This sequence comes from Neophocaena asiaeorientalis asiaeorientalis, assembly GCF_003031525.2. NCBI lineage: Eukaryota > Metazoa > Chordata > Mammalia > Artiodactyla > Phocoenidae > Neophocaena > Neophocaena asiaeorientalis. The sequence goes on along the minus strand of NW_020173108.1, from coordinate 7,491,792 downwards.
ACAACTACTGAAGCCCACGTGCCTAGAGCCCATGCTCCACAACAAGAGAAGTCACCACTATGAGAAGCCTGCACACTGCAACAAAGAGTAGCCCCTGCTCGCTGCAACTAGAGAAAGCCCATGCACGGCAACAAAGACCCAACGCAGCCAAGAATAAATAAATAAATTTATAAAAAATAAAATAAAATTGCTTCCTTAGTCCAAATATAGTCACACTGGTGGTTAGGATTTCAATATATGAATTTTGAGGGTCAGAAATATTCGATCCATAGCAGGCATGTTCAGGTCTTCCAAATAGTATTTCCCATTGATTCATCTCATACTGACCCAGTCACAGCTTACATTCAGTACATAACAGGAATTAAAAAACAATACCAAAGAGAGTAAGTTAGATTCTACCTTCAAAGAGAGATCAGAAAAAGAAACAATAACTACAATAAAAGACAATATATTTTTTTTCCTTAAGAGAACTGGAGACAATGTGTCATGAGGTTTTAGTAGAAAGAAAAATTCTCGGGGCTTTGGGACAGCCTGGAGGGGTGGGATGGGGAGAGTGGGAGGGAGGGAGACGCAAGAGGGAAGACACATGGGAGCATATGTATATGTATAGCTGATTCACTTTGTTATAAAGCAGAAATTAACACACCATTGTAAAGCAATTATACCCCAATAAAGATGTTAAAAAAAAAAAAAGAAAAAAGAAAAATCAGTAGAAGGGATTCAAAAAAGCTTTGTGGAGAAGGTCATGCCTGAGTAGGGATTGAGATTTCAGGTGGGAGGATTTCAGGATTGAAGGGACAGTTTATAGTGAAAGGAAACTGCATAAGAAAAGAATAAAAATGAAGAAAGTGTAGACTCAATAGGGAAACAAGTAATCCAATATTGCTAAAACACAGTTCGTATAAGAATGGAAGTGAGCAATAAAGCTAGAAAGGAAGTAGGTAACATGTTATGAAAGTCTCGAATACTAGAGTGAGAAATTCATAATTGAGTAGGCAATGTGAAACAACTGAAAATTTCTAGAGAAGAACAATGTGACCAGAGGCAGTGTTCATATTTTATAATTAAGTAGCAAAAATAGGAGCACATCTGCCAATTATAATTCAGCAAAGAGCAATGAAGAGGGTTGCAATTAAAAGTCTTTTGCAATGAAATTCACCTTAAACTCATGAATAGCTTAAGTTTTATAAGATTATCCCATAAAGAAGCCCAACACCCTCAGTATTACTATTTCCCATTATATTTTAGCATTTGAAGCAGTGCCTGGCACATAGTAGAAATGCAATATATGTCTTGAATGAATAAGTGAATACTATGAAACATTTACATAAAAACCTTAGTTATTCCTTAACATCACATTTTCTTCCCTCAAGAACACCAGATGTGCAGATAAGAAATTGTATTCTCTGCTTTTTCATAAAGCCTTATCTGGTATTATTCATTGAGATATTACTTTCCACTATAAAGGTTGATGCGACTAGCTCCTAAAATCTGCCCCTCATATGTGTATTTAAAAATTATAAATGGGGTCTTCCCTTTATATATATATATATATATATATATATATAAAATAAATCAAGCTAAAAAAACTCAAATAAAATGTCATATTTTCCTACATTAGAAAATGTATCTTAAAAATAACCTAAAAGTTTAGGTTTATATTTTAGAAATCCAGATTTCCTTGGGGTTCTGTACTGAGATGTGGCTACACAGGAAGAGCCAGCTTCTGGCCCTCAGTCCATGGCACCCTCCCTTCTTTTTCCACATCCTGCCCCACAACAGGCCATTTGCTCATGCAGGTGGTCACCCAGCCTTCACAGCTAAGACTGTCATTCTACTTACCACACTTCTAACTGCTGTCCCTAGGCCACCCCTAAAGCCAAGGTACGGACACGCCAGCAGAACAGTCCAGCACTCAACAAGATGGACCAGAGAAAAGAACTGTGCAAACCCAAGAAGAGAGCTTAGGGACATCTGGATGGGAAAGCCTGGGGGTCCAGGTGTTCTTCATGTGTTTTACAAGAGAATGGATAGGCTACTTCTCTTCTGTTGACTGAAAGGAAAACACACAACGAAAGAGTTGTGACTTAAGTTTTATTGAGGATCTTACTGAGGACTATATACCCTGGGAGACATTCTCTTATATACCTCTGAGGAACTGCTCCAAAGAGGCAGTGGGGGAAGCCAGTGTATGTTGTAATTTTTTTTTTGGCTAGGGGATATGTGCAGTCAAGTATACATCTTGGTAAAAATTATTGCCAGTCACAAAGAACAAATATCTGAAGTGAATGATTTTAGTGCTTTTCTATGTATGGGAAGATGCAAGGAGCTGGGTTCATTAAAATTCTTTATGAAATATATCTAAGTATCTAAGGGTCCCGTTTGTCCAGAGCACAGAGCATCCTGTAATTGTCTTTCATTTCCTGTCTAAAGCACAGAGTGTTTCTTGCTGTCATCACCTTAACCTCTTCCGTCTAAAGCACAGAGTGCACTGTTGCTACTGCAGCGGGTTAATCTTTGCAGACTTGGTTGGTGAGCAAAATGCTCTTTGCTCTTCTTTGTTTGCACTTCCTATTGGCCCCATAGACACCTAGGCCTGTGGGCCTGTGTCTGTCTGGAAATGACTCAGAGTTGGGCTCTCAACAGCATACAGCCAATGATAGCGGCCTCTTGCTCAAGTTTCGGAGTAAGTATCACCTGGAAGATACTTCAAATTTCAAAAAATACTTAAGTGGAAGGTAAAAGGAACCTGTAAATGTATTTTAATGGCTATGGTGCCCACAACTTAAGCACTTTAAGGGGAAGCAGAAAAGAGGAACCCTTGTAACAGCACATTTTGGAATTAAGTATTACATAGACATCAGTTTGGATTACCATGCAGGGTGGGCAGAAAGAAGATCCAATAAATAAAACAGAGAAGAGGTACACTAGATGAAAGTCTCCTATTAACTAGAAATATAATCAAAACTTTGTCCATCAATACAATCTCCAGTTGAAGATTTAGGCCAAGGATTCAATTTTTATTTCAGTAGACAAAGCAGTTAGATCTGGCTATATTTCACCTTTTTCAAGGATGCAAAAAGGAAAACAAAAAAAATAAAGGAGAGACTTGTGGAGGAAAAAATGGTGTAAGGTAAAAGGAAATACATCCTGAGGGGTTTCAAAAGGTGTGTTAGCAGAATTAGAAGAATGTGTCTGAAACCTGGCTCACATCCTAGAAAGAGTAAAAGATCTGGCCTCTATAAATTGGGAGATGAACATATAAAGGGGAAAATACTGAAATGAAAAGGAAACAGAAAAATGAAAATTAAATAAAAATTTAAAACAAAAATAAAATAAAAACAATGAAATTGAAACAGGAGGGAAGGGGTCAGGGCACAACCTTTAAAAGAATGACATAGCCATAGGACACGACATAAACTGATTAGAATCAAATGGGTCCAAGATGGTGGACAAGTCGACTTCCACTAGACCTTGAGCCTCAGTATACACTCTTTGTAACACATCAGCAAGCTAAATGACACACCCACAGGCTCCATGACAGTTCCAAAGCCAACCATAAAGGTCAAAAAGTGGGTGGTAGCCCAATTTCTAGAAATCCCCACTTCTTCCCCAAAAGAGCTGGAATACTCTCACTCATTAGCCTATGAAATTACCCACCCCTATACAAACTGACAACCCCATACCCTGGTGCCACTCTCCCCTTCTGAGATGGCCCACGCTCTGTCTGTGGAGTGTGGTTCTCTCTAAGTAAATTCACTTCTTACCTATCAGTTTGTCTCTCACTGAATTCTTTCTGCAATGAGACATCAAGAAGCTGAGCTTCATTAAGTCCCGAGACCAGGTGTGTGATCTCAGTTAAGATGGTGGGTTCAAGTCCCAATCTGAGTTGCACAGTTTCAAAATGAAAGATAACAGAATAAGATGAAAAAGAAGATGAGTGTGATAAAGGATTTCAGAAAATCTAAAACCATAATATAACAACTAACCTAAAATGAAGGAAATCAAGAGTAAAATCAAAATCTTGGACATGTGAATCACTGAATATGAGAAACTTGCTAAGAATACAGAAGAAAAATGAAAAGAAATTAAAACAATAAAATATAATATTAAGTTATTCTACTTAATAACTCCTACAGTAAAACTGAATTAGAAATTATCTAGATGTTAAAAACAATGAAAATGCTAAAATTGAACTCAGGAAAACTCAGAGCACTAAGAGTATTTTTAAATACAGTAAACAGAAAATAAAGAAGTAAACGTTGAGAATAACAGAAGCTAGGAAAAGAAAAACAAAATGTGCCCACAAAAAGCAGGAAAATAAAACAGAATTAAAATTTAAAATTAATAGTAAATTAGAAAACATAGTAGGGTAAATATGTAAGTTCAAGAACTGGTTCCTTTGGAGAAAATTACACACTATGAAATGGCAAGAGTAATCTAAAAAAGCAGGGGAAAAGGCACAAACATACAACAATTAGAGTAAGAAATAACGATGAAAACTACCGTCTACTTGATGGCTGTGTGCTGGAAACTTTGTTGACTGATTTACAATCATTAGCACAATCAACCAGATAGATATCATTTGTATTCCAATTTTCAGGTGGGTAAACAAGCCTCAGGGCATTAACAAATGTGTTCAAGCCACAAGGCAAGCAAATAATAATGCCAGTACTGAAACTCTGCAGATCTGTAGCCTGCAATCCCAACCATTATGAAGTCAAATACCAACTTAGAAAAAATTATTTAAGTTATGACAGAAAACTATGTGCCACTCGACTGAAAAAGACTTCAGAAAGAAAAGAATACATTGCTAAGAAAACATAAATTATCAAAAGGTATGAAAAATTCAATAAAGAGACCAGCTGAATTTAAAAAACCAACTTAAAAACCTATACTTCAAAAGCTCTGAATCCAGGTATTTTTAGAAATAAGTTCTAGAATAACTTCAACCAGTAGATCATCCCTATCCCACTCATTTTCCAGAGCAGACAAAGATGAAAAACTACTCAACTGGTATAAAACCAATCTAATTAGCTGATGTCATAGACCAAACATGAGTGCCATGAGGAAAATGAAATCAAAATTTAATTATGAATACCTATACAAAATTTACAAATACGTAAAACGTTAGAAATTGAATCTACCAATGCAAAGCTTTCCCACTAGAAATGTCCAGAAAATTGTTAATAGCTGTGCTGCAAACTGGATACAGGTGTGCTGGGGAGCAGTGGTTTCTGTCAGCCCAGGAGACAGCAGGACAAGGCTTGGGTAGCTCGAGCCCAACACTTTGTGCCTCAGACATTGACAGTCTTGTTGGCGGGGTGAGAAAATCTGAGCTAGGTAGATGAGTGGGGTGAAGGTAAGCCATAGGGGGTTTCCCTGGCAGGAAACTAAATAAGAAAAAAATTTTTAATTAATAGTAACATAGAAAACAAAGAGAGTAGGAGAGAACAACAGAGCTGTTGCCTCTGACAGAAAGCAAAATGTGGGATGAGTTTTGCTAGCAATTGCTGTTCTTCTACAACCTGCTGAGCATTGCCAAGGAGATGCCACCACCTGGATATCGACTTCAGCAGTCATATGCCTGCTCAGGGATAGGCAACAGGCTCACCAAGGCAGGCCAGAGGTATCCTGGGGGCGCACCTCCAAGCTGTGGACCCAGTGTCCTTGTGGCTCAAGTTTTTCCGAGGGCTTCAACCCAATGATGAGGGACTGTTCTTAGAATGGATATATGTTCTTCAAATAAAAGCCTCACCATTATTTTGAAATATTTAATGTTAAAAAGTTTGAATGGATTCAAAATTCACTCTCAATTATCACAAGGAATGTCAACATTATATGTCAATGAAATAAAAGGTAGTAAATCTTTAGCTTGCAAAACAATTTCAATTGTTAAAATATAAACATTTTTAATGAATATAAAATGTTTTAGAATTTAATTATCTACTGTATGAATAAAGTTTCTGGTTGATGACAGTCTATAAGAATTTAAAGAGAACATCACCAAGCCTTCCTGAGGGAACTGTGTATAACCATTTCAAACATAAATTCCTGAAATATATTTTGCCAGATAAATAAGTAGCTCATTTAAACAGTAGCTCATCGAAATATATAAAATATGAATTACTACTATTTTCTGCCTTCAATTGGCAAAGATTAAAAAGGATAACCACATATAATTTGGATCCTAACAACCACAATGACACACCTCTGTGTACAGCCTGGAATTCTTAAGAACTGAACTTAAAATAATAATTGGAAGAGGGATCAGAGATGTATATTCAAGGTTGTTCAGCTATCTTTTAACAACAAAAACCTAAAAAAACAAACAAACAAAACCTTCAATGTCCAACAATAGAAAACTGGTTAAACATGATATACCCATAATATTAAAACACTATATAGTTAATTTTTAAAATAAAAAGACTTTAAAAGACTTTTATAAGACTTTTAAAAGACTTTATATTTTTGAGCAGGTTCACAGAAAAATTGATCAGAGGTATAGAGAGTTCCCAGTTACCCCAAAGTCCATGGATTACATTAGAGTTCACTCTTGTACATGCTATGAGTTTAGACAAATGTATAATGACATGTGTCCATCATTATAACAGACAGATACATGTAACGGATATTTTCTTATTTTACACAATCATTGGTAATTTCCTTTTTCACTAAATATCTGTTTAGGTCCATATAGACCCACCTTACATTTTGATAACATTATAGAAACTCATGAACATCTGTACTTTAATTAGAAATGCTTTATTGATGGACATTTAGTTTTTAGTCTACATTTTTTATCACAAAAAGGGTACAATATATATTCTTGCTCATATATATTGCCATTTCATGTACAGAGTTCTGGAGATCATATGTATAACGTCTAGGTGGTACAGTAAAAAGATCATTGTCTTTGGAAACATAAACATTTTTCTTTCAGTTACAGTTGCATCATTTGCAATTTAAACAACTTTGACCAAGTGAATGGTTGCATCATCAATAAATTGGTGGCAATGATAATCTCCTCACAAGATTCTGAATATAGAATTACATATATAAAGTTTATTATTTTTTTTCTATTTCTATTTATTTTTTTAACATCTTTATTGGAGTAAAATTGCTTTTAAAATGCTGTGCTAGTTTCTGCTGTATAACAAAGTGAATCAGCTATACATATACAGATATCCCCATACCTCCTCCCTCTTGCATGTCCCTCCCACCCTCCCTATCCCACCCCTGTAGATGGACACAAAGCACTGAGCTGATCTCCCTGTGCTATGTGGCTGCTTCCCACTCGCTATCTATTTTACATTTGGTAGTGTATATATGTCCATGCCACTCTCCCACTTCATCCCAGCTTACCCTTCTCCCTCCTCGTGTCCTCAAGTCCATTCTCTATGTCTGTGTCTTTATTCCTGTCCTGCCCCAAGTTTCTTCAGAAACACTTTTTTCTTTTAGATTAAACATATATGTGTTAGCATAGGGTATTTGTTTTTTTTGGGTAGAGTTATCTTGGTTGTGGGTTTTTCCCTTTCATTACTTTAAATATGTCCTACCACACCTTTCTGGCTTGCTTTTTTTCTGGCTTTCAGCAGAGTTTCTGCTGAAAGATCAGCTGTTGACCTTATGGGGATTCCCTTGTATGTTGTTTGTTTCTTTTCCCTTGCTGCTTTTAATATTTTTTCTTTGTATTTAATTTTTGATACTTTGATTAATATGTGTCTTGTCATGTTTCTCCTTGGATTTATCCTGTATGGGACTCTCTGTGCTGCCTGAACTTGATTAACTATTTCCTTTCCCATGTTAGGGAACTATTCAACTAAAATCTCTTCAAATATTTTCTCAGTCCCTTTCTTTTTCTATTTTTCTTCTGGGACCCTATAATTTAAATGTTGGTGCCTTTAATGTTGTCCCATACGTCTCTGATACTGTCCTCAATTCTTTTCATTCTTTTTTCTTTAGTCTGCTCTGCAGTAGTTATTTCCACTATTTTCTCTTCCAGGTCACTTATCCGTTCGTCTGCCTCAGTTATTCTATTGATTCCTTCTAGAGAACTTTTTATTTCATTTATTGTGTTGTTCATCACTGTTTGTTTGCTCTTTAGTTCTTCTAGGTCCTTGTTAAATGTTTCTTGTATTTTCTCCATTCTATTTCCAAGATGTTGGCTCATCTTTACTATCATTACTCTGAATTCTTTGTCAGGTAGACTGCCTATTTCCTCTTCATTTGTTTGGTCTGGTGGGTTTTATCTTGCTCCTTCATCTGCTGTGTGTATTTCTGTCTTCTCATTTCACTTACCTTACTGTGTTTGGCGTCTCCTTTTTGCAGTCTGCAGGTTCGTAGTTCCTCTTGTTTTTGGTGTCTGCCCCCAGTGGGTAAGGTTGGTTCAATGGGTTGTGTAGGCTTTCTGGTGGAGGGGACTGGTGCCTGTGTTCTGGTGGTTGAGGCTGGATCTTGTCTTTCTGGTTGGCAGGATTGTGTCCAGTGGTGTGTTTTGGGGTGACTGTGAAGTTATTATGATTTTAGGCAGCCTCTCTGAAAATGGGTGGGCTTGTGTTCCTGTCTTGCTAGTTGTTTGGCATGGGGTGTCCAGCACTGGAGCTTGCTAGTTGTTGAGTGGAACTGTGTCTTATTGTTGAGATGGAGATCTGTGGGAGGGCTCTCGCCCATTGATATTGCATGGAGCCAGGAGATCTCTGGTGGAGCAATGTCCTGAACTCGGATCTCTCACTTCAGAATCTCAGGCCTGACATCTCAGCATCAAGACCCTGTCAGCCATATGGCTCAGAAGAAAAGGGAAGAAAGAAAGAAAGAAAGAAAGAAGGAAGGAAGGAAGGAAGGAAGAAAAGAAAGAAAGAAAGAGAAAGAAAATGAAGTTATTAAAATAAAAAATTTAAAAATATGTTATTAAAATTTAAAATATAAAAAAGTAATTAAAAAAAAAAGAGAAGAGAGCAACCAAACCAATAAACAAATCCACCAGTGATAACAATTGTTCAAAACTAAACCCAGGTAAACATAAAAATCAGAAACTAGTCAGTTGCATACAGGAAACCCCAAGTCTATAGTTGCTCCCAAAGTCCACCGCCTCAATTTTGGGATAATTTGTTGTCTATTCAGGTATTCCATAGATGCAGGGTATATCAAGTTGATTGTGGAGATTTAATCCGCTGCGCCTGAGGCTGTACGGAGAAATCTCCCTTTCTCCTCTTTGTTCGCACAGCTCCTGGGGTTCAGCTTTGGATTTGGCCCTGCCTCTGCATGTAGGTCTCTGTCTGGCGTCTGTTCTTCACCCAGACAAGAGGGGGTTAAAGGAGCAGCTGATTAGAGGGCTCTGGCTCACTCAGGCTGGGAGGAGGGAGGGGTACGGAATGCAGGGCGAGCCTGCGGTGGCAGAGGCCAGCATGACGTTGCAACAGCCTGGTGGGCGCCGTGCGTTCTCCCGGTGAAGTTGTCCCTGGATCCTGGGACCATGGCAGTGGCGAGCTGCACAGGCTCCCCGGAAGGGGCGTGTGGATAGTGACCTGTGCTTGCACGCAGGCTTCTTTGTGGCTGCAGCAGCAGCGTTAGCGTTTCGTGCCCATCTCTGTGGTCCGCGCTGATAGCCGTGGCTCGCGCCCATCTCTGGAGCTCGTTTAAGTGGTGCTCTGAATCCACTCTCCTCACGCACCCCGAAACAATGGTCTCTTGCCTTTTAGGCAGGTCCAGGTTTTTCCCGGACTCCGTCCTGGCTAGCTGTGGCACATTAGCCCCCTTCAGGCTGTGTTCATGCAGCCAACCCCAGTCCTCTCCCTGGGATCTGACCTCCAAAGCCTGAGCCTCAGCTCCCAGCCCCCACCCGTCCCGGAGGGTGAGCAGACAAGCCTCTGAGGCTGGTGAGTGCTGGTCGGCACCGATCGTCTGTGCGGGAATCTCTCCCCGCTTTGCCCTCTGCACCCCTGTTGCTGTCCTCCGTGGCTCCGAAGCTTCCTCCACCCACCCACCCCATCTCCACCAGTTAAGGGGCTTCCTAATTTAGAGAAACTTTTTCTCCTTCACAGCTCCTTCCTAGAGGTTCATGTCCTGTCCCTATTCTTTTTTCTCTGCTTTTTCTTTTTTTCTTTTGCCCTACGCAGGTATGTGGGGAGTTTCCTGCCTTTTGGGAAGTCTGAGGTCTTCTGCCTTGTTCAGTGGGTGTTCTGTAGGAGCTGTTCCCCATGTAGATGTATTTCTGATATATTTGTGGGGAGAAAGGAGATCTCCACGTCTTACTCCTCTGCCATCTTGAAGGTCCTCCAACACTACGTAGTTATTAAGAGAGATTTAGTAGATGTGTTCCAGTTATCTATTGATATATAACAAAACATTCCCAAACTTAACTGGCTTAAGACAACAATAACATTTATTTCCCTCACAAGCTGCAATTTGTGCAGGGTTCAGCAAGAACTATTGCGTCTGCTCTACTCAGATTCAGCTGTGATAGCTCGAAGGCTGGGAACTAAAATTATTGTGTATCTGGTGATTCACGCTGGGGCAACTCTTCTCTCTCTCTCTGTTATTCAGCATGGTCTCTCCAGCATGGCTGCTTCAGGATAGCCAGACTTTTTACAGGTCAGGACTCCCAAGGTAGGTGCATTCTCCAAATGATAAGAAGCCAAGCAGAAGTCGTGCTGCCTTTTACAACCTAGCCTCTACTATCACAGTATCACTCTGTCACATCATATTCCTTACAACCAAGTCACTAAGGCAGCCATATTGAAGAGGGAGAAGAATTATACTCCAAGGTTGGATAGGATGGGATGGGAGTGTCAACAAATTTACAAATATGTTTCAAAACATCTACATGATGTGTATTTACTGACATTTAAAAAGTCTTCATATATTATAAGTACAAATGTTACAAGACATATATACATGTTAGTTGCTTGCTATTTATATTTCAATGTATAAATATCTAGTAAACTTAATATAACCTCAAGGTTATGTATCAAAGCATTAGTAGTCTTTTCATGTGGGTAGAGGGCTTAGATGGCTGATCCATTTATTCTGGTTGTTCTGTGGTTTTTCTGTAATTCAACAAATATATGCCACTGTACAATTTAGAGGAAATACACGAATAATCTTTTGTGGAGCACTGGGGAGACATTCTTTTTCAGAAAAGGATTTTTAATATATGAAAAAGGAGGTAAAAGTTTTCACTAAACATTTAATTGCTTAGCAAGTTTCTGAGAGGTGGGTTCAGGGTTCTCCTTCATTTTTATTGTGGAGCTTCTCCTTAATCTTCAATCTCTTAAAAATATGCCAGTTCTTATTCAATTATTGACTTGGACACAATTAACTATTTGGACAAGTATGTATTCAATCCCTGCAGGAAATAGAGTGTTATCCTGAAGATTCGAAGTACATAGAAAACTTTAAATGGTGACATATCCTTAATATACTTCAAGAGTAATAGAGAAAAGAAGTTACAAAGATAAAAGAGACACGAGCTGAAAAAGTATAAAAAGAAAAAAGAAGAAACATAGCAGGCATTCTTATATAATTAACTAGATTCTCTGCTCTAATTTCTTCCAAATTTACCTTCCTTAATTCAGATCACCAACATTTCTGGTGGAGAGAAAACGCGAAGTATTATATATAAATGCTTAGGCGAACTTCCAGCAAATATTACACATTGTGAATTTCCCAGTGTCAAAGAAGTATAGGGTTTGCTCCAGAAGATGACCCTGTGCAGAAACAATGTGCAAGCCTCAGGCCTGGCCCAGGCAGAACCGAGTAGTTGGGAAAGTTTGTTTCAGGTGCCCTCCCTCAACTTCTTTGACTGTACTTTTTCACCATGGTCCTTCCTTCTATGACCCCACAGCCCAATGACCACATATTATATACTTAGAGACCAGGATCTTCCTCAGCACTGCATTTTCTTAATCTGTCTTCCCAGGAAGATTCCCTGATTTAGGATCTTCCCAGCCCAGTTAATCCTTCCCATCACCTCCAACAAACATTAGTCGTCATATAAGTCAGTTTTCACAAGGTCTTTTTCTTTACTCAGTGACATCCAGAGGTAAAAATGAACTCACACCTGTGATGAGTGAGGGGAATTCTTAAACTCCCCACTTATGTCTTCACATTCAACTAGTGTTCATATATTACCTATTTTCCATGTTTAGGAACGGAGACACAGAGTTGAATGAGCCTGGCAGGCAAACATACTTATAATGCAATTAAAGTACTATTAAGAGATAATTATTAATAAAGATTTATGAAAACACAGGGAATGCTTATGTTTTTTGGGAGATATTTTAAAGGTTGAGCTGAAACTGGAAGGATGATTTCTTTTAATTTATTATTTCTGTTACATTTCAGCATTTTTTAAATTCTGAGGGAAGGGACTTCCCTGGCAGTCCAGTGGTTAGGACTCCACGTCTCCACTGCAGGGGGCCCCAGTTTGATCCCTTGTCAGGGAACTAAGATCCCACAAGCAGCGCAGAGTGGCCAATAAACAAACAAATAAAAAGACAAATTCTGGGGGAAGAATAAAATGGACAAGGATATTTAAGGAAGAGAAACTAGTACAGAAGCATGAAATAGCATGGCATAATCAGTTCATCACAAGTATTCCTGTGTGGCCTGAAGGTATGGATAGAAATCCTGAGAGGTATATAGTAAAGTAGGCTAGAGATAATGGTATCCTGTTGGACACTACAGGGGTTTATTAGCAGAGAAGTGATACTAAAAAATGCATTTTTAATTTATTTAGTAAATGAAGAAACTTAGATATTGGATCCATTGTGTAGGATGAATTGGATGTGGCAGTGCCCAAGGAAGAGAGAAATTATAAGAAGCTGATGAAATAATCTGAGTAATAGATGATGTCAGCCTGAAACGAGGCAGTGCAGTAGGTGTAGAAAAACATATCAAAATGTTTAGAACTTGAATTCAAGAAGGCTAGTGACTAATTATATATAGTGGGTGAGGATGAGATAGTCATAGAACATCTTCAGTCTCTCTATCTTGAACAATTGAGTAAAATTACTGTTTTTCATGTAAGGAACCCATAAAAAAGAACAAATTAAGAAGGAAAGAGATGAAGAGTTTGGTTTGGACCATGCTGAATTTAACATGCTTCATAGACATTCACATTGACATATCCAGCATGAAGTTGGAAATGTAAGTCAGTAACTCAGGAGAAAAGGTAAAAAAAAAAAAAAAAAAAAAAAAAAAAAAAAAAAAAAAAAAAAGAAAGAAAGAAAGAAAAAAAAGGAGATACTCCTTTGAGAGTTGATAATCAGGCAAGAGCTGGAACCATGGAACTGGATGATATCACCAAAGGAAACAAATTAAGAAAACGTCCAAAGAAGAGTTATGGACAACACCAATATGTGAGAGTGGGAAGAGAAAGGCAAATTAATGAAACATATTGAGGATAGACCAGAAAGACGGGAGGTGATCTAGGAGAGTGCGTGCCATGGAGCATCAGAGAGAAGACAATATCAAGAAGGGAATGGCTGGAAAGGCTATACTGCCTGAAGACAAAAATGCATGATAAGAAATAAAGTCTTTGGACTTGGCAACATGAAATAAAAAAAAAAAAACCTCACTGAGGGCAATTTTTTAAGAGATGTTAGCAGAAGCCAGAGAATGATGGTTGAGAAGTAAATAAAAGCTGAAGAAGTTGAAAAGGAAAATGTGGATTGTTAGTTCAAGATACTTAGTGAAGGTAGGATCACAAGGAAAGCTTTTACAATATTGACTTGGGTTTTCTGATCTAGAAAAAAAAGGCAATGGAAAGGGGGAGATCAAAATCGAGAGGAGATATAATTGACTGATTAAGATCTTGAAGGAACTAGAAGATAGGTTCAAGAGTTGGGGTAAAGAAGGGGTAGGCAACAGAGGCAAGGAAATAATAGTTTAGGAACTGAAGAGCAAGAAAAGTTAGGTTATTCAATTCCTGTGGCCTCTATTTTCTAGTTAAGTAAAGGGAAAAGTTAGCTGCTCAGAATGAGTTGTGCAAAAGAATGGGACTTATGAGGTATTTTGGAATATCCATTAAGGGGCATAAAAAGGGAAGTAACTAGGACCAGGTACAGGATATTCAAAAAGCAGCAGAGTTGAAATTCATTAACATGACGTGTCACCCATCTGCAGATTGTAGAGTTTTTCTTTTTCTTGGAGAATCCTACAGCTTTGGAACAAAAACAGAAAAGTTAAATAGCTCTTGGGAGCCAGCACTGGGTGTGGCCGAGCACTGGGGAGGGAAGAAATTGCGAGTGCTGACAAGTTTTACTGAAGTTATTAATCATGGTGGACAGATGTTTGGCTTGAGGAGAAAATGATGTCAAGTCATAAAGGAATAACGGATTGAGAGGCTTGAAGAGTCTAAGAACTCAAGAGTTCAATCAATTTCATTTAAGACTTATTTGTTATTCATCTGCTATATCCTGAGGTCTGTACTAAACACTCGGGAAAGAGCAGGGTCCCTCTAGAGATTTGTAGTCCAGTAGAAATAAAGTCCGGTAGAAATAAACATAAAGTTCAATGCCAAGATGAAAATATGTTTGGATATAAATTGAGGACCAAAGTAGAGAGTTCTTATTCACCTGGGGAAGAATGAGCAGGAAGGTAGCTTAGTGGGGACAAAAAGAAAAATTTAAAGAACAGCACTTTGTGTTTTAAAGTTTATGTCTCCACAAGGACCTTAAGGAACAAATCTTTTGATGGGATTTCTAGCAGCCTATTGGGAGGATTATTTGAAGTTAGGATCTTTGATATTGTACCACAAAGGTCTAGCTTAAAGGGTCATTGATGCACCCAATATCTCACCAAAGTATCAAAGGAAAAGAACGACAGCTGATAGCTATTAGTATTTTTATATATATATAAGCTCATTCAAGGTTCACAATATCCTTATAATACTATTATTATTACTCCTACATTATGAATCAGGAAACTGATGAACAGAGAGATTAAATAATTTGCCCAAGTTCACACAGCTAGTAAATGGCAAAGCCAGTGTTCCATCCTAGACAGTTTGTTCCTCACACTGCCTCACAACTCATCATTTTGAAAACTGAGACCAGGAAAGATATTTCCAGTTCCAAAGAGGAATTTCCAGGTACTTCAATCTTGATGGGACTGAACTGAAATTGTTCACTGGTCACGCACTGGTGGCATCTCTGACAGTAGAGAGGAAAATCCTTATCACAATCCTCATTAAGAGGTTTAACTGAGGAAGAAGAGCTAATTGCTAATTTGCTTTCCAAAAAGGATGACTCCTGTTAACTTCAATTAACTTCGCTTTGGTGAGTGGTTGTTGGCAAGTTTACACTAGATTGCAGGAGACAGCTGAATTCTAGAAGTTAAGGGTTGCCACACATAATTTTCCCTTTACCTTTTTCCCTATTCAGCCTTCAGCCTTCCAACCAAGTAAGTACTGGAAGAATGGTTTAACATTAGCAGTTTGATGAGGTATCAGATAATTAGCCAACCTGGGAAGCCTATGTATTTCAGCTAAGTCCAGCCTCCATCAGGGACCACAGCTCATGGCTGGGCACTTGGTCGGCATGGAAATTGAGTGCTCGGTTGACAGACCGACTTACTGAAAATGCGCCCACAACACTGATGTCTACCCCTGTGTCAGAGCTCTGCAGCCAGGCTCCTGGCCAAGGAACAGGCACCATCGGCCTGAAGCAGACTCAGTTCAGGGCTCTGAACCAGAGAAACACAAGAAGAAATGTGCTGTGGGTCTGCCTGCACCAACATTTTCACCCTTCACCTCTCACCTCACTTCTGGGAGGAGTACCTGGCCCCCTCTCTTCAGCTCTCTGTGAACCTGATAAAAACATCTGCTGCCTGAAAGCAACAAAATGCATAACTGGCAGCAGTGCTCTCATCCTCACTCACCTGAATCATCCACCCAGGTACACAGAAGGCAGAGCCAGCAGGGTTAATGGCTATTGTTTGGGTATGTCTGGCTGTGGGGAGCAAAGAAGCAATGCTCAGAGTCTTAGAGTTTCTGGGAGTCTCACCCCTGCTCTCTCCCCCTGTGAATAGAGGAGGGGCATCTGGGAGGCACATGGCTGGTCACCCCACTCCTCCAGCCTGAGGGATGGAGGGCTGTCCTCTCTCCCATATTCCCTCTGCGGATCATATTTCATTTGCAAGCAGTACTTAAGTTTGCTTTTCTATGAAAGTGCTAGAAGTCATGTAGCTCAAACGTGTTTTTTAGCGTTTTCCAGTCAATTAATAAGGTGAAAATAGGAAGTGAAAATTACAGGGATTTTTCACAAGAGCCATATATAGAAAACAATTTTATATTCAAAAGTAAAACTATTGGCAAGGCATTATTATTTGTTCTCAGGTCATTTTATTTTTTAAATTATTATTTCACTTACAATAGTAACTTTTTACATTTTCTTCTCTTTCCTGTCGTCTAGACTCAATTGCAGGCCAAGGTTTTGGGGCCACACTACTGAGATAGAACTGTGACAGGGAGAGTAAAACTATAATTTTTTAATTTGACTTCCTTAGTTGGAAGATTTAAAGAAATTATTAGTATGCAAGTTTTCTTAACTTTTCCCCCTTACAAGACTTGCTGAGGATGAGGTATTTGTGATGACAAATATCCTTTTTACTACTGTGGCTAATTGCGATAAGAAAGATCCCCTTTTTTTTCCTGAATTGAGAAGAATTTTCTTCTTGGCCAAAGGCACTGTTGGCTGTGACCTGTCAACTATGCCATGGCAGGAGTTAGGCCCCGCGTCCTACAGTGGAACCTACATGACAACGTAGTAACCTGCTAAAAAGGCGTTTTGGCTGAGGTTACTGTGTATACTCCCAAATAGCCAGAGGGCATAATTTTGATAAATGATGTAGTTAAAATTTTACTAACCTCTGTGAAAAACCATTTGATATTCGTCAAGCTAAGTAGAGACTATAGGTTTCCACTCAGAGCATGAAAAAATTATTCCTTCAACTGCATGTGTATCAACAGAAATTATGAAGACATTGGGAAGAAACCAAAGGAAAAATCATTCTGTTAAGTTCAACTTTTTTTCTGAGTTATTTTAAAAATGAATAATGCCTTTTTGAAATTCCCAAATCAGAAGGCATATACTTTGGAGAAAGGAAAGGATGAAGATAAGGATTTAGGAATTTTTCTGAGTCAGAAAACTTAGAACATTACAGGCAATTAATGAGCATCTCAGTAGAGACTGAAGAATAAAAGGACATCTTGTTTTTGGAGAACATCTTTTCACCTTAGATGAAAAGATGTTCTCCAAAAACAAGATGTCCTT